>NC_081320.1:3755000-4083125 GCF_026419965.1 Kogia breviceps
CACATATTAATACATGTGTTCTTATAACATGTTACTCAACTAAGTAATAGTGCTTCCTTCCCTTTAAGTTCTAGCTTAATTAAGGTAGTTTAAAAAAATAATAAACATGAATTTTATAGCAGGTGTTGTTTTTACTGAAAGAATATTTTAGAAATTAAATTTTATTATCTTAGGGCAGTTATCTATTAAAACAGTCAAAACCTGAAAATGTAGTTAGAAAAATGAGGTGATCAAAACTGGTCAAATATTTATAAAGCTAGTTGGGGTACAGTGAGCTGGGAACAGGAATAAATCACACATAAGAACTTAAGAGCAATAGATGACTCTGGATGACACCCAGGCCAGCACCACAGTCTTCAAGTTATTTTTAGTTCCACTAATTTTTAATACTTTTCCTAATTATAAACGAATGATCTATCCAGTTAAAATGTAAAATTAACATTTGTGTTAGCCTAGTTCCTTTCTCAACTCCTTCCACTCTGGTTTCAATTAACCCCAACATATACACTTACAACACTTACAAAATTACAATGGAGCATTGTATGAAAAGGCATGGAAAAGGAAGTATAAATTATGTTTCTAAAATTTAAAGAGTCCATTAATTAAATTTCAAAGTCATAGGCATTTGAGAAAATTACATACTTTAGGGAGTTACAAAATCTTTCCTAAAATTCTTTTCATAGTACTGTTTTGAAATTTCACTTTATATTGCTATCTGATATCATGGGGAACTATGAAAGAATTAAAAACTGCAGATAGCAGTTCATCAAAGGTTTTTTTCTAAGATGCTATTTGAAATACATTTTTCTTCTCAGGCAAAAGAGAACTTCAGATTTCAACGTAAACAATGATTAGGAAAGCTACTAAGGACAGTACCAGTACAGTCCTTGAATTCCTGATTCCACATTGAGCAACCACGAATTATGTGCATGAACTTCCCCTCCTAGTTGCCTATGCACATTCAAGGACCAGAAAACTCTCCAATCCTTATGAAATTCACTAACAATACCTGTTTGTTACACATTTGCGAACATCCCATCAATTCTTCCCAAACGATTACGTTATGAGTGTTATTTACTTTTATATTCTGCATTTTAAAAGAGTATTGATGTGCCATTCTACGGCACAAAATTCTGAGTTCAAAACATGACCTCAGCAAGTCATCAGGCCTTTGTACCTCAACGAGAATCTACACCTTTCCTGGGAGAGATTAGCAAATGAAACGTGAAGACAATGCTTTTGTTGTTTCCTGAGTCTACCAACAAGGTAACGCTGAATGTTGTACTTGGATTCTTCACCTCCAACAGTGGATGCAGTTGGTCACATGGGTGCCACTCTTCTTTGGGACGCTGTACTTACAGTACTCAGTTCTACATCAATTTTCACAGACATAGCCTCCCAGGAAAGCAAAGCAATTAGTTACAAAAGAGAATCACACAGCTTTTATTTATCTTTAGGACTTAAAAAAAAACAAAAACAAACCGAAAAAACTTTCTTTTTCCCTAATACAGAAAAGCTCCAAGCAGCCTTTGAAATGCATATCGTAGACTCTGTCTCTAGTTTTTTGTTGTTGTCGTTCATCGAAAGGAATAGGTGTGTGGGGCTCCTATAAAGGTGAAAAGTCTTGAATATGAGAGTTTCTTCATCTAAGAACTCATTTGCTCCTATGTGAGAAGGTAGGAAACACAAAGAGAGCAGGAGAAATCAATGAGGTTTTGCATCCCTGGAGATGGTAAAAGATGACTAAATCAGGATGTGTGTTGATAGACACCTGCTGAGAAAACCAAGGCTGGAGCTCAGTGAGGGACAGTGTCAGGGCTGTCAAGGCCACGCAGGGAGCAGTGCTCAAGTATTGACTGGGAGCTTTAGAAAGTGTTTTAGAGAAAGCTGTTTTGCCTTTACTGCAGCAAGAACACTCAATACTAGAGAATCTGGAAGGCTGAAACCAGAGAACTTGCTGTGGGGAGAAAAGTAAAAAAGATCCAACACTTTATTAGACCCTCTTTCAAGGATACAATTCTGGGAAAGGCAATTACCGGGTGTCTTTGAAAGTCCAGCCATCCACCCTGAGACAGCTGAGCAACTCTCACCAGAAACATTCGACATGTGTGATGTTGAGCTGTTTGGGGAGGGCGTTCTAAAGTAAAATGCTTTCAAACGTCAGTTTATAAGCGTTATTTCAATCACAACAACAACCAAAAATGAAACAGAGAAGAATCAGGGAATATTCACAGAACTGACAGCTCTTCTGATTTTAGACCCAGCTTATTAAGATCAGGTTTATATTTTTTCCATGATCAAATTACATAACAGAGTTTCATCTTCAAAAACAAATTCACTAGAAACTATTCAAAAAAATTAAATTCTGAACCTCGGAAATTCAGTAAGTTGTGCTTTTTTGAGGAGACAACACCTACCTCTGACAATTGTATCAGTGTAGCCTATATTTAAGTGCAAACCCATGGCTTTTTCCTTTGCTTCCTACGTGGTGTGGCATCACATCTTTTTTTCTTTTTCCCCTCCTATACTTTAGCCATTCAAAACAGCAACAAGAGTAATTTATTTGACACAGGGTGGATATTTAAACAAAACTTCTCTCAAGCAAGAAAACTCAAAACTTCGCCAGCAAAGAAACAGACACTCAAAATATTGCAAGGAAGCAAGCTTACCTTTTACATGTTCTGTTCATCTTAATATTTCATGTGCTAAAGTGGCAGTGCCCTGTGAAGCTTCCCCCCTTGGCAGGACTGCATGAACTGATACAGATTCAAAGAAAGCAAATAGGAGCTCTACCAACGAAAATGTGGAAAATCCAAGAATTAAAGTGCCGTTATTGTGATTTGAGGAGAGTACAGTCTATTTCTTAGAATATGTGACTCAGTGCATATTTCTTTGTCATTGTTTTGAGGTTCACTTAACCATAAAGAGGAAACATGACAACAAAAGTGGAAGAGAGCTCAGTGAAGCATGGCCGGCTTGACAATAGCTTTCGGCAGGTTAGCCAAATTTAACTGGCAAAAGCTCGCCCAAACTCTTTTGTCTGCCCCATTTGCACCACAATGGCGGTCTCTCTTCGCGTATTTCACAGAGCAAGCTTGACCATTTATCCCAGAAGATGGGAAAAAGTCATTTTTGGTTCTATCTATAAACGTTACTTTATACAGTATTGTGCGATCCTACTACAAAAGATACAAAAGGGGAAAGTGCACTTCACATGGCCACAATTAGGGGCTCTGTTTCCGCTCTCCTGCCCTTGTCAAAGCTTTGATTTCGTTTTCCTCGGTTTTGTCCAAGGGTCATTACAGATGTCTGCAGACGATTAGCATCTCCCCCGCAAGTACTTAGCCAACTGGGTGATTAGCAAATTAAAACTTTGCATTCTTCTCTGTCTACTAAGACGTCTTGGGAAAGACTGGCAAATGTGATTAATTGTAGAGACCTGAGCGGAGCATCAGGTGTTTGCCTCCGAATTTCGGTATCTAAATATTAAGTTAGCAATTGAGCACGCCATTATGTCACGTGCTCCGGCATTTAATAAAGCCTTCAGCTCGGAAACTTAGAAACAATTGTATTGTTGATGGGGGACTTCAGGAACATTTTGCATCCATGTCATACCCAGACAGTGCCAACCTAACCATAATAAACCATATTTCGTGTATGCCATGCTCATATCTTGAGCATATTTGCAGCCTCTGTTTCTGAAAGGGAAACCCCTACCTTATATAAGAACTCAGTATATTTTCAAAGCATTCAAGACCTATGCATTAGGGTAAATGCCAACTATAAATGAGGTATTCAAATGATCCTGGGGATATTGTCTCTTTGGTTTCAAGTGGCAATTGAAATATAAGAAAAACTTTCCTGGCCCATCTTTGTTTGAACAGAGCAAATGTTTGATTAGGTTAGCAGGCGGAGGAAGGAAAGCCTTTGGCGGAATTACCCCAACCTTATATAGGATTTAGAATCTACAGATGGGTAGGGTGAATGAGGCCCAAATGTCAGACTTACATTCAAAATATAGATTCTGCAAAAAGTTATTTCTAAACTGTGCTCTACAAGAGAACATAATTCTTAAATGTGTTCTGTCTCTTCATTTTCCTCATAATTTGGTGGTGAATCAAACAAGTAGGCAGAAATATCCCACCAAGTGTAGAAATCAGTGGAGAATGAAAAGGTAGACAGTCACATTCAGCCACCCATTGAATCAAATATGAAATTGAGTCAAATGCAAACTCTTCTAATTTCAGTCTTACTTCTCAATATATCCGTCTACTCAGGCTTAAAACATTGGCAGCCAAACACCACGCTGACCAAACCCCTGTTTCATGATATTGTTTCCTGGACTAGCCTGGCATCCTGATCACGGAGGAACAAAGTGGGTTACCACTACAACATGACCTGCTCTATCTCTTCACCGGGAAAGTATTCCCCCACTGCTAAAACAAAGGCACCTATTCATAAGTTCTACAAATGCACATTTGGTGTCTGAGGCCATCTGTGGTTTTCAGTTTTTGAGAAAAGAATCTTTATAATGCCATATCTCAGGCCCATCGCTGATGAGCAAGAGAACATACAAAGATAAGAACATCAATCAATAGTCTCTAGACAATCCCTTTACATCTCATAAACTAACAATTCCCAAGTTAACACACTGAATGGATAACTAATACAGCCTGCCAAGGAGAGCTAACCCCAATTACTCAGTACTAGAATATTCTGGGGCCACAAAATAATGCACTAAATCAAGTTTGCTAAATCATCCAGCAACATATGAGTTACAGACAAGGATAGTATTCTAATAAATAAGAGTTTGTTTTTATGTTACCCCCTTTATTACAAAGTTCAAATTCTACAGTATCTCATAGAGAAGTTTTAGTTTAGTGATAAGCAAACATCATCAGTGGTGTAATGTGAGAATGTAAAACAATAATTGCTAATTGAATGAAGGTAAACGTCACCGGACTTTACAATGCTGACATTTGAAATAGAGGCAATTTTCAGGTCTAACCACTCTCCTTTCAGAAAAATAAAAGAGCTTTCTTACAAAAAAAATCTTATTATTTTACTCAGTAGTATTAGTATGCTTTGCCATTTGCCATCCCCTGTATAAGAAAAGTAAAATTCTTACAAAATGAGAAGAAGAGAATGCTTATAAAATAAAATTAGAGATATACAGATGCATCTCTTCAAGTAAATAATTGAATAATCAACTAACAGATAACTTTGCAAAATTCTCCCTCAAGGAGCGTGGGTGTGGGGGACATTGTTATGATTTTCCTCTACTTTTTCCTACCCATCTTACCAGTGGTAACTATGAAGTTCCATTCTTCACCAGCTCACAAAGTTCTCTTTCGAGAATTCTCAGCACTTACTACCTGAATCCCGTTATACCACCTTGTTTTACTTCCTTGTACCAATGTATTCTTGATAGAATTTCATATCACGTTTAGGCATCCCCTATGTTTTCTAGCCTAGTATTAGGCACATGGGACCACTGAAAATATACTTGCTCACTTTGTTTTATTTTGCCTTTTTTTTTTGCGATTTGATCTGGAGCTTTCTATATGTGATGATGATGAAGAGGAAGAAGAGGCAGATAAGATGGTTTTGGCTAGGTTATGGCCATTTAATTTATCTTCCAAACATTTCATTTTGGGGAGTGAGAAGGATACTCTTAAAGAAGCTGGAAAAGAGATAGAAACCCAGGACTGTCCAAACTTATATCAGTTGAGTCCTCATTGTAAACTGTTTTACCTCTGTCAGCTTATTTATTCTTCATTATAGTCCTATGACACACATTCCATTATTCCCATTTAAACAGATGAGTAAATTGAGGCACATAGAATTTAAAAGCTGCACCATAGTTATATAACTCAAAACTAGGAAAAGCCAGGATTCAAATACGGATCTGATTCCAGGGCCTACATTTATAGTTGTTTAAAAAAGTTTTAATGTTTTATATAGTATTTCTCTGATAATACACTTAATTTCACTAAAGAAGAAACTAAAGAAGTTTGTAAATCAAAATGAAATTCCAAGAAATCATTGAAGAAAATATAACATTATTGCCTTAGAGTACCGTATAGGAATTTTACATACTTTTTCCCATGCAGTAAAGATCAATTCATATTAACAAATTTGGGGGGGATCTGTTTTAGCAAAATTAAGTGTATTATCAGTAAAATAATATAGAACATGGATGATGTACAGAGATTGCACAGTGAGGTAGTTTTTTTAAAGATTTTACTCATAGCTTCCATAGTTTTCCCCATAATAACTCTATAGCTACCCTGTAGTTTACACACACTTCTATACAAACACACACACACACGTACACATGCAAATCATGAATCATAGTAAGTCCAAAGTGATGTCATAAAGAAAAGAGAAACAGGTCTGAACGACTCTGTTATGGATTAAGTATTTGTGTACCCCCTCTTAAATTAATATGTTGAATCCCTAAGTCCCAATGTGATGGTGTTTAGAGGTAATTAAATTTAGACATGATCATAAGGAAGGGCACCTCAAGATGGGATTAGTACCCTTACAAGAGGAGGAAGAGACCCCAGAGCATTCTCTGTCTCTACCATATGAGGACACAGTGAGAAAGGGGCCTTCTGCAAGCCAGGAGGGGCCAGGACTTTGATCTCAATCTTCCCACCCATCAGAACTGTATGAAATAATGTCTTTTGTTTAAGCCATCAGTCTAAGGTATTTTGTTATGGCAACCTGAGCATACAAATACAGACACCTTATGATTCTCAAATTAAATATTATCCCTCAGATCTCTCGGCCATGAGGCCAGGCTTCATGGATCACAACTTCCTTTGAGCTGAGTTTACTCTCCAATCTTCCAACTTCTTCCAGTGAATAGATTTTTAGGTGGGGTATGGGGATGGGGAAGACTTTTATTTTATTTATTAATTTTATTAATTCTTTTTTCCCGTTTTACTGAGAGATAATTGGCATAGCGCATTACATTAGTTTAAGGTGTACAATGTAATGATTTGATATATGTATATATTGCAAAATGATAACCCATTTAGCTAACAAGTTTATCACCTAACAGAGTTACAAATGTTTTTTCTTGTGATGAGAACTTTTAAGATCTAATCTCTTAGCAATTTTTAAATGTATAATACAGTATTGTTAATTATAGTCACTATGATGCGTTATGTCATTCAGAACTTATTTATGTTATAATGGGATATTTGCACCGTTTGACAACCTTCACCCATCCCCCCATCTTGCCTTTGACAACCACCAATCTATTCTCTGTTTCTACGAGCTTGTTTTTCTAGATTCCATATATGAGATAATACAGTATTTGCCATTCTGTGTCTGATTTATTTCACTTAGCGTAATGCCTTCAAGTTTCATCCATGTTGTCCAAAATGGCAGAATTTCCTTCCTTCTTTACTCCTGAATACTAATTTGGGCTTGGGGTTTTTTTCTTCCTGCTACCTTGAGTTGTAAACTTAGGTTGTTATTTGAATTCTTTCTTTTTTCTTGATATATGCATTTGTCATTATAAATTTTCCTCTTAGAACTGCTTTTGCTGCATCCCATAAGGATGCATAGTCTGGTGCTGTTGGATGGAACATTTTTTAGATGTCTGTTAGGTCCATTTGTTATATAGTGTTGTTCAAATCTGCTGTTTCCTTATTAATTCTCTGTCTGGATGATCTAGTCATTGTTGAGGGTGAGGCATTACATTCCCCATCTTTTATTGTATGGCTACTTACTTCTCCTTTAATTTTGTTAGTATTTGCTCTCTATATTTTGGTGTCCAATGTTGGGTGCATGGTTATTTACGTTTTTTATACCTTGATTAATTGACTCCTTTATCATTAAATAATGATCCTTCTTTGTATTTTTTGATCATTTGTAGCTTAAAATCTATTTTGTCTGCTGTTAATATAGCTTTCCTTGCTTTCTTTTGGTTACCAATTACTTGAAAACCTTTTTCTGTCTCTTCACTCTCAGTCTATGTGTGATGCGTGTCCTTAAAGCTAAAGTGAGTCTCTCGGTTCATAGCCTTTTCCTCCATCTTCTAAACCAGCATTGTAGCATTTACAAATCTCTCTGTTTCTATTGTCACGGTACATTTTGTCTCCTTTGACCTTCTTTTCTCCCTCTTGTAAGGACACCTGCGATTACAGCAGTCCACACAGGTAATCCAGGATAATCTGCCTATCTCAAGATCCTTAAATTAATCATATATGATTAATCATATATGGGGTCAAAATTCCCTTTTGCCATAAAAGGTAACATTCACAAATTCTGGGTACTTAGATCTGTATATTTTTGGAGGCTTTTATTCAGCCTACCACAGGACACAAATACATAGTAATTTGTTTGGAACTAACTGCTTGAAAAATGGAACAGTTAGGTATTTATTTTGGCCTAGGGTTTATTCAGAAAACACTACTGAGACCCTTAAGCTACTGAAAACTGAACATTTCATAACCTTTGACCTAGGAAGTAATGTAGTTACTTAGAGACCCAAAGACTGCCAAACACTGAGTCCCAAAGAATTCCAACATTTAGATTTTGGAAAGATAGAAACGATTCAGCAAAGGAGAGCAAGAAAGAACAGCTTAGGGTGTAGGAAAAAAAAACAGGGAAGTGTGGATCTAAGAAGGCAAGGGAAAAAGTATTTCAAGATGGATGAAACAGTCAAATGTATTTAATACCACTTATAGTGCAAGATAAAGGGTGAGATCTGATATTTGTATTTAGACACAACTGGGACCCCTAATACAAATATAAATACATTTTAGTAATTAACTGCCCTATTATTGTGTAGTAAACAATCGCCTTAAGCTAGCCTTCACGAAAATAATTGTGACCTCAAATAGTATATTTACAGAAAAAATTTTATCTATCTATTTTACCTGAAATTCAAATTTGAGTGAGCATTCTGTATTCATTTGCTAAATCTGACAATCCTATTCTAGAGGCTATTAGACTATTGACCTTCTAGATAGATTGGTTTTTAGTGCATTGCCAAAATGGTCAAGAGGCCAGCATTCACTACTCATTTTTTCAGAAAGTCCGGAAGGCGGCCAAATGTTATGCTAGCTGTTCATCAAGAAATTTTCCTGAGGTTCCAGCCTGTACCACTGTCATAGAATCAGAGGTAAGCAGCTACAGAAAAATCATTACTAATAAGTTGCTCTGGAAATACTTGTAGTTCAGGTTTGGACATTACGGAAGGATATTTCACCAACAACGTGGATTACAATTGCAGGAGCTTTTGTTTATTTAGTTGCTTTTTAACTGGTCTCGAGTTAGTCTGGACAATACTGTCTGTATTGGCAAAGGAGCACAGTCAGCATATAATTGATTTAATTAATAATTCATGTATTCGGGCTTCCCTGGTGGCGCAGTGGTTGCGAGTCCGCCTGCCGATGCAGGGGATACAGGTTCGTGCCCCAGTCCGGGAGGATCCCACATGCCGCGGAGCGCCTGGGCCCGTGAGCCGTGGCCGCTGAGCCTGTGCGTCTGGAGCCTGTGCTCCACAACGGGAGAGGCCACAGCAGTGAGAGGCCCGCGTACCACAAAAAATAATAATAATAATAATTCATGTATTCATTCATTCAACAAATACATAGCTCCTATCAACTCAGGCAACATGCTGGCGACTTAACTGCCAGGCAAAAGAGCCCAGGACTGGTTATATTCTGCTTGATGGGTTTATGAGGGGCAGAGCAAGAAACAGAAAGAGTAGATCACAAACAAAGCATGTGTGATATAGCAAAATTAGATAATCTCATTTATGCAGTTTCAAACCCTACCCATTTTTTGAATGGGATCTTTTCAATTGAATTACATTTACTTATAAAAATATATACCCACATTATGCTATCAGGAGCTGCCTCAAAAAGATTTCAAGTGGCTTTCCCTTTAATTACCTCTACCAGTTTCTAGCAGAATATCAAATAAGCAGAGTAAAATATCCATTGCATACCACCCACTCCACTGACCTGAATAGATTGTTTATTTCAATGTCAGATTGAACAATTGAAATGTCTGCATTATTGAGCAATGGCCAGGTAAAATTCAAATGAAACCCATCTTTTTCAAACAGATATTTGTTGCATTTGCTGTCATTTTAATTCCTGATATTTTAGGGAGCAGATATTCAGTAACAGTTATAAACACTAATTTTCCCCTAATTCAACTGAACGGATTGTCTTTTTTTAGTATATGCTACAGTTAGTTCTATTTTTCGTAAAGACAGAAGCACTGTGTAATATTCCCTGTCACTGTCTGTATCTTCAGAGGATGTATTGTCTTTACACTTTGCAGCTTGAACTGGGAGTAATTAAAGGAAAATGATCTGTTTTGAAACTTGGTGAATAAACTCACTGGATGTCCACAGTGTAAAGCTAAATCGTTATTGTGGGCTAATTCAATTTTATTTTTATCATTACTCTCAGCCTATTGCATAAACCCTATGCTTATTTTTAAAGTATTAATTTACAAGGCCCCCAGGAACAACTTCTAGCAGTAGAAAACTGTAGAGAATTTAAACAAAAAGACGTTAACCCAAGTAACACTTTTTTTAAAAAGTAAGATAGCACCATAGTAAACCCAATGGCAAGAGGCTTAAAGGAAAGATGTTCCAGTTTTATGTAGCATAGTTCCTTCAGAAATCCGAAGAAAACTTTGCCAATTGCTTTCCCCTAACCCTTTCCTCATTTAAGATCTTATTAAGTTTCCATTTGTCTTCTTCCAAACTCTCTTGTACTGTGTTTGGCCAATAACCACTCATCAAGAATTGGTTTGCTTTGAGCCTGTGAAACAGGACATTCCCCTGGCCCCCTGCCCAAGTGGAATCAGATGCATTTCACCTAAGAATTTGGAAGAATTTCATGTCTGTTTCAAAATAATCTTTCCAAGGGCAGTTTTGGGGAGACATTTGCTGATTTATATGTATCTTTCCTTGTTCTCTCTGATCCTGGTGAACAGTGCTCATGGGATAGGGTTGTCAAATAAAATACAAGACATTCAGTTTAATTAGAATTTCAGATCAGCAATGAATACTTTTTTAGTATAAGTATGTCCCAAATATCGAATACGGTATATTTCCACTCTTTATCTGAAATTAAAATTTGAATGCATATTCAAAATGCATTTGCTAAATCCGTCAACCCTGTATTAGGGGCTATTAGATTATTGACCTGATCGGTTCTTAGTACATTGCCAAATGCTCAAGAAGCCAGCATTCACCACTCATCTTTTCAGAAAGCCAGGAAGGAGGCCACATGTAATGAGAGCTGTTCATCAGGGATTTTCCAGAGGTTCCAGCCTTTTAGAAGAGTGGCCATCAGCTTTTTCCTAATCTAAAAGCTGAAGGGAATCAAGTCTTATATCTCAGTGTATACCAAGGAGTTGTACAATCTTTGTTCTCAATCAACAAAATTTGAAGTCAAATTTAATGCTATTTAAAATATATCCGTTCAAAGCTATTAATGTGCATAATAGCAAAATAGTAAGAAATTTTTTAACGACTGCACATTACCTCCAAATATTTTAGAATAAATCAAATAAACTCCACAAGGAGCAAAGACATAGATGGGATTTGATATGTTTTATGCATTTGCCATAAGACCTTAGGTCTGACCGAGCCTCAGTTTCTACAACTGTAACTTGGAGGTAATATCCTATGTGGTAGAGACGTTGTGAGCATTAGCTTGGTTAAGTGAAGGACTTAGCAAATTACCATGGATTTAGTAGAAAATCATTCAGTGATCAATACAATTATTTTGAGAGGCATAGATGATGTATATCATCTAGTAAAATGATTAACCATCTTAGTATTGCTAAGGAAACACACTACTCTCAAACTTAAAATAAAGCAATGAAATAATTTAAGTTTAACGTCACAAATATTTTAATACTCAACCACAAAATATTTTGGGAAAAGAATCAACCAAGTACAGAGCAGAAGACTAGCTGATTTGCTGTTTGATGATACAATATGCAATGGAAGCTCATAATTCAAAAAGGTTAATCAAATTATAATTATAGCATTATTGCAGTCTCTGTATTGATGGATATTTCTAGCCAATTACACAGAGCACTGAAAGGCTCAAATATTAAAATTAGGGATCCGTGTTGAGCCTAGTTGTTTTGTCTACAATAGCAATTTTACCATAAAAATATGTTTGCAGTTTAGGATTTTAATATGAATTATACGTTGGCAACTTGCCATTCAAGACCTTTATGCAGTCCTATCACCCCTTCATTTTCTGATTTATTGTTTCTTATTCGACCCCCATTTACTAAGTGACAAACACATCTTAGACACGGTGCTGAGTCCACAGCTAGAATGGCACGTGTCAGCAAGGCCACCGCCCACACCAAACACACACACCTTTGACTGCCTTCATGCTTTCTCTAATCAGTCTGCCCCAAGATTTGCCAGCTTAACCGCTGTTGCCAGAACTCTCCACTATCTTACTCTCCTGTCCTTCAAGCGCCCAATCCTGGATCAACACCCAATGTTCACTCCTTGACACCATTTTCCTAGGGGACTCACAGCACTGAGGGCTTTTGGAGCAAGTCACCTAACTGTCACCCTGCTTTTAAGATCCCCAACCCAGGTCATGAAACAGTGTTCCTTTTCTTGGCTCTAGGGAGCTGCGTACTCACAGAGGCTCTACCACGTGTTTCTCACTCTACAACTCTTGGTGTAGCTCCAGCCTCTGCCTCAATGATCCAAGCCAAGTGAAGCAAACGCTGGTCTTGATAGATAAGAATGACTTTCCACTTCCATATCCTTGTTCATCTCGTCCCAAATACCTTCTTTTTTTTTTGCGGTACGCGGGCCTCTCACCGCTGCGGCCTCTCCCATTGCGGAGCACAGGCTCCGGACGCGCAGGCGCAGCGGCCACGGCTCACGGGCCCAGCCGCTCCGCGGCACGTGGGATCTTCCCGGACCGGGGCACGAACCCGCGTCCCCCGCATCGGCAGGCGGACTCTCAACCACTGCGCCACCAGGGAAGCCCCCAAATACCTTCTTAATTGGGTAGAACTGAGGTTCTTTACCGTGCTGTTTTCCTGACCCAAACTTCATGTATCATTATTATTTTTACTTGGTCTCTCTTCTTCTCAAGACCCCATCTTGAATTTCTGACTTGGATGGACATGGGACATAAAGTAAGGTGACAGAATAATCATTTGAAAGTACGTATATGTTTATTTTATACTTAATTTTGAACTGTATTGATCAGTTATGGCTTTATTAATATTGCGTGCAGATGAGGAATATCGCTCGCTTCTCAATTGCCTATGGTATTACTCTTGAAGTATTTAAATTTTCCCCTCTCTCTCAGCACCCAGTTTCTCTCTTTCCCAGTTGTGAGCAAAATTAATTAAGAAAAAGATGAACGTAAATGGCTGTTTCTTAGGAAGGATGTCAACGTATTGTTTTCATTCAGAACTGAAGTTACAGAGGCCAGGCGTTTGTCACACAGCAAAGACTGATGATCTGCTGTGGGAAACGAATGTTTGAATCTTGGTTCTGTCCGCGCCTGTGTGGCTGTCAGCAACTTATCCAGCTTTTCTGAGTCTCAGCTTGCTGATCTGAGATAAGGATAATATATCCGACAGAGGTCTGCTGGGAAAATTTATGAAATAATCCATTTGAGAACAACTAACTTTCATCTTGTGCTCAATAAATGCAAGTTTCCTTTCCTCATTTCCTCATCCATTCTTAATAAAATCTTGTGCTTTGACACAAAATCTATTCTGATATTGACAATTATGATTTCAGAAAGGTTTATTTAAAATAATTTATACATTTATTTAAAATGAGCTATTATATCATTAAACAGCAAATTTAAAATAATTTTTTAAATTTTAACATAATATGGTTTTCATTTCAAATAACTCTTTTAAATAAATAAAATTTAAGTAATTGAAAAAGCAGGCTTCTTTTCTAATATTGATACAAAGGTGGCTATAGTTGTTACTATGTCTATGCTTCATTTCAATGTGATGAGTGGGTTCTAATATTTCTCACCTTTAAAATAAATAAGCAAAGTACATGACTTTAATCTTAACTCAAAGAATGACACTGACCTGCCAGAAAAGAGTTTTCCTGTTCACATTTCCTCCCTCCTTTGACCTTGTTAGTGCCTCCCAGTTTCAAGGGCAGAACTATGCCCTTGAAAAGTGAGGAGAAATAGGCATAAATAAGAGAAACTTGTGTTAGAAGGTTTAGGGAAATAAGTTTATGAATTTCAGTCCCTAAATAGGAGGCAAATCCTATAAAAATAAACAAAAAGTGCACAAATACATAATTCCAATATTCCTAGAATAAAATAGAACCATCCGTATTCATAGATCATTTGTTTAATACACTTATTTAACAAACATTTATTGAGCTATTCTTGTGCCACACACACCATGTAATAGTGATGGCATAGGTAACTTAAAGTATAATTATTGAAAATCAAATTAAAATGTAGAAGTAGGAATTTTTGATGCTATCTCATCATAACCACATACTAAATTTGAGTAATAGATTAAGTAGCATTTATTGATTTGTTTCTTTATAATAGCTAGAATATATGTTGAAATCAATTCTCAAAGCCCACCTGGTATGTTTGAACCATTGTTCATTCCATGTCTCTTTTTTTTTTTCTTTTTTAACATCTTTATTGGAGTACAATTGCTTTACAATGTTGCATTAGTTTCTGCTGTATAATAAGGTGAATCATCTATATGTATACATATATCCCCATATCCCCTCCCTCTTGTGTCTCCCTCCCACCCTCCCTATCCCACGCCTCTAGGTGGTCACAAAGCACCAAGTTGATCTCCCTGTGTTATGTGGCTGCTTCCCACTAGCTATCTATTTTACCTTTGGTAGTGTATATGTGTCCATGCCACTCTCTCACTTCGTTCCAGCTTACCCTTCCCCCTCCCCGTGTCCTCAAGTCCATTCTCTACGTCTGTGTCTTTTTATTCCTATACTGCCCATAGGTTTTTCAGAACCTTTTTTTTTTCTTAGATTCCATATATAAGTGTTAGCATACGGTATTTGTTTTTCTCTTTCTGACTTACTTCACTCTGTATGACAGACTCTAGGTCCATCCACCTCACTACAAATAACTCAATTTCGTTTCTTTTGATGGCTGAGTAATATTCCATTGTATATATGTGTCACATCATCTTTATCCATTCATCTCTCAATGGACCCTTTGGTTGCTTCCATGTCCTGGCTATTGTAAATAGTGCTTCAATGAACATTGTGGTACATGATTCTTTTTGAATTATGGTTTTCTCAGGGCATATGCCCAGTAATGGGGTTGCTGGGTTGTATAATTCTATTTTTAGATTTTTAAGGAACCTCCATACTGTTCTCCATGGTGGCTGTATCAATTTACATTCCCACCGATAGTTCAAGAGAGTTCCCTTTTCTCCACACCCTCTCTAGCATTTATTGTTTGTAGACTTTTTGATGAAGGCCATTCTGACCGGTGTGAGGTGATATCTCATTGTAGTTTTGATTTGCATTTCTCTAATGATTAGTGATGTTGAGAATCCTTTCATGTGTTTGTTGGCAATCTGTATATCTTCCTTGGAGAAATGTCTATTCAGGTCTCCTGCCCATTTTTGGATTGGGTTGTTTGTTTTTTTGGTATTGAGCGGCATGTGCTGCTTGTAAACTTTGGAGATTAATCTTTTGTCAGTTGTTTCGTTTGCAAATATATTCTCCCATTATGAGAGTTGTCTTTTCGTCTTGTTTATGGTTTCCTTTGCTCTGCAGAAGCTTTTAAGTTTCAGTAGGTCCCATTAGTTTATTTTTGTTTTTATTTCTATTTCTCTAAGAGGTGGGTCAAAAAGGATCTTGCTGTGATTTATGTCACAGAGAGTTCTGCCTATGTTTTCCTCTAAGAGTTTCATAGTGTCTGGACTTACATTTAGGTCTTTAATCCATTTTGAGTTTATTTTTGTGTATGGTGTGAGGGAGTGTTCTAATTTCATTCTTTTACATGTAGCTGTCCAGTTCTTCCAGCACCACTTATTGAAGAGGCTGTCTTTTCTCCATTGTATATTCTTGCTTCCTTTATCAAAGATAAGGTGACCAGATGTGTGTGGGTTTATCTCTGGGATTTCTATCCTGTTCCATTGATCTATATTTCTGATTTTGTGCCACAACCATACTGTGTTGATTACTGTAGCTTTGTAGTCTGAAGTCTGGGAGCCTGATTCCTCCAGCTCCATTTTCTTTCT
Organism: Kogia breviceps; assembly: GCF_026419965.1. Classification (NCBI taxonomy): domain Eukaryota; kingdom Metazoa; phylum Chordata; class Mammalia; order Artiodactyla; family Physeteridae; genus Kogia; species Kogia breviceps. The sequence goes on from NC_081320.1 coordinate 3,771,255, forward strand.
CAAGATTGCTTTGGCTATTTGGGGTCTTTTGTGTTTCCATACAAATTGTGAACTTTTTTGTTCTAGTTTTGTGAAAAATGCCATTGGTAGTATGACAGGGATTGCATTGAATCTGTAGATCGCTTTGGGTAGTAGAGTCATTTTTACAATGTTGATTCTTCCGATCCAAGAATATGGTATATCTCTCCATCTCTTTGTCTCATCTTTAATTTCTTTCATTAGTGTCTTATAGTTTTCTGCATACAGGTCTTTTGTCTCTCTAGGTAGGTTTATTCCAAGTATTTTATTCTTTTTTGTTGCAGTGGTAAATGGGAATGTTTCCTTAATTCTCTTTCAGATTTTTCGTCATTAGTGTTTAGAAATGCAAGAGATTTCTTTGCATTAATTTTGTATCCTGCTACTTTACCAAATTCATTGATTAGCTCTAGTAGTTTTCTAGTAGCATCTTTAGGATTCCCTATGTATAGTATCATGTCATCTGCAAACAATGACAGCTTTACTTCTTCCTTTCCGATTTGGATTCCTTTTATTTCTTGTTCTTCTCTGATTGCTGTGGCTAAAACTTCCAAAACTATGTTGAATAATAATGTTGAGAGTGGGCAACATTGTCTTGTTCCTGACTTAGTGGAAATGGTTTCAGTTTTTCACCACTGAGAACAATATGGCTTTGTCATATATGGGCTTTATTATTTTGAGGTAAGTTCCCTTTATGCTTACTTTCTGGAGAGTTTTTATCATAAATTGTTGAATTTTGTTGAAAGTTTTTTCTGTATCTATTGAGATTATCATATGTTTTTTCTCCTTCAATTTATTAATATGGTTTATCACATTGACTGATTTCCATATATTGAAAAATCCTTGCCTTCCTGGGATAAACCTCACTTGATCATGGTGTATGATCCTTTTAATGTGCTGTTGGATTCTGTTTGCTAGTATTTTGTTGAGAATTTTTGCATCTATGTTCATCAGTGATATTGGCCTGTAGTTTTCTTTTTTTGTGACTTCTTTGTCTGTTTTTGGTATCAGGGTGAGGGTGGCCTTGTAGAATGATTTTGGGAGTGCCCCTCCCTCTGCTATATTTTGAAAGAGTTAGAGAAGGATAGATGTTAGCTCTTCTCTAAATGTTTGATGGAATTTGCCTGTGAAGCCATCTGATCCTGGGCTTTTATTTGTTGGACGATTTTTAATCACAGTTTCAATTTCAATGCTTATGATTGATCTGTTTATGATTTCTATTTCTTCCTCATTCAGGCTCAGAAGATTGTGCTTTTTAAAGAATTTGTCCATTTCTTCCAGGTTGTCCATTTTATTGGCAAATAGTTGCTTGTAGTAGTCTCTCATGATCCTTTGTATTTCTGCAGTGTCAGTTGTTATTTCTCCTTTTTCATTTCTAATTCTGTTGATCTGAATCTTCTTCCTTTTTTTCTTGATGAGTCTGGCCCGTCTCTGGGGTCCGCGCTGATAGCCGCGGCTTCCACCCATCTCTGGAGCTCGTTTAGGTGGTGCTCTGAATCCCCTCTCCTCACACACCCCGAAACTATGGTCTCTTGCCTCTTTGGCAGCTCCAGAACCTTTCCCTGGACTCCCTCTCGGCCAGCTGTGGCGCACTAGCCCCTTCAGGCTGTGTTCACGCCACCAACCCCAGTCCTCTCCCTGGGATCTGACCTATGAAGCCTGAGCCTCAGCTCTCAGCCCCGCCTGCCCTGGCGGGTGAGCAGACAATCCTCTTGGGCTGGTGAGTGCTGGTTGGCAGCGATCCTCTGTGCGGGAATCTCTCCGCTTTGCCCTCCACACCCTGTTGCTGCACTCTCCTCTGCAGCTCCGAAGCTTCCCCCCCGCCACGTGTGGAAACTTTTCCTCTTCACAGCTCCCTCCCAGTGGTGCAGGTCCCGTCCCTATTCTTTTGTCTCTGTTTTTTCTTTTTTCTTTTGCCCTACCCAGGTGCGTGGGGAGTTTCTTGCCTTTGGGGAGGTCTGAGGTCTTCTGCCAGCGTTCAGTACATGTTCTGTAGGAGTTGTACCACATGTAGCTGTATTTTTGATGTATTTGTGGGGAGGAAGGTGATCTCCACTTCTTACTCCTTTGCCATCTTGAAGCTCTTCTCCCCATTCCATGTCTCAAGTAAAAACTACAAGACACATGAGCTCTCTGTGTGAGACTTTTGTGTACTCTCTACAAAGAATTTCAACTTACAAGTTGCAGATTTCACTGAAAGTGCCAGGTTTTACTAACTTTATAGCCAAACTTGTAGCCAAAACATTTTCTCATAGATGTCACACTTGTATTCCCATCTATGGTTAATTTAAATTGTGATTTGTTCTAATTCATCCCATCAGCAATTTATACTTATTTTTCTCCCCTTGTGGATTAGAACGTTTCACTCTCATCATATAGTGAAGTCAAGACTGGACATTCTGGAGTTTTTCTGAATTGAACATATGATTTGAGATCAGAACAGCAGGAAAAAAAAAATGTAGCATGTACCACTCCATCATTCATTCCTGAAATATTGATTCACCAGGTTCTGTCTTAATTATGCTGTCTGCCTAAATAGTCTCACTTTTTCATTCTCTTCAATGGCCTCACTCATTTCATTATCTTTTATTAATTTTCTTATTACTTAAAAAGGGGGGAATTAAAAACTCCCCACAAGTTTTATGCGTTTAAGAAAGAAGGAGGGCTTCCCTGGTGGCGCAGTGGTTGAGAGTCCGCCTGCCGATGCAGGGGACGCGGGTTCGTGCCCCGGTCTGGGAAGATCCCACATGCCGCGGAGCAGCTGGACCCGTGAGCCGTGGCCGCTGAGCCTGCGTGTCTGGAGCCTGTGCTCCACGACGGGAGAGGCCACAACAGTGAGAGGCCCACGTACCGCAAAAAAAAAAAAAAAAAAAAAAAAAAGAAAGAAAGAAGGAAAGTATAAACAGAGGACCAAAAACCACACGATTCATCTCAAAGTTAAAACTGTGATCTCCTTAACTCTCCAATTCTACCACTTAACCTCCCTGGTACATGGTAATCACTTACTAAAGGTTTTTTTTTTTTTTTTTTTTTCTTTTCTTTTCATAGTCTTAGTAGTACACATGACTGAAAATATATTATTAATTTGACTGCTTTTTTGATCTTCATGAAATACCTCTGACCTCTTTACCCTCAACCTAATTTCTAAGAATCGACCATTCTCATGTATGTAGATGCCATTCGTTCATTTTTGACTGTGGTCTAGAATTATTCTGTAGGAGAACAAATCCTACTTTAATTACCTAATTGACTGTTGAAGAACATATGGGTTGTTTCCACTTGTGTACAGTTGTGAACAGAGTTGCTTTGAGAATCCTTGTACATGTTGCCTGGTCCATGTGTAGAAAGAGTTTACTGGAATATATCCCTGGAAACGGAGCTGTTGTATCACAGGGAAGCTGGATGTTCCACTTTACTAGGTAGCACCAAACTCTTCCAAAGTACTTGTTAAATGTAACGTGATTATGTACCAAATGGTAGATGATTTAACTCCCCACGAGCAATTTGTAATTAGAAATGAAGTCCAGAATCTGGGGCCAGAAGACCTGCTTGGGTTCCCTGGGAAAGTTATTGAGCTCTTTGTGCTTCAGTGTCCTGATATTGAAACAGATCACAGGTTGTTGTGGGGATTAAATGAGAGAGAGAGAGAGAGAGAGAGAGAGAGAGAGAGAGAGAGAGAGAGAGAGAGTGTGGGGTGTGTGTGTGTGTGTGCGTGCATGTGTTTGTGCAAATGTGAATGTGTGTGCGTGTGTTTATGCGTATGTGAGTGTGTGTGTAGACAAATTTTTGCTCATCTAATTGTATTTTATTATGATTTATGATAATATAGTCAGTTGCTTTGTTTTTCAGCTAAAATTTTTCCTGCTTATATCAATGTTTAAAGCATTTATATCTCCATCTTTTTTTTTTAACCCTTTCTCTCTAGTTTTGCTTTCTCTCTTTGGCTCTCATTTTATTATCTCCCCAATATTCCTTTCTTTATCAGAACTTGACCCAGAGTCTGGATCAAGAAAACGAAGCACCTTAGTTGCATGAGTTAACGGTTTATCATGTTTTCTGATCTATGTTTTGTTTGTTTGTTTCTGTGTTTCTAATAAAGAGATTTGGCTGCACTGATTTAGTTACTGGCCCAGAAACTCACACCTGGAAGCTACTGTCCCCGTATTAACGGAGTGGTCCAAGAAAGATAAAGACACACTTGGCTTCCAGCAACTTCAAAGTTTTATGTGTGTTTCCCAAGCTCCCAAGGAGTTCTTCAGTGCTATACCTGTGGCTGGTTTCCACAGAGCACCTCTTGGACTAGCATTTAATAGCTTAGAGAAATAAAGTCTTCCAACATCACAGTTCTCTTCTAAATTTGGACTTTTCTGGACACCATTTCACATGATGAAGAAGCAGAGGGACCGGCAAGGCACTGTCATCCTCAAGCTTATTTTCCCCAATTGTGCTCAAGTGTCTCTTCATGAGCTTCTGGCCTCTCTTCATTTGCAGATTCCAGCAACAACTAAAACATCAGAGCATCAAGGAATCACTGTTATCTCCTCTCATGTTTGTCAATAACAGGTCAGATAGATGCCCAAATGATGGAACTCCTTAAAATCAACTCCTGTAATAGGTGGAGTGTTGTCCCACAGAAATTCATGTCCACCTGGAATCTCAGAATGGGAACTTATCTGGAGATACGATTTTTGCAGATGTAATTAGTTGAGATGGCATCTTACTGCATTAAGGTGGGCCCTAATGCAATGATTGACGACATTATAAGGAAAGGAGAGGACACACAGAGAAGTTTATTTAAAGATGGAGGCAGAGATAGGAGTTACTACCACAGTGAAGGAAAGCCTGGAGCAGCAGACACTGGAAAAGCCAAGGAAGGATTCTTCCCTAGCGCCTTCAGAGGGAGCATGGCCCTACTAACACCTTGATTTTAGACTTCCAGCCTCCAGAATTTTGAGACAATACATTTCTATTGTTATTAAACTATCCCGTTTGTGGTTGTTTTGGCAGTCCTAGGAGACTAATATAACAAGGGAAGAGGTGAAGCACACTCTGAGGCCAAAAAAGAATATATATATATATATATATATATATATATATATATATATATATATATATATATAAAATAATTTGTGATTATTTAAATAGATAAAGGCATTAACTAATGTAGTATGGGAAAGAGCTGTCAAGTATGATCTGAAGGATGTGAGTGTAGATATACATAATGGGATATTACTCAACCATAAAAAAGAATAAAATCGTGCCATTTGCAGCAACATGGATGGGCCTAGAGATGATCATACTAAGTGAAGTAAGCCAGATAGAGAAAGAGATATATCATACGATAGCGCTTACATGTGGAATCTAAAACAATGATAAAAATGAAGTTATTTACAAAACAGAAATAGACCCACAGACATAGAAAACAAACTTATGATTACCAAAAGGAAAAGGGGGGAGGAATAAATTAGAAGTTTGGGATTAAAATATACACACTGCTATATATAAAATAAACAATAAGGACCTACTATATAGCACAGGGAACTATACTCAATATCTTATAATAACCTATTAAGGAAAAGTATCTAAAAAAGAATACATATATATGTATAACTGAATCACTTTGCTGTACAGCAGAAACCAACACAATATTGTAAATCAACTATATGTCAATACAATTTTTAAAAAATAGAATGTGAGTCTGTAGGGTAGGGAAATGGGGAGGTATTTTTAACTCTGGACTTTACCCTGAGGTCGCCCTGATTCTAATCACCTCTTCCCCGTTTTAAGTTATGCCATATAGGCTTTTATGCAGACTGACTTTCCCCCTTGAGAGTCTGTGTGGTTCAAAGGCAAAACAGCCACCACCCAACTTAAAGGCTGTCATTGGCGTATGCAGAACACATAATTGTTCACAACTCCAGAGATGCATTTCCTGACAAATGTTTATTAGCCGTTTTGAAGGCACAAACTGTGCTGTGAGTGAAAAGTGTTTGTCACAAACATATCCAAGTTCATGGCACTGAGCTTCAGACTCTGGGAGCTGGTGACAAAGGTATGACACACAGAGGCAGTCAGTCTTTGAACCCTTTGCGAATGGCTGGATCTGGTTGATGCAGAGCTTTTGCCTTTTACACTGGATAAAACGTTTCCTTGGAGGTATTATGAACAATCTGTTAATACGTGTTTCATACTCAAATGGCACCCTTGGAGTCATCATGGAAGGTGGAGTTTTAGTGGTTTGACAAATCTAGCACCAGATGGAAAACTTAACACCATCTCCCTCTGACCCACAGTGTCTTTTGGCTTCCATGAAAGAAGAGAAACAAGGAGTCCAAGTACATGCCATTGGCAAGCACTCCACAGTGGACAGCCCTCCACAGAGGGGGTTACAAACTGGCAGTAGCTGTAGCCAATTCACAGGTACAGCCACTGGAATGCAAAGGCCCTGCTTTGCATGATAATGAGGAGAGTTTAGCTGGGAACGGTCCTTGTTGAATACAATCACTTTAATAAAATATCATTTGAGCATCTGATGCAGCAGAAAGATTACCCCAAATCACAGCAATAACAGGAGAGCCCAAACCAATGCGTTCTAAAAGTTGAAATTTAAACGTTAACTTCCTGACACTCCTCCCTGACATAGGCAGAATTCTGACACAGCTGACACACTCACAGGGAAGGAAACAAAGCACCATAGTTGCTATACGGCATCTCGAGAAATTGGATATGTAAATGTGGAATAGCACGAAAGCAGTCTGCATGCCCAGACTCTCATATGCTGAATCCCAGGACCTCAGTCCTTTGCTCCACATCCAGTGATGACGGCAGTCAGGCTCTCCGGGTAAGCTAAACTATAGATGTTTCATTTCCCTCTGAGCTGGGAGGGGAGGATTGATTTTCTCATTTACAGTTTATTAAAATATCCAAAAGTAAAATGGGAACAACGGTCTGGATTGCATGTCCCATTCCCTATGAACGTTGTTTTACTCCTGTTATGATATTCCTCTGTCTCTGAATGATTATTATGTCTTAAAAAGGGAGGCTTGTAAATCAGCCAACTGGCTCCTGAAGCCTGGGCGGCTCTACAGGCATTAGGTGGAATCCGTGATCCACTCCATCCTGTGTTGGAGGTAAACTTGCCAGAGAAAATGGTACCCAAAGATAACGTTGCCCTCTGGACAGCACCTGGAGGCTGTCTTCCACCAAGGCCTTTGGTCAGGGGATTTCAGAGGGTCTGTGTAGCAGCACCTCTGCAGGCTCCACACCTGTTCTCACTCTCCACAGGACACACCTGCATAGACTACATCAGGCTTCGGCGTTAGGATGAGCTTAAACAAAGAGTAAATGTAAGCTAAGAACCTACTCCCAACGAAACTTTCCAAAATGATTCTCTTTTCTTCCTTTTCTTCTTTGTTTTAGGTCTTAGCTGCCTCTCATCCTTGTGACCGCTTGCATTCCATTATGGTTACAGGCTTTCTAATCTCTTTCTAACAGCTTCTACTCAGCAGGGGACAAAAAAAGGACCATGTTATAGCTGGCGACACAGTGGTGAGCCCTCTGGATGGTGGAGAGTTCTGCGTGCTCTGTTTCCTGCTGAGATTGTTTCTCACTCATGAGTCTCAGCATCAGCAACATGGACACATCACCAGCAGAAGCATTTGCAAGTATCCAATTATGGGCCAGACACTCTACAAGGAAATTGCATCCATCCAGCACCTGCCCAGAAGCAAAATCTTGTCTCAGCACTTCTCACACGAGCGGAGGGCAGTTTCCTCCATGGCGGGCAGCCAGTTGGGATGGTGGGCAATTCTCCCCCAAAGAGCCCCCCGAGACAGCTGGTGACTGTGGTGCAATGACACTGCCTCAGTGTGCAGGCCCATAAAATTGTGAGATGGAGGTACTTGTCTAGGGCAGGGTTCACCAAGCTTGTCTGCTCTTGATTGTGTTGAGACCTCTCAAGGGAGTGCTTCATCTCCACCCTCCTTCTTTAACAGTTCTTCCAACAGAGAAGCTGAACGTACTTCACCCAGCTGCTCAGTCATTATCTTTTTCTTCCTAGTTTTAGAATAAATATACTTGGCCATTGCAATATGTGTGCTGATTGTTCTGCTTTCATACCAATTCCAGTGCAAGCTGGCGAATTCGGTAGATGCGGTACGGTGTGAAGGTCAGGAGTGATGCTGGAAGGCCAGTCATGAGGCCGTGATGTTTGGACAGCTCTTGAAGGATGGAGTGAGGCCCACACAAGGTAATTATCCCTCCATGGCCAAATGAATCTCAGAATTGGGGAGGGGGGCATCAAATAGCGTAAAGTGGAGAGAGCCCTTCTCCTAGGGGGACAAGGGACTCTCTGAGATAATAAGCCACGGGATTCTTCCAAAGTTTATGTTCATGGAGGCTCTGGGACTGCACTGCCACTTCTCTCATTGGCTCTTTACTAAGTTGATTTTTATAGAGAGATAGAAAGTGAGATAGTCCTATGGACAGCGTGGACCTTGGTTTAGAATTACCTACAGGGTTCAGGGCAATACAGGTCTATGAATTTTCTCAATCATCTCTATGAAATGGATTATTTAATGGCATATTTATTTATTTATTTATTTATTTATTTATTGAAGGGTTTTTTTTTTGGCTGCGTTGGGTCTTCATTGCTGCGCACGGGTTTTCTCTAGTTGTGTCGAGCGGGGGCCTCTCATTGCGGTGGCTTCTCCTGCTGTGGAGCACATGCTCTAGGCGCACGGGCTTCAGTAGTTGTGGCACGCGGGCTCACTAGTTGTGGCTCACGGGCTGTAGAGCGCAGGCTCAGTAGTTGTGGCTCACGGGCTTAGTTGCTCCGTGGCATGTGGGATCTTCCCGGACCAGGGCTCGAACCCGTGTCCCCTGCACTGACAGGCAGATTCTTAACCACTGCACCACCGGAGAATTCCCGTGGCACAGTTATTTTAAAAGTCACCTGGTATAAGCAATGAAGTTGGACAAACGAGCTTTATTGCTCATATTCAAATTGGTAAGGAAGTACCCTAGCTTATACTTCCATAAATCATCCAAAATAGGGTTTCCATTAATGTAGTCAGGGAATCTCAGAGCTGAAATGCCCAGAAACATTTTGGGGAATCACAGCCTATTTTGTACATAGTCTGTGAAGTGCAGATCCACGTGATTAGGCAATCCATTTCTTAGTGATCATTTCTTGTGACACAGCCTTCACTTCTTTTTGGTGTAAGACAGTCCATTTCTGAGAAGCTAAGTGGTACTAATGGTCTTCCTTATATGTGCTGCCTTCTGTATCCCAGCACATCTCCATTTTTCTTAACTTGGGGCATAGGTATTATTAAAAGCATGCCTGGTTCATTCTCATTTAACAAATCTTCAAAGTTTAAGAACAAAAATCATGCCTTTCCTTTAGTCCTATGTTCTCAGAAAAAATATGTCAAATTCCTTCAATAACTTCTCACATGATATCTCATTATGATATATAATACTTCTCTTACTTTTTAAAAAATTTTTACTCTAAATAAATTCTACTTGTTCAATATTAGTTTTTAAAACTTAAGCCTAGAAATAACTTATCTTACTTTGCAGTCTGTGGTGCAATACATACATCCTAATATTTTGTAGACTTACACTGAGGTTTAGATTTATAAATTAGTTCATGTTTATTGTGTGAAAATTTTTAAAATGTGTAAAAGCTTCAAGAAGATAAATGCATTTGTTAGAATATAAGGTTGATTCTTTTCGAAGAGAGATCCAAGATATTAGTAGTTTAAATAAGTTGCAAGTTTCTTTCTTTCTCACATGAAATTCTGGGTAGGCACTCCAAGGCTGCTGTGGTACTTCTCCAGTCACCAGGGGACTTTCTGTGATGTTGTTCTGCTCTCATCACCATGGTGCTTCCATCTTGTTTCTAGGTTGACTGCACTGGCCATTGTCATGATGTTCTAATTCCAGTGAACAGGAGGAAAGAAAAAGAGACGCAGAAGACAGGTGGGTTCTTATGAAGACGATGTTCCAATATTACTTCTATTCACAGATCATTGGACAGATGTTGGTCATATGGCATCATCCTGCCATATGGTGGTCCCTAGCTGGGTGACCATATTTCCAGCTCAAATTCCTCCATCTTGGGAAAGGGTAAGACAAGGTCTTAATACGTGCTATTAATTTTGTATTTTATTTTCCTTCAGAAAAATCTTCTTTTTTGATTTTTACTGAATTAGAATCAATTAGGATTTGCAGTTAGATTTTTTTTCCCACACAATATCATGTAGCGAACATTCTCTTAGGATGCCGAAATAACTTTTTCTACAACATGTCTACAGATTACTTATTGTTTAATTTAATGATTAAGTTGTAATTATTTAACAGATTACAAATCACTTAATTGTTCATGCTTTGTAAACATAATCAACAGTAAACATTCTTGACCCATAAATCCTAATCTACGTTTTACCCCTAAAATAAATTCAGAGTAGACAAAATTCTAGAAAATGATTATTAACTATTTTAAAAAGAGAATCCGGCTTCATTTAAAAGAAATTCCTCTTGAGAAAACTTATATTGATCTGCATTTCCACCCTAAGTATATACATTCCTTTTACACTGTCTGCTATTCAAGTATAGTGTCTCTCATTAAAAAAAAAACAAAAAAAAACTTAGCTAATTTAATAGTTAAAATTATATTATCAGCTTGGTTTGAATTTCTGAGGTATTAAACATGTTACCATTCTTTATTTGTCATTTGTAATACTTTTGGTGTTATCTCACAGAATCAGTTGAGGTCATGGATCTCCTATGCACCATAGAGGAGTTGTACTAGGAAAGTCAAAGTACCGACTCTGCCCTTTGAGGTTCTTAAAATATTCAGGGGAAATAAGGTAAATTAAGTAATTAAATTATGATAAAAATCTATAACCTTCAAGATGTGTGGCTATGACTTTACAAAGCCCCCCATTTCTTGTCCGAAGACCAAAGTCCTTACAAAGGCCGTAAAGACCACAGGATGGCAGAGTTTCCAACAACGCAGACCTCATCTCTTGCTATCCTACTGCCCTTTCCTCACTCCTTGGCCAAGGTCTCTCCTGTGTGCTCATCTTATGCCTAGAATACTCTTCTGCCCTAATCCTCTCCTTCAATTCCTGGGGGTTGCTGCTCACTCAAAAAATCATCTTATCACCAGAAGGTCCCTGACCACCCCTGGGAAACAGCAGCCCTCCATCAACTCCACCCTCATCTTCTGACCCCTTCCCCTGCTTTATTTTTTTCCAGGCTCTTCTCAAATGACATAGTATATGGTTGTTTATTTGTTGTGTGTTTACTGTTGCCTCCACTAGAGGGTTTGGCCTTGAAAAATAGAAATTCTCTCCCTTTTAACTATTGCTGCCTGTCCGGTGTCTGGAACCGTGCATGATGTATATTAGACAATAAATATACGCTAGCATGTAGGAGGAACATTACAAATCAGTGAAGAGTAGTGTTCCATTGGATATATGTGCCACATCTTTTTTTTTTTAATTAAAAAAATTTTTTTTCAGTAGGTCCTTGTTGGTTATCTATTTTAAATACAGCAGTGTGCCCATGTCAATCAATCCCAAACTTTCAATCTACCCCACTTTGCTGTACAGCAGAAACCAACACAACATTGTAAATCAACTCTACTTCAGTAAAATAGTTTTCTAAAAAAGTCAGCGAACAGTCATCAAGAACTAGGATTAAGCCTTGCCTGAGTCCTTGAAAGGAATATCTGATTGGAATCTTCCAGCTCTGGGCGCACTAAGCAGAAAAATTAACACAACAATTGAGGAACAAGAGCTAATGCAGGGGAACAGTAAAAGGCAGAATAAACAGGGCAAGTGGAATTTGGTAAATGGAAGCTACAGATGCCAAGCTGGGGAGTCTCAGGGCCTCTTTCAAAATCATAAACTACGAGTGACGATATGCTAAATAAGCAATGATTGCAAAATCCTTAAAGACCAGCTTGTTCAAATTCAAATTATTCTTCTTTCGAAGCCAAAGGATTTCCCTGCATAAATGTTTTCCCCGGTTGCAGACTTCTTCATTGCATCTAACAAATGATTATTAGAAGCTGAACAATCACAAGTTTTCATTCTGTTAGTGAAGACATCCTTTGAACTTTCTGCCTGCTTCCTGGGCTGCTATGGGCGATGACGCTGTGTCTTAAGTCTCTAAGATGCCAGCAGCATTCTTCCAATATGTTCCTCTGCATAGTTGTCTGTTTTCCAAAGAGGCACATTTTAATTCAAAAGTCTATTTCTTGACACCAGTGCATTACGTTATCTGATTAAGCAAAGGTATTTTTGCTAGTCACTGGTAACACTAGCAAGATAGGTGGGATATTTCACTGCATGGTTCTAATTATGTGTATCTGCCTTGTTTTATGAACACTAAGGGGAATAAGTTTCCTTATAATGTTTCAGGGCTTTGGGGAGGTTTTATTGACTGAAGCTATTTTTCATTTTTTATAACCCTTTCTCTCTTTGAAAACACGATACGCATGCACAAAATATTATTTCTCCAGCTTGCTAAAATGTTGTCAAGAAAGTGATGAGTATTCATAATAGATGAAGATTTTATTGGAGAAAACAGCCGTATAAAAATTAGGCTTCTACGTTTTTGACTCTTAGGGATTATTAAAGTGAAGCTTGCAGCTATTTAATTTAATTTGGGAACGCACTGGCCATTCTGAGTCAGCATCTACGGCAGTTATTTTATTCTAACCTCTTCATAAATGCCTAGCTACTCATACTGAGCACAGGTGAAGCCCTACTTCACAGACCACATGTTTCACATTGAAACTGAATGATGTAAAGACATATTTTCGTTGCTTTTTTAAATAAGATTTATTCATAAAAGTTTTCTTAGAGATATTTGCATTTGAATGACATTTGTAAATAGATGCATCTCCCAGTTAATTGAATATATTTTCCGATTATCTCTGGTCTTTAGTCACTATGTAGTGTACTTATTTTCGTATTTCTAAAGAAATAAGTTGCAAAAGTTGCTTTCCTTCCTAAAAATGAACATATAATGATTCAATATACTGTTTTTACAGGTCTTTTGCTTGGCTCATGAGCTATCGTCTTTTATAAATAATAATAATCTGTATATTATTTGGGCTTATCTTCGTAGATGACCATGTAAGCTCTGAAGAAAGACTTTTCACATCGCTTCCAATCCCTATATCTTACTTCTTTTCATTTATCAACTCTGCTGCCCAAGATGTACATTTCAATGTTAAACAGAAGTTGTTGTCCATTATCATTGTAAAGAGAATTTTAAAGAAAATGCTCCAAATGTCTCCACGTGTACAGTCATGTTTGCAGATGATTTTATTTATTTGTTTTTTATAAGATATTTTTATCAGGTTAAGGAAGTTTTCTTTTGTTCCTTCTTGATAAATGTTTATATCATGAATGCATGTTAAATTTTATTAAATGACGTGGTTACTGCTGTTAGGAAGATTGTACTTTTCCTGTCTTAATTCATTAATATTAAAAATATACTATTGCATTTAAAAATATTAATACAAACTTGCATCCTGAGATAATCTTAAACTCATAACTCAAAAGGAAGATTTGACTGTAGTTTTATGTTTTTATGTCAAGTTTATTGAGGCATAATTTATAAACAGTAAAATTCAGTCTTTTCAGGTGTTTGGTTTTTTGAGGTTTGACAAATGCATATAGTCATGTAGCCACAATCAAAATATAGAATATTTATGTAACCGTCCGAGACGTTTCTTCATAATCCTTTGTAGTAAATACCCTCCCCAAACTGCAGCCCCTGGCAGTACTGATTTGTTTTGTGTCCCTATAATTTGGCCTTTTCTAGATTTTCATGAGGAATTATGAACTCATGCAATATGTAGCCTTTTGGGGGAAACCTCTTTCACTTAACATAATTAAGTGAAATCCATTTTAGTGAATCCATTTTAGTGAATTATCAATCATTATTTCTTTTATATTGCTGTATAGTGTTCCATTAGATGGATGTACTCCATTTTTTTTATCCAGTTGATAAATATTTTTGTTCTTTCCATTTAAGAGTGCTTTTTTGTGAAGCTGCTCTGCACATTTTTGTATATGACTTTATGTGAACATAAGTTTCCTTATCTCAGGAGTAAAGAATGAGAAGTGACATGGCTGGGTCATAGGATGGGTGTACATTTAGATGCGAGACACAGTCAAGCTATGTTCCAAAGTATCTGTGTCATTTTGCATTCCAACCAACAATGTATTCTCATATACCATATATACATTTCCTTTTAAATGTTGTATTGCTACAATAAAAATTTATAGTAAACTTATGTGACTCCACATTTTAAATATTTCACGTATAGTCAGTTTTTCTTCTGTATCTGATCATTTCAATATCTGAATTCTCCAGGTATCTGTATTTTCCTAATTCTTACTTCCAGTCATTTATTTCCTTACAGGCTTGGTATTATTATAATTTTTTTCAATTGTCAGTACTTTTTTATTTTCCAAAAACAGTTTTAATTTGCCAGTAATGCAAGCTTGTAGTCCTCACTTTAGCACATTTCCTGAGCGTTAACTTAATGAGTCAATGTGTGTTTCAACTTCACCTCCAAGGATGTGCCCTGGACTTAGTCCACAAATCTGAGTGCTTATCTTTATTTTCGCCAAGGAAGCATCTCACCCTGACAGTCACCTTTACCTCATTCTGTTTCTGTTCCTGGCTGTTTTGTTCCTTTCTTCCTTATCCTTCTCCCTTTTTCCTCCTCTTATTTCTGCTTCTCTTTCTCTTCCCCATTTTCCTTTCATTCTTTTTTCTGGCCCCTGGAGATCCTCTATGACTCCACAATCAACAGGAAACACTTGGAACAATGCAGAGGCCCATCAACATAGAATGGGTAAATTCATAATAGTATACTCATAGAATGGAATGCTACACAGCAAGGAAACAGAATAAAGTACTGACACATGAATCTCAGAGACATATGCTGAGTGAGAGAAGTCAGACACGAAAGAGGATACATTATATTATCTCATTTATAGGTAATACCTCATAAGGCAAGTCTAATCCATGATAATAGTGTTACCCTTGTGGGTTACTGGTTAGGACTAGGAAATAAGGAACCTTCAGTTTTGCAAGAAATATCTGCCTGTATCTCAAACTTGTAGGTGATTACACAAGTACAGAAATATGTTACAATTCATTACGCGGTACACTTAAGATTTACGTACTTTACTCTTGTAGGTTATACCTTGATAAATTGAAAAAAAAAAAACTATAACCAAAAAAAAAAAAATTTGTAGCGCATAGGTATGTTTATGAAATGTCAAATATTTAGTTAAGAAGACTAAAGAAAAAAGTAAAGCAAAAATCTATATATTTGCAAATAAAATCTTATTTGAAATACCCAACGATAGAACTCTTTGAACTTCCCAGATTTGCATTGTTTGAATGTTAATTTTGTCTCTGTAACATTCTATTCTGCTTTCACATTTGAGAATCTTTTAAAGTAAAGTCATTGTGCATATTTCAGCTGTACAGAAAGTGAATAAAACATCCTCAGTGGATTCAGGAATTTGTTAAGTCTCCTTTAACTGAAAATTTGAGCCTTTCAGCTTTATGGGGGCTAATGATAAGTTTCAATTTCACATGCTTACTTCGTTTTCTTAAAATGGGTTAGAGACAGAGTGGGAAGAATTGCTAAACCAAGGAAGAGGTAATCAGAATACCATCTGTTTGGGGCTCTTCAAGGGGAGGCACACTCTTCATTTTCCTTCCATGAGGAAACGTTCAAAGTTCTATGTGTCCTTCCCTATGAAAACCACTTTTATGTTTCACTGGACACTGATGATGAACTAAATCAGAGAATATTTTTTAACTGCTCATGAAGTTTACTTAAATACAATAAACCGAGGTAAAAATTGAAAAGAAAAATTCCATCATCAATTGTTAAGTAAATCAGTGTGATCATTTTGTTAATTAGTAGGTGACCAAATGCATAGAGCATTGTAGAGATCACTAATACAGGCCGCCAGTAGGTAATGAAAATATAATTCATAACTAACAGAAGCAGTACAACCTATCCTCTCCAAAAAGATCAACAAGACTGATTGAGCTTGATTTGCTGTGACTTGTTCTTTGTTTTTCTTCTCAGGATTTTTTCATGTCACTTTTGGAACAATACAGATGAGAAATCCTTTTTTCTATTTACTCCTGAATCTTGTAGAATACCATTCCCTCCTTATATTTTTTTTTCCCTGAGAATCAAATATTCCTCTTCTAAGTCAAATAGATAAAATTTTCATATGATAAATGAGGTACATTTCACAAATGTGCAGTGTTACAAATTACTTTTGCTTGCTTAGTTTTATTAGAGTTCTATATATATATATATATATTGAACATTACATGAGAGACTTATCACAATGTAAACTGAACTTAGTTCATTTGCGATCCTGTACAAACACTGTCAAAATTTAATGATTAAAAAAAAAAAACCAACAACTTTAGAAAGTCTTTCGAAACAAAACCAGCTAATGAAGTCTTAAACGTAAAAATAAATAGACACGGTCAATCTGAATAACCCCTGGGAGGAAAAGACCCGGGCACTATCATTGTCCAGTTAATTTATTCATATTTTTCCTACCAAGTTGTTACTCCTTCTGTCTTTTTTTAAATGAAGAAAACGTTGAAGAATTATTGCTTCTGTTGAAACTTGGTATCTATAGCTTATACCTTGTGATGTTAATTAAAAACATAATTTTTATGTACTTATCACAAAGGAAATATCATTTCATTAAAATCCAATTAGATTCAGACAATATCTGTAAAGACCATGGAATCACTGCTGTTTGAACACAGGCAGCTTTGTTCTGTTTTCATTACTTGAATAAAAGCAACCACAACAAACAATCAAACAAAAAATTTATTAATCTCTGAAGTTACAGACACACTTGCATTTTGAGTAGGATTTTTAGGGAGAAAAACACCATGGAAGATTTCATGTTTCATAAACCACAATTTGGTTGACTTGATTTCTTACCAGCTTTATTTGTCTCTCTCCAAGGAAAATAACCTTCAGTCAAAAAAGAAAAAATAATGAGACCTAGTTGAAAAGTTGTATTAAGGTCATTTCAAGATAAACAAATTATTATAAGACTACATGTTCATTAAAAAAATGAAAAACACAGCTAAAAGCCGCTAAAATACATCATGGTATTTGTGGATTTTTAATTTCACTCTACCTATTGAGCTAATGGACAGAGACTAAGAGAATAAAAGTAAGAGATCTTGAGAGCTGCTGACCTTCTGTTTGAGGATCCAAACAAGCTGTCCTGGAGCGATCAGAATTTAGCTCCCCACTCTTGGTGAAGCTGGATGGAAGGGCTGGACTGAGTTTATGTGATGGGCTTAGCCCCGAGCTGGCCAGATATTAGGAATTTTATAGGTACCTCTTTTGCTGAGACATGTTATAAACTGGAGTATACTGGAAATGTTTTGGACAGCTAGTGCAGCACAGTCTTAAGGGCTGTATCTGCTTCTGTTTGAGCACAGCTTAACCATGAACTAGCTGTGTTATATTAGACAAGCTAACTGAATGCTTATACCTTTACTTTCTTCATGTGTAAATACTCATAATAATGGAAACTACTTCAAAGAAGATTTGAGTGTTAAATGAGTCTCAATATGAAAAGAACCTGGAATGCTGTCTGGCGTGTAACACACTTGCTACTTTTTAGTTTTACGATTGTTACTTTAAATCAGGTAGAATAAATTCTACCTGATCCTGGCGTATGATCCATCTTATATATTGTTGAATTCAGTGTGCTAAGATTTTGTTCAGGATTTTTACATCTATATGCATCAAAGGTATTGGCCTGTAATTTTCTTTTTTTGTGATGTCTTTTTCTGGTTTTGGTATCATGGTAATGGCCTTGTAGATTGAATTTGTGAGTGTTCCATCCTCTTCAATATTTTGGAATAGTTTGAGAAGGATAGTTATTAGCTCTTTTTCATATGTTTTGTAGAATTCCCCTGTGAAGCCATCTGGTCCTGGACTTTTGTATGCTGGGAGTTTTTAATCATCATCATTATTATTATTATAAATTCAATTTCACTTCTAGTGATTGGTCTGTTCAGATTGTCTATTTCTTCCTGATTGAGTCTTGGTAATTTTTACGTTTCTAGAAATTTGTCCATTTCTTCTAGGTTGTCCAATTTGTTGGTATATAACTGTTTGTTGCATTCACTTATGATTCTGTGTATTTCTGTGGTATTGGTTGTTATTTATCGTCTTTAATTTCTTATTTTGTTTATTTTGGTCCTCTTTTTCTTTTTTGGGTGATGAGCTTGGCTAAAGGTTCATCAATTTTTTTATCTTTTCATAAAATAGAATGTATTTACATATCATGATTTCTTTGGACTTCTCGTGGTTACTGTACCTATGTACTCATCATGTTACACAGATCACTTATCACATGTAGTATGATCATGTTCACAAAGCTATTTCTTCCAGGAGTCTATGAACTTAAGTTGTTGCTTTCTGATGGCAGTTTTTGTTTACATTTTGATTTTAAATATTTATAGCTCTCTTCTTCCTGGCTTTTATACAGAGCTCAAGACTTGCTTAGTTAATGAGTAAAGTAATTAAATTTGGCAAGAAAGACTGTATTAACCAGTGCTATTCAATCACCCCCTCCCCCTTTTGTTTTGCACTAACACATAACTGAAGACAGAACATGTGTATTCAGTAGAACTGTAGGGAAGCCATGACTGGTGGAGTGGTGTATCAGTAAAAATAAAGAGGTGGTACGGGTGTTAAATATGAAAATCTTTCTTCTTCCTTCTCCTTATGCAGTTGGCATCCACCTCTAGGGTAGCATGGCCCCAGATGAAATGAACTGCTTCTCATTTGCATCCTTATCTGCTTGATACTTTCATCTCTAGCCATCCCAAGGGGCCTAGCAGTCCATTCCTAAACAAGTTTCCACTGGCTTTGACAATGGTTCTTCCTCTATTTTAATGCCGCTTGCTTCTTCCTGACGTTTTTATAATCTCCCTGTTCTTCAAAGCACATCATTTACACAAGCTCTTCTTTATGGAACTCATCATGACTTCAGCAGAAAGCAACAGCACCATGTTTGAACTCAGAGTACTTTGTATGTCTTTTAACAAATTGGACATTTCACCATAAAAACTTGAAGTCATTGTGCTTGTAGATTTTTATTCCTAACTCAACTGTAAATTCTGAGGACAGGGATTGTTCCTGTTGTACACAGTGAAATGCATTGGTGAATGGATACCTTTATTGACTGTGTTAAAAATGAGAAACTACTGGCAAATCTGCTATAATTTATCCATGCTTCCCAAATTAATAATTCACTTCAAGTTTTCAATTTCTTAAAGTCTATTTAAAATTAGGAAGATGTTAAAAATTGACTAATGGACCCACTTATCTTGTAATGTAGACTACTAGAAAAGTAAAATGTACAATCTTGAGAAATGGAATGAAGGAAAAGTTCAGGTAACCAAGAGAGTTAAGGTTAACTTAACACTTGATTAAGGTTAACTTCGGACAGGAAGAAGACTTCTCTGGGGAAAGGAGGAACATTCCAGCTGAGATCCAAGGTATGAATAGGAGAAGTCAAAGGGTGAAAGACAATCCATTTTTTATTGTTACATAGCAATGGTAATTAAATAAGCGCCTGTACTCTGAGAAGTTATTCGTTATTCTTTTTCATTGAGACAGAACATAGTCCAACACATTTTGACAGATTTTCCCCACTGCCTTAGCAATATTCATAGCAGATTAGCAATATAGAGTGGTTTTCAATAAAATGTCAACACTTCTCATTACGGTGTATTTAACAATGAAAACTCTCTCAAGGAAAATATTGTGACTTAGATCTCTAAGGTAAATATTATGAAATGAGAACTAATGGTGGTTGCTGAATGAAAGTACATCAGCATCATATTTTTAGTCTGCTAGCAAGCTTCCTAGGAACTGCTTTTAACTATCAATTTTCACTCTTAAGAACTGATGTGTAACTGATAGTTTTCATTAGTGTTCTTACATGATAATTTGATTACAATGACATCATTATTTGACATCTCTGTGAAAATTGTGAAATCTCCCTCATAATAATGAATAATAAGGAAATGATCATGAATTTCCAAGAATTTATTCTGTTAAAATTTCTCTTTGAGAAGAAAAAGAGGAGGGGAAGGAAGTTCATTTTGGAAATATAGGTACATCTGAACAATTTGAATAATTTTTACAAGAGCTTAATATGGCACCTGATTAAACCAAAACAAATGTGATTTAACTTCAAGGTTTCTTTTTAAGCTTAACATAATCAAGGCAATTGTGAAAAAGCCCTTAAAATAATAAAGTGGCATAAAAGTAAAATTGAATATTGTAAATTACCTTCTATGAGAACTAAAAACTATAGCTTAAAAATGAGCAATTACAAGGGATAAAATTTAAATGACAAAGAGACTTTCAATATTGCCCCATAGGACCAGGTGTACTTCAATAGTTTCCCTAGGTCTGGAGCTGCTGGGTCTCAGGATGTGGGTGTGTTCAACTGTACCAGGAAACACATTTTTCAAAGTGGTTGTACTAGGGGACTTCCCCTCCAGCTGTGGATAAAGTTTCTTTTTCTCTGCATTCTTTCCAACACCTGATATTGTGCAGTTTTGCAATTTTTGCCGATCTGATTGGTGTAAAATGTTATTTCAATTTATATTTAATATGCATTAACTAGATTACTAATAAGAGTAAGCTGGTATTTATATATTTATTGGTTACTGATGTTTCTTCTCTGAAATGACTATTCTTAAAGTAAGGAATTTTTCTGCTTGATTTGTAGCAGTGTTTTTTTTTTTTTTTCTCTTTTAACTATATTCTCATTACTAAACGTCTGAAACTTCTATATATCATATGTGTTGCAAATACCATCTCAGTGCCTGTCTTGTTTTCTTATTTTGGCATATTTGATGATAAAAACCTTTTTTTAAAAACCTTTGATATGGATGAATTATTTAATCTTTTCATATATCAATTTTGCTTTTTGTCGTATTGAAAAAATTCTTCCCTACCAAGCTATTTTTCTATATATTCTTCTAAAATTTATGAACATTAGCTTTGAATATTTATTTTACTCCATCTTTATTTTTGTGTATAGCAGGAGGTAGGAATCTATTTGTAGTTTATTCTTATTTTTAGTATGGGTAACCAATGATCTTACCTCAGTTTACTGAAAATCTGTTTCTTTTCCCGTAAGGAATTATACTTCTCTCATATCAATATATCAGATTTCCATATATGTGTGGTCTGTTCCCCTCCTCCCCCCGCCTGTTTTACCCACTAAAGATATCAGTGTTTGGTCTTCAACTCCATGGGGCGAGAGGCCTTTCCTCTCTGACCCCTCACCATTCAGGGCCTTCAGCTCCGTCCCCTGACTCAGCACATTCAGACTATCCAGCTTTTCAGCTTAGAGTCTCCTGGGATCAGTGGGTATCCTGAGAATAATACCCATTCTATTGTCAGCTTAATCCAATCAATTCATGTTCTCTGCCTCCCATCATTTGCTTTAACCTTAAGTTTTAAAAAAGAGACACTTTAAAATATCTTAAGTTTTCTTGGAGAATATTTTCCTATAAAGAATACAAACTTGGGCTTCCCTGGTGGCGCAGTGGTTGAGAATCCGCCTGCCGATGCAGGAGACACGGGTTCGTGCCCTGGTCCGGGAAGATCCCACATGCCGCGGAGCAACCAAGCCCATGAGCCATGGCCGCTGCGCCTGCGCGTCTGGAGCCTGTGCTCCGCAACGGGAGAGGCCACAACAGTGAGAGGCCCGCATACCGCAAAAAAAAAAAAAAAAAAAAAAAAGAATACAAACTTGTCAGACACGTTGAACAATTCCTTAAATGTTACTTTGTAAATAAAATGTTAATTCTTTAGATGCTCTTTATGACATGGATTACTATAGCATGTTAAACTAAAATCATATCTTATTTGAGTAAAATATTGTGGTTTATCATTATTTGGGAATCACATAAAATAAGAACTGTTAGTTACTAAAGTATTTAACCTATGTCTTAAGATATAATTTTAGGAGTTTGCTAAAGGATGGCCACTGTGACACATACACACCTTATTACTAATGACAGCAAGAACGAAAAATTATTTTCCAGGGGCTTCCCGGGTGGCGCAGTGGTTGAGAGTCCGCCTGCCGATGCAGGGGACGCGGGTTCGCGCCCCGGTCCGGGAGGATCGCACGTGCCGCGGAGCGGCTGGGCCCGTGAGCCGTGGCCGCTGCGCCTGCGCGTCCGGAGCCTGTGCTCCGCAACGGGAGAGGCCACAGCAGTGAGAGGCCGCGTACCGCAAAAAAAAAAAAAAAAAAAAAAAAAAAATTATTTTCTGGGATTATAGAAGCCTTAGAAAAATATGAGAAATGTCTCCTGAGTTATATTTTATAAGCTTTTGAAACAACAGTTGACAACCATAAATAAGTTATTACACGATAAACAACAGAATGACTTTTGGAATTTTTAAAAATGATATAAAATAAAACTTTATTTTCCACTCTAAAGTTGTATAGTACGAATGAATAATTTATGAAATGTCCTAACTACTATGCAAACACATAAATGTCCTCATTCAAGTCCTCTGAGAAAGACCTAGTGTAGCCTAATCACAAGGAGAAGCGACACTCCCTAATTTAGCACTTCGTCCAGGCCCCTAACTCACATCTTCATGACAAATAAAAACCATCACTTAACATTATTCTATGCAGTAAATAAATAAATAACCAAGAAAGGCAACTGCAAGAAACATATTTATCTATCCAATGGAATAAAAGAGAAAAGTTGATAGCATAGATTAAGGCAGAGAGTAAAACTTGTACTTAGTGACTCGCTTGTCTTGGAGGGTGCCCGGGAATACAGTTGCTGAGGCTGTGAGGCCTGCGTTCAAATGATATGCTACTACTTAGCAGTTGTTTTATTTTCAGGCGAGTCATTTAACCTCCTTGGTCTCAGTTTTGTCATCTGTAAAATAGGGGTAATCATAGGCACTCTCTTTGAGGTTTATTAAACACGTTATTGTTATAAATCACTTTATAACAATGCCTGGTATTTCTATCGGAATCAAATGTAGAAAAACACATGTTTCAAAAGCAACAGCATCTTGTTTACAGAAGCATCCTAAAGACTGATGCCACGTGAATCCCACAGGATTGCTAAGAGAGGGGAAAGGGACACTATCATTTTAAACATGAATGTAACCTTTTGAAAATTAGGCAGATGTGGTCATGTTGCCTTAGAAAAGAAAAAGGATTAAGCCATAATATGTATTTCTTCCTTTTTCTTTCCTGATGTCACAGCTGGGACAAAGAAAATCCTTTTTATATAATTTTTTTTTTTTTTTTTTTCGGTACGCAGGCCTCTCACTGTTGCGGCCTCTCCCGTTGCGGAGCGCAGGCTCAGCGGCCACGGCTCACGGGCCCAGCCTCTCCGCGGCACGTGGGATCTTCCCGGACCGGGGCACGAACCCGTGTCCCCTGCAACGGCAGGCAGACTCTCAACCACTGCGCCACCAGAGAAGCCCCCTTTTATGTCACTGTTAAAGTTACACCTTTTAAAATAAAATTTTAAAAGCCACAAGAGATTGAGACAAAGCAGATTGTATATTTTAAAACAAATAGTTTTAAAACCTAAAGCTTTTTTTTCACCTATTAAAGCGAAACCATTTTAAAGTATACTATGTTACGATAGCATTTTACATCATAAATCCTGGACTGCATCATTAAGGTTCTGTATGTTAAATAATTCTTCATTTTCAGTTACCCACACCAATCAGAGGTAGGAAGTCGATCCCCAACTCTATTTCCCTAACAGTGGGAGCAAAGCAGTTGAAGCATCAGCGATGTTTTCTATCAGTTACAAGATGAACTTTAATTGTTTCCAGGTTTTGCGTTACTTTCAATGTAGGAAGAGTCTAAAACAAGGTTACATCTAGATAAAGTGAGTCTGCTCATAATCTGAGTTCTAAAAGAAAAAGAAAGACAAAAGACATCCTAGTCATGTATGCAACACTTTGTTTAAAGATGCTGAATGTTACAATATCGGCTTTTACTTTTCTCACTATTCACTCAAGGTATAGATAGATGCTGTCTGAATTAATGAATATGTAAGTATACACAATTATCTAGTTCCAGGGAAATAGATTAGGAAAAATATGCTGGTTCTTCTTGCATCAAAAAATTAAAATTGAAATCTGTGCAACTAAATACATGGCTTTCTTTGCATCAGATCATGACCCCTCCAGAGCACTGCAAACACGGGAGGCAGTTACATGATGACGGCACACAGGACACTGCTAGACAGGAGAGCTGGTTGTTGTGATGACACTTACAGGAATTAAACAAGTTCTTGTTGACAAAAATCTTAATAAGTATAAAAATGGGGGAAAAGACAACTTCCAGAATCCCCATGGCAACTATTCATACTCTAAAACATCACTACTGGGTGTGTTGAGGAGATTTATACATTCCAAAGTCCTTTTCAAACATGAATGTAATTCCCAGAAAGTGGTTATAGCTTCAGTTCTTTAAAAAATGTGTAGGTAATACATCATTTAGAGTTGATATTAGAATAACAGATAAATATAATATGTGTATAAATCACATTTATGGAAGAGAAATATACATATGTATACATCTGAAAGGGGCATATGATAAAATCTCCTCTCCTTCCCTTGTTTTCTGGGTAAACAAACTGAAATTCTCAGAGGCTAAGTACTAACAAGAACATGGCACAGGGCTGGTGTCTGAAATGTGTCTAAAGATGGAGGCCACAACATTTAGCTGAAAGATGTCCAAGAATTAATTCACTGGAGTCTCTTTCACACCCACAGGCTCCCAGAAGAATAAGGGAATGTTGAACCTAACATGGCCCTCATTTCTCACCCAAGCAAACTGAGATCAGGAGAGGTTAAGTAAGTTCTCAGGCTCAGAATAGGGTGTGAATTACAGATATTCTGATGCCATCATTCATAACATGAGATCTTAGGCCTAGCATGGTGGCTGACAAAATTGGAAGTGTCCTTAGTCAATAAGAAAAAGAAACAATCGCTTGCACAGGTTGGTGGTTCTGTGAATTTCAAACTTGACTAAGAATTGTACTCTAATTAAAAAGAACTTTGTAATATACATAGAAATAAAATTGTGCTTCTCAAATATATTCAAATGTATCTTTCTGAAATCAAGAGCCCACATCATGGTGCACTGTGAATTCTCCAGGCTCTACCACTCAGTGAGTAACCAAACCAAACTGTCCATCTAACCACAATTACTTAAGAGTTAACCAATGCAACTAGACAAGAACAATTTGAAAAGCCTTATAGAGTAGTGGTTAAGGGTAAGGGCTCTGGAATCAGATAGACCCAGACTAAATTCCAGGCTCCCACTTTTACTACCACGTATAACCTTGGGTGAGTTTTTAACCTCTCTGAATGTAGCATCTACTCTGTAAAATGGAGTTAAAATATATAGATAACTCATAGATTGATGGAAACTCCCAAACTGAAATACACACCTGTCTACCATTAGTGTTATTCCTTTTTCGATTTTATTTTTATCTTCACTATCAGAGATGGAAGAGGCAAAATTATTATTATTTGAAGCTATCTACCTGGAAAATGAGAGAGAATGGATTGTAACATCTTTGTTTTTTTCAGTTTCTGATTTATACATGTCTGTGTTTTTAAAATCACTTTACTGGGGTATAATTGACATACAAAAAGATGTACATAATTAACATATACAAATTGATGAATATGGAGATAATACACACCCATGATACCATCACACTTTCTGAGAGCTTCCTCCTGCCCCTTTAATTTTTAAAAGTTTTTTGTGGTAATAGCACTTGATATAAGATCTACCTCCTTAGCAAATTTTTCAGTATACAGTATAATTCTGTTAACTAGAGTCACATTGCTGTGCCATAGATCTCCAGAGCTTAATCATCTTGCATAATTAAAGCTATGCAATCTTTTACCAACACTTCTCCATTCCTCCCTCCACCACCCAGCCCCTGGAAACCACCATTCTACTTGCTGCTTCATTGAGTTTGCCAATTTTAGATTTCTCACAAAAGTGGGATCATGCAGTATTTGTCCTTCTGTGTCTGGCTTACTTTGCTGAGCATAAAGTCCTCCAGGTCTATCCATGTTGGTGCAAATGATCATATTCCTCCTTTTAAAAGGCTGAAAAATATTCCAGTGTGTGTGTGTGTGTGTGTGTGTGTGTGTGTGTGTGTGTGTATCTAATGAGAATAATGCTGCAATGAACATGTGAGTGCAGGTACCTCTTTGAGATCCTGATTTCAATTTCTTAGGATATAGACCCAGAAGTGAGACTACAGGATCAAACACCTTCAGAAATAGTACATATTTTATATGGGGGTTGGGCTGTTGTTTCTCCATTTGTTTCCTCCCCAGGTGTACTCACAGCCCTTCTCTGACAAGTTCCATGCCTGTGGCTGATTCTGTGGACTTTGTCACCTGGCTTCCCCCCACCCACTAGTTCCTGGTTAGAATCACCAACAGGAGCCACTGGCATGAGACTAGAGGGTCAGAAGGAAAAGAGACCAGGGTATGTTCCCATTCCCTCTGCAGTCTTTCTAGCAGGAGCTGCAGCTGTGGTTACACTCCTGTGTCCTTGGCTCCAAGTCTTCTCTGGGCTCTTCCTCTTCTATCCCTTCAGGCTAAGTGATGGTGATGGTGCCCCTGTGTCCCTAATCCCTGAACTTCTCACCATCTTTTGTGACTTCCCTGAAGCCTGCTCACATTTTTCTAAACAGTCATCAGTGCATCAAATTGTCCTCACTAAACTCTTCGTGTATGCCTTTTCTTTTCTGCTGCAAACTTGAGTGATACAATGATTTGACTGGGAAACATAGCCTCATATATTGCTAAGGTTTTTTAAGGGAAGTTTAATGGGAAAACAGAGATAATTCACCAGAGCAACAATCAAGGTATTACTTTATAGAAGGATATTTTTGCTTTTCTAGGAATAAAAGTGCATTAATATAAGAGTTATACAGTGGCACAGGAATAAGATTTACTGGAGCATTTCAGAAATCTATAAGCTCCACGGAGGTCCTGCTCTGTGAGTTTCATCACTCTATCCTCAGTGCCTTAGAATAAAGTCTCTCACATTGTAAACTGGCAAGAATTATTATTTTAACTAAATACTTAAATTAAATAAGAGGCATGGCATATCATGTTCCTGAATAGTAAGTTAATGTTTGTGTGTTGTGTGTATGTGTATTTTTGTGTGTGTGCCACCACAGAAATTTCCCATTGCATGATTATTTTTATAACGGGACATCACTTCTTCCCTGGAATGAAATGTAGTCTATTTCTTCAGCCCCTTGAATCTGGTGAGGGGACTGTTCTTTTAAGACACTGGCCAGTAAAATACGGTGAAAGTCACACCATGCCAGTTCTGAGTTTAACCCCTGACCAGCCTGACCGCCTCACTTTTCTGCCTCTTGAAAGCCTTGAAACTATTCTGAGGCTCTCAGGTGGTGAAATGCCTAAGCCACACGGAGAAACCCTGGAGGATGAGACACTATGTTTTGTGAGCGAAAATGAGGCCAAGAAACAGGGAGACAACAGACAAGGGAGAGAAGGCATCTTGCACCTGGCTCCTTCAGGACCAGCCACCCAAGCTAATGCCACATGCAGTAGAGACAAGCCAACCAGTCCTCCCTGAATTTTCACCTGAGTGCTCCCTGAATTTTCATCCACAAAATTACCAGTAATGTCTGTTTTACGCCATGAGTTTTATGGTAGTTATCTTATGTGGAACCCCAGACTAAATTAGATGTGTGTGCATGTTTGTGTGTGTGAATGTGATAAAGTTGCCTTCTCAAAGGATGGAGTTTTCAATAAAATTATTAAAATAAGTAGCAAAAGAACTCAAAGTAAAGATGGTTATTTACCTTACATCTTACCAAGTAAATTCCAGATCCATCTAAGATTTGAATATTTTTAAATCTCAGAGTTACTAGGATACAATATAGAAAAATATTAATGTAATCACTGAAAACTTCCTGACATGAAACAAAAGTTGGAAAATGCAAATAAAGAAACATTAAAAAAAATTTTTTACACCAAATCCACATAAAAACTAAAGGCACAAATAGCAAACTGGGAATATGTATTATAGAAAAAGGAGTTACAGGGCTTCCCTGGTGGCGCAGCGGTTGAGAGTCCGCCTGCCGATGCAGGGGACGCGGGTTCGTGCCCCGGTCCGGGAAGATCCCACGTGCCGCGGAGCGGCTGGGCCCGTGAGCCATGGCCGCTGAGCCTGCGCGTCCGGAGCCTGTGCTCTGCAACGGGAGAGGCCACAGCAGTGAGAGGCCCGCGTACCACAAAAAAAAAAAAAAAAAAAAAAAGGAGTTACAATCCTAAAAACATAGAGTTCCTATGAAGAAATTAAAATTATGAGTACTCCTATCACCCCACAAATAGGCCAAGTAAAGGGGCAATTTACAAATAACGGCAAATAGGAAAATAAAGATAAATAAGAAAATATGTTCACCTTCACTAATAATAAAAATTCATATCAAAATAAAATATGATA
Source organism: Kogia breviceps (assembly GCF_026419965.1). Taxonomy (NCBI): domain Eukaryota; kingdom Metazoa; phylum Chordata; class Mammalia; order Artiodactyla; family Physeteridae; genus Kogia; species Kogia breviceps. The sequence continues at coordinate 3,799,922 of NC_081320.1, forward strand.
CTATGTTTCCCCCTATGAGCCTGGTCATCATGAAAAAGAAATAGTAACTCTGCCATGTGGACCAGAAAAGCCAAATGATTCAAAAGAAAAATAAAATAGAGCAAAATGAAAACAGTGCAGAAATAAGAAAATGAACAAGATGGTACTATAGAGCTTGGGTCCAGTGTTTCCTGAGTCCAAGCTTTCTTTCTGCTTATGGTTTCTAGGAAATTCTTTTAAATCTTTGTAATAATTCACCCTTTTTAGTTAAGTTCATTTGAGTTGGGTTTCGGTCGCCTGCAAACAAGAGTCATAGTAGGAAGTAATGATCACAAAATGATCTATTGTGGTATAGACAAAGAGAAAAAGATCACCCAAAACATAAAAATGGTTTAAATCCATAAATCATTTAAAAGAGATCAAAACATCAGCTTGGGCTTGTGCAGGCTTGCTCGCCATGCAGAGGGACCTAGTGCAGAGACAGTAAAAGGGAGAAATGGAGGGCAAATATAGGACAGTATGGTTTTATTTTTACTAAACAGTGAGTTTCTGCAAAGCGTGATGTGGGTACTGGCCTCATTTTAAAGTGTTATAAATGATCTGGTGAGTGAGTTCTCAGGAACTGAAATGCCAGACAGTGAAATGCCACCTGCAGAAATATTTCAGAAGCCTGTGTCAGTGGGCAGAAAACTGGCACATGAACTTCCAAAAGGATAAATATAAGGAAATGCCTTTAAAAGAAAGTTGTTCAGTCTGTACATAAAGAGTGTAAATGACCTATGAATCATTCTTTGCAGACATCAGCCCAGCAGGCTTCACAGGGAAAGGTTATAAAACCACCTCATGGTGTTACCTTGGCTTCCATCCAAGATACACAGCGGTGACTGAGTATTAGAAGCTCCGGTGGAAGGTGGTTACAACTGCACGTTGCCTGGCACCTCCCGGAATAATGGTGCTGATAAATTGCTCCTTGAAGTTTAACTAGAGTACTGAGATGGTGGTCCAAAGTTTGACTACGAATCTCATCTGGGGTGCTTGGGAATATCAACAGAATATGTTGCACGCATGCATGTTTTTAAAACCGTATTTCCCGTAGTCCGTACTGTTTTTTTTTTTTTTTTCCGTACTGTTTTTATTAGTAGTGTTTATTTCCACGTAACCTGTAAAAGAAAAAAGAAAAAAAAAGCCTAAATCAGAGAGTCTTTCTCTAGGAAACATTGAAAATATGTTGTAGTTGTATGAATGAAGTAGAAATATGACCATGTGATCTGGCCAAGGATTCCTTTCTTTTGGTGTGAAGAAGTAGCTCATTTGGGTGATTTTTAAAGCGACTGTTTTTATTTTATTTATTTATTTATGGCTGTGTTGGGTCTTCGTTGCGGTGCGCGGGCTTCTCCCTGCGGCGGCTTCTCTTGTCGTGGAGCACAGGCTCTAGGTGCGCGGGCTTCAGTAGTTGTTGCGCGCGGGCTTCTCTGCTCCGTGGCATGTGGGATCCTCCTGGCCAGGGCTTGAACCCGTGTCCACTGCATTGGCAGTGTGCACTATAATAGTACTACAACGCTACCAACAAAATTCCAGATTCTGATTTCCTAGTCTCCATGTTATCCTCTCCAGGGTCATCTATTTCACGTCCATTAGGTGTTTTTATGGTATGCAAATAGTATTTACATGTTTACACTGCTATTTCTTTGCCTACCTTTTATGATTCAATCACGGACAATGATAATGGAGACTTTATGTAACGCCACCGCACTTTCTCTCAACCTCCGAAACAGTTAAAATAATATTTCTGATTTAAGTGATATTCGTTTTATTATGTATATGTAAGTCTTTTCATTGCTAAGCCAAGTACTCTACATTTATTACATTTCTTTTTGGTTTTTCTTTCATGAACACTGTCTAGATTTTTTTGTTTGCTTATGTTGTTACTGCATTTTTCAAGAATTTTCACAAATTCTATGACTAAAATTCTCCTTATTTATACTGGACACATCGTGTAATAATTCCTATCTCTGTATCATTTATTATTATTATTATTATTAGTGCCTGGAAAACTTCCTCTTAGAGTTTTCCATCCTCCTGCTCCAAATGATCTGGTCCTTTTCTTTGCCTGCTGCCAACTACTGGAACTTCTCTTTGCTGACATTTTGGAAAATTCTTTCTTCTCTCTCCTGTGTTGAACGAATTCCATGTCTTTCTATTTCTTGATTTACTCCGGTGGGGAACATCCCCCAATTGTTTGTTAAGAAGTAATCTAAATGGAATATTTTTTAGATTATGAGGTCTGAAAAGGGCTTATTTTGCTCTCACAGTTAAATACAAGTTTGGCTGGTTATAAAATTACAGGGTAAAATGCATTTTCCCTCAGAAATTTGAAGATATTTTAATTAGTTTTATGGCTTTTTGTGTTGCTGTTGAGGAATTCAGTGCTATTAAAGTTCGTTGTCCTTTGTAAATTACATTTATTTTCACTTTGAAAGCTCTCAGGAGTTTTTGTTTATCTCATAGTTTCTTAAATTTTACCACGAGTGCCTTAGTAAAAATATGTTTCTTCAAGGTGCCAGTTACTCAGAGAACATGTTCAATCCAGAAGCATTTGTACTGTGAAGTATTCTTGATTTAATTTTTTGCAAATCTTTTTCTTTGGATTTCCTTGTCTCTCTGAAAAACCATCAGAATTTTTCTTTTATTTCCTAATGTGTTATCTCCTCTTATCTATCTAATTTTTCTTTTGTTCTATTTTCTGGAATATTTAGTTGACTTTGTCTTCAAAGTATTCTATTGCTTCTTAAATGCATCATATTTATTCCCATAGGGTCATGACAAACCCTATCACCTCCTGTTCATATTTCATGAATGCAATATCTTATCCTATTACTCTGAGAATATGGCAGTTCTTTAAAGCACTCTCTCATACTTCAAGCATTTTCTATTTTTTTTTTCCTGATTCACATTTATCCTTCATTCTGAATTTCCCTAGCTCATTTTGGCCTTTCACTTTGGAGGTTTTCTCAAAGATCCACGACTGGTTATTTAGGTTTAAAAATGAGGCATTGAAGTGGTGATTAGATACACTGTTTCCATGATGGGCTGGTCTTCTGGGGAGTTTCATTCATCATGATTGGATGGGTGGTATTTTGGAAGAACATACAACGATCGGTATTTGTGGGACTTTTCTCTGGGGACATTGAGACTGCACAGGGCGATCTCCTGTGCCTGACCCCTTCCCTCTCCCGCTCTCTTTGGTGCCCTCGTCCAGACGTTCTTCACTGAAGCTCTCTAGGGAATGAACTCCCCCTCCCAGGTATTTGCAGCTCCCCAAATGAAGAAGCAGCTCCTATGTCTAACTGCGCCAACTTACATTTTCAGCCAGTTCTCAGAACCCCTTCTGAGATTCCTACATATCCCAAGTTCTGTGTTTCTCCAACATGAATTGACTTTTTCTCATTAGTAATGCAGTCTGCGGGCATTTAGGGTTCAACTTTCTCTATCTCTCTCTGTTCCATTTGCTTCCCTATTGTTGACAGGTTTAAACCATTGCTGTCTTTGATCTTGTTAGTTTATATCTTTTATTTGTTACTTCCTCTAATCTCATTGCATTGGTTTGGGGGAGAAAAGCATTGCTATATGAATTCGTTCAATCCACCCTCTTTAGCTGGTGGTGGTAAAATTTACAGCGGTTTAACAGGGCTTTTTAAGGTCCTTTCCCATTTGACTTGTCAGCACATGTCTGTAGTGTTCCTCCTGGTTGTGTCTGTTCTGATGTGAATTCCTGGTTGTGACACCTTCAGAAACATATCTTAGCTAAATATATATATGTGTGTGTGTGTGTGTGTGTGTGTGTGTGTGCGCGCGCTTTAAAGGGTAAACCTGATACTAAAATAATTATATATAAAGAATCTGGAAGCAATAAAGACTGGCTTTCCCTACCTGGTGATTTTTGTTTTGCTTTCTTTTCTTTTCTTTTGCGGTACGCGGGCCTCTCACTGCTGTGGCCTCTCCCGCTGCGGAGCACAGGCTGCAGACGCGCAGGCTCAGCGGCCACGGCTCACGGGCCCAGCCGCTCCGCAGCACGTGGGATCTTCCCGGACCGGGGCACGAACCCGCGTCCCCTGCATAGGCAGGCAGACTCCCAACCACTGCGCCACCAGGGAAGCCCCCTACCTGGTGATTTTGATGTGGGTGGGTTGACAGGTATAACTTCAAACACAAATGTGCACTTTTGTCAGCGTGAGGCCAGCGGCTACTAGACCACTATCACCTTGGCCCACACATCATCGCCCATGGTCCTGGATGCCCAGATATCCTGTAAGTAACCCTGAAGCACTGGACCCCCAGGACCCTCACTCACACATTTTGAGCACAGAGGTGAGAGAAGTATATAAACAGAATGCCAATTTATACATTTTTGTTGATAAATGCAACCACCTAGACTTAGTTGTATTTTTTTCTGTTAGGCGATCGCCTCTGCTGGATTTAAGCATGATATATACCAACGCTAATATTTCCAACTCCCTCTTTTCTATATTTTAGAGCTGATGCTATTTGCTATTAGTTAAGATTTTTCAGAAGGTTTCAAGAATGGTAGGGAAAAGGGTTGTATATGCCACAAAGACTGATGGGTGCATGCTTGTAGGATAGAATTAAGAGCTTGAAAAGATGATACCTAGTTGTTACTTTTCCTTGGTCTATTTTACCTTTTCCATAATAACTTATAGGCAAAATATCAGCCACTTTGTGAAGATGCTACAACATAGCAAGATGATTTGAAAGAGCTGTACCTTGGAAATGGTGGTTTTTAGGGATTTAAACATTCTTTGACTCTTTTAAATATATTATCTATTTTTATATTAGCATAAGAAGAGCCACTCTAAATAGGTATGAGATGACATCATCTATTCTGCAAAAATCATGTGGTTAAATAGAGATATATATATATTTTCTAAAAATGTATTAGATTAACTACCATGATTTAAACTATTATGGCCAAATAAATAAGTATTCAATGTAAAAAAATGTATTTCACTAAATAGGCCCTCTTATGCTCAAGGGTTGTATTTGAGACACCTTTTCAAGTATTATACATAACAATATCTTCTCTACTGTTTATTATAAAATTTGAAATTATCCAAGCATAAATTAAAAGCATAATGGAAAACACTGAAGTTTCCATTAAATAATTTGGAGCATGTTAATGACTACTATTGAAATAAAATTATTAATATACACTTGCATATGCTTTAGAAATCTGTTCAGTATTAGATTTCATTTAACGGTTAATTTTTAGACAGTTTCAAGTAGCTAATATTTTTATGCTCCTTCAAAAGTGTTAATCCTCATTATGGACTAATGGTCTGCAAAATGTCATGTTAAATCATATTATTACTTTAACTTTAACAATACAAAATAACCTCATCTAAATTTGGGAAAGTCATTGGATATATTTTCAAAGGTATAAAAAGTGGAAAATAGTGGCAAAAGGATGTGAAGGCAAAGTACATAAATACTTATTCATCCTGAAAGTCTCACAATTGATTTGCTAAACTGTGAGCCACAGTGAATTCCTATGCCTGAGTAAAAAGCGCTGAAAATAAGAATTTTCCATAAATATGCCGATAGGCCTCCTATCACGGCCACAAGCAGAGGATCAGTCTACCCGTCCAGGCTCCTATAGCAATCGTCAACTTTCCTCTACCCTATGGACGTGGTAAATAATATTGCAACAAAGTGAGGCAGGATACTTAGGATTCACTGTAGCAGAGAGAATCGGAACAACAGAAGCATTCTCACTGATGAAATTGGAGTTTTTTTTTTTTAATTAACACTTCTAATTAGAATTTAACATCTCACTAGCTTCGTATGGGATTTTTCGCTTCCCTAACCTCACGGAAACCTATCTGTTGGCTCTAAACAGGCAGTCACTTACCATGTACCACTTGAGGATTTCAATTAATCCCAAATCCCCCCAACTTTGGTTTGTGAACTTGTCTTTTTGCTCCTGCTCTATCCATCCAGTCTGAACCAACCCACGAAAGCCTTCTCCAAAGGTGGCTGCTGTGCTACCTTCAACCCATCTCCTCCCAGAACCTATTTTCTTCTTGTCTTAAGTGAAGTATTTAGTACATTTGCCTGTGATTATTTAGGGTGACAATTGATAATAGTAATTAGATGAGTTAAGCCTGTGCTTAGTGCTCAGAGGTGTTATGGGCTCTACATTCAGCCAGGGAAGGTCTGAGTGGACTTGAATCAGGGTCTATCTGCAAAGCCTGTAAACAAATGTTGCCACTACCGCCTCACCCTGGCTGACACCAGAAATGCAGGCAGTACAGTACAGCATGTCTGTCAAAACCTCAGCTCCCTATAGCTTCAAAACCTTATCAACAGCAATAAAAACGAAGGCTACTAGTGATCCTTGGTTGTAAGGAATAAATGCACTTTGATATTATTTAGATAACCTCAGAGCATCCTCAACTAGAGGCCTCTTGGAAATTCTACTGGATGTCTACAAAGGAATTCTACTGGATGTCTACAAAGAGAGGTCAGTTGACTCTGAAGCATCTGCCACCTCAGTCAGAAATGACAATCTCGCTGACACAGCATTTCCACGAGTCCAGAGAAGACTCTGAGGATGGTGAAAGGCCATCCATGCATTCACAAGAGTCTGTGAAAGGTCATCCAGTCTGGCTGTTATTCTCAATCTAGGAAATAGTATAAGAGCCCCCCAAAAACCAAAAAAAAAATACCTCTGTTGAATGTGATATTTGCATGCAGTGTTAGCATCCCGCGACCCCTGAAATCCCCAGACAACTGGCGAAATCCCCAGACAACTGGCCTTGAATCCAGAGATCTTCCCCAGGGAAACCCCCGCGAATAATAAAAATCTCACCATTAGACATTCATGTATTTAACTTTTTTCATCTTTCCTTAGAAAGTTACTTAATCCCAGGAGACGTAGGTAACATTTTCAGCCTCATTTAAACTTGGTGTGAATGAACTTGCCCAAATCTTTTCTAGCAGGTGGTGAAGAAAAAGGGAAAACGTTGGGGCGGAATTAGAAAATGTGACCTTTTGGAGGCCGGGAGCCTCCTGAAATGGGAAAAGGGAGAGGGGGAGAGAATCCCTCCTGGCCATTACTGAAGTTCCTCTGGCTCAGCTAAGCCACTGTCTTTCTGCTGCCTGTGAAGGTGGCAAGTGCCTTAGCAAGAGATGAGGTTTAATGGGGATGTCACAGCCCTGCCACCAACGAGTAGCTCTGAGAGCACGGGAGATTTTTAACATAATAATTATAGCATAATCATTTAAACATAATAATTATAACATCTTTTGTGTAAGGTCTTTCTTCCATGGAGACTTGCCAACATTCATCAACATCAAAAGTATTTATTTAGGATCCACGTGCGTATAGTTCTGCTGAGTGCTAGATTTTTCCTTGATCATTTTTATAACACCTTAAATGGGTAAAGAAAAGCTGGGGGAGGAGGACGAGGAGGAAGTTTTGAGAAGAGAAGGTTAAAGAAAACCCTTGGCTATTTTAAAATTACTCTCAGCAACTTTCGAGAGCAAAGAAACAGGGAGACCCTGAGTAAGACGTTCCTAACAGAGAATGGAATAGAAGGGTCACTCCCGGCAATCTTTTCTGTTTTTCCAGAAAGGCCGTGAAATAATTAATTTGGGGGAAGCCCAAGTAGGCAGAGCGATTGCTACTATCAAATATCGTATAAGCTGTAAAATGAGTGTTTTAACTAAACATGTCTATATTTCACCCAAACTTCTAAGCATTTTAAAGAAATCTGACAAGAGTAAGCGTTCTCTTGGTTGGTGTTATTAAATGTTATCTTTGCTAATTTCCTTAGGTTGGCAAAGCCTCGCCAATTGCAGAGATGCGTTTAGATCTAAACGAGTTTTGTGTGAAACACTTAAAAGATTTTTGATGCAGACGAACATGAAAAACACATGCAGCCAATTCAAGGCAAGTAGGTTGTGGAATTATATAGATCTAGAATTATTTCCACAATTATTTTCACACTACAGCTTACACATATGTTGAAAAGTCTATTGTAGGATATACAGTATTTTGAAAATTCCATAAGGACTGGAAAATAAAGTGTAGATATTTTGTAAAATACTTAACCAAATGGTTCACACAAATATAGAAGCAAACTGTGCACTTGGAGATTCCCTTTTAGGCCCTCTTCACTTGAATTTAACATATGTGTCCTACTTTTTTAAAATACCGAAAATATTTGCAAGTATGTTTATTGAAATGTTTCTAAATTCTTTGCAGTAGTCATCCCGTTTACATCCATACATAGTTCTCACGGCTTTCTGTGGGCCTGGTGAGTGTGGGGTAGAAAAACTTGGATAATTATATCTTATGAGTTTGTACCATTTTAAATTTCCAAAGGAAAATTAGACCCATAAATTTTTTTTTTGAGATGTGCAGCTGAGAAATACTTTTTTAAATCGCTAATTTCACTGCAGATTAACACATTCAGTTCTGCCAAAAATCTGCCTCTTTCCCATCCTTCCTCAGCCAGCCACTCTCTTCTCCTTCCTTCACTGGTTCTTTGATCTTTTCTAGATTGAAACAAAAAAAAATCTTTCTTCCCCTGAAAAGAATATTAGGAAAGTTCATAATTTCCGCTCTTTCACAGATCACTTGTCTTAAACTGTTGAGAGAACAGAGAATCACTTGAAGAATCATTAAATCAACAGCAAAGAATACTGTAAGGCAGTTCAAGTACCTATTTATTATATGTGTGCCTCACGTCAATAAATTCATTTTGTAAAATCCGGAATCATAAAGAGATATATTGAGTTGATTTTCCTGCTTCAAAGGAAATCATCTGTTGAAAATTAACCCCCAGCTCAAAAATATGATGCCATTTATAGAAAAATACTGTCGTCATGTATACATATGTTATAAACTATGGTGAGAACAACGTGTAGCACAATTGCCTATAATAAACTATAGTAATAAAAGTTATTTTTCTAAAGGATGTTATTTTGCATTGGTTTCCTCTGGAAGTAAAATATGTATGAGATAAACACATCCCATAGGGTATCAGAGTCTACTGCAAACTGTATGTTAATAGAGAATGATGAATAATCTGGAAAATCATTTTGACATGAGCACGGGTCATAGAACATGATAAATTACCCATTCAGTGTCACATCAAATTATTTTTTGGAATATATATATATATGTATATACACATACATATATAGGGTGTATAATACATATTTTATATACTTGCTGGACCATCCCTATTAGGGGCGGGATGCTGAGCTGGATGGCAGAGTGGAAACAAACAGTCCACAGTGAAAATGTTGTCAAGGATAAGCCCCATATGGACCATTGAGGGGTAATTGCATTTGATACACATTTTCTGCTAAGGCTTTAAATAATTCCCGAGTGACTTAAACCGATATTAAAATGTCCCTTGAATTGTAGATTTCTCTAAAATAATATCCTTTTTATCCCTGATGATAATGTATTAGAGTTCAGCCATTTAAAATAATAGCATGATGGCAAAGTTTATCACTAAATTCTCTTTTTCGTTCTAGTCCCTGCAAAATTAATCTTTAACTTCCCCAGAGGGAGTATGGCCTAAAGCATTGATTATTTGACTTTAACAGCATAAAAACATTTCACTTGAGAGTCAAAGTGCCTGTGAACACCTACCTTATAATTTCCCCTCTTACTGGAGAAAAATTATAAACTCACACATATAATAAAGCAACTCCAAGCACTCTGTTGTTTACTTCAGTAAGCAGGCTATATACGACAGCTCAGAGCAGATGGAATTTAAGAGCATAGCCTGCATTTTCTTTCTTTACTTCTGACCCTCTGGATTCAAAATCATGGACCTACACACATTAACCTGGCAACCCATGGGTTGGACTCAGCCCCAAAGCATTGTGCTTGATTTGGACTTTTGGTGGTGTAGGAGGGTACCTCTAGTAAGACGTATTCCTTTATCTTTTTAAAAAATAAAATTGAGTCGCCAACATTTAAAAATTAGGAGATTTCACCAAAAACTGGTTTCTCAGCTTTCCTTGAAAGTACAGGGATCGGGCAATACCCGCCTTTCCTTCACACATTGTCATAGTGGGGGGACCCCTTTGTAGGAGTGGGAGGCCTGGCCACTCCAGGATGTTACTGTAAGGCCAGAGTTTGCCCCTCTCACCTCCCACTGCGTCCTAGTGTGAAAACGGGTCCTACCTTAATGTAGACAGAAATAGAGTGAATGATTTCAAATCCTTACCTAGACTTTTCTCACATTAATTCAGCAGGTAACTTGTCAGAACTATTTGTCAACAAGATTTGTTGATATATTCTTACAGTAGTGCTTGCCAGATTCTGTTCTAGGCAATGCTGATTCCTTGGGAACTAGACATTGTAATAAAAATAAAAACGGTTCCTGTTTTCAAGTAACATTTGGGAAAGCTGATTCAAGCAAAGTCAAAAGAGTTTCTTTACGCAGAACTTCCTCATACCCTGGGTGCGTGTTGTGGATTATGAATAGGTCATCTATAATGCAGCATTTTCCAACTTTATTTGATCGTAGAATGTTCCTTTGATAAGTCACACCATTTGCAGTATGGTACTTGGAGGCTTGTGTCATTTATGCATATATGTAGGTGCAGCTGTGGTCTTAGCCTGAGCTTTAACTGAACATGAAGTGTGTCTGAGGTCCAAACTTTGGGATTCTCTGCCTTTACAGGGCTTTACTTGGTTTGGAATTTTCCTCCACTGAAGAATTAAGGCAGAGTTTTGAAAACATGCTTAGAGGAAGAGGTGGGGTAAAGTAGGTTGGGAGGACCACAGAATGGCCCCAAATCTGTATAAGATAGTGGCCTTCTGACCATTCCATGGACTTGGGTCTGAGTCTGCGGAGTGAGGGGTAGGTTCAGAACCTGAAGAAATTGTTTTCCAGAGGGACTCCATAAATAGAGCAACTGACATCTCTGTTTGGGTGCCCAGGGAGAAAGCAACACAAGTTAGGGGAGATGCTTCTTTCCCTTCTGCTCCGGCCACAGCCTCATTTCAGCACATGGAAGCAGATGGGATCCAGTTCACTCTTGCAATTAGATGGTGTCCAGCTGGGTTCCGCTGACCAAGTGCCCTGCACACAGACCTGAGTGGGCGCCCAGTGGGTGCTGGCAGCTGAGACGGTGAGAAGCGTCTTCTGCAGACACTTCCTGGCAGCAGACTTCCACAAGAGGCTGGATCTAAAGGCATGAGAGAGCAGTCCAGACCCACACGTGAGACCCCCTGCCAACTCCGTCAAATCTCAGGAGGAGGAGTTTGCACAGGGGCAGCTGAGACCCTTCCTCAAGCAGCGAGCAGGGGGTTCTGAAATGCCTGTCTCTGCTGCTCAGTGACACGTACACTTTCCCTAAAGGCTGCAAAGTCTCAGGAATCTTTTTTTGTTCCTTTTTTTGTCCTATTGGTAGTAAACCTTTTAATATTCCTGATGAAATGAAGATCCTGGGAAAATTCTGCAACATTTCCTTTTATGTAAATAGATTAATGTTTGGCTAACAGAACAGTTTCCATAAAAAAGGAAAAGGCATTTATTTTTTAAAACAGAAAAGTTTTGTTATCTTGGGGACTTCTATTGCTCATGTATGTTTATACTGCTTCTCTTGGGATCTGACACATGGTACCTTTCTCTTTACTATAAGAGGGGGAGATGGCGTGAAGTATGCCAGCTGCTCAGTGAGGGACCCGCCACCCAGTCGCCTAGGCTTTAAATGATCATATCCCATGCTGACTGTCAGCCAACCCTGCAGGGTCCTAGGAACAGGAGACATCCAAGCACTTGAGTGTCTGAATCCAGCCGCTGATATTTCGGCTTGTGCATTAAAGAAGCAGTTGACAGAAAGGTCATAAATTCAGCCTTGAGAGGGTTCTGAGCATGCAGAGAGCACAAAGTGCGAGGGCTGCTGGAACCCCTCCTGCTCCCCGCCAGCCCTGCTCAGGACGCAGCAGCTGGAGGTGATGGATTGGCCTTTTTACGTGGCCTCATATCGGGAAACTTTGCTGCGAACCAACCAACGTCCGTGCCGTGAGACTGAATCATGGCGGGTTGGCAGCCTAGCCACGGCCTGCCTCACTAAAAGCTTTAACCTTTGCCGGGCTGCATGTGTGCGTGCGTGTGCACCGGGTCTCACAGAGATCTCAGACGCCCTTGCACGCTCTGCTTCTGGTACCTCTTTCTCTGCTGGAGCCTGGAAGTGGCAGAAACTTGCAGTTAGTGAATGAGGCAGTGAGCCCCTGCTCTTCTCCCGAGCTGATGATACTACAACTCCTTTATCTCCTCTCAAGACATTTAATTTGTTGGCTATTATATATATTCTCCTGGTGTGAATATAAAATAAGAAGAGAGCGAACCAAAATTTGAGGAGTAGGGTTGGGGGAGGGTGCAGGGCTTCAAAATAGCAGCAGCCGGTAAGGGGTGCGCCCTCTTTGCCCCTAAGCTCGGGATGAAGAGGTGCACAGAACTGGAGACGGAACTTTCCGAGTCTGGTGCACAAGATGTTTTGTCCTTTGAAAAGGGATGCGGGGGGAAGAGATGTCCAGCGCTTTTGTGGTCTTTTCTACCCGGGGTAAATTTCTGTCCTACGTTTGCTACTTTTAAAAAACAATGTATCAGACAGAAACAGACCCATAGAACAGACTTGTGGTTGCCAAGGGGGAGGGGGGAGGGAGAGGGATGGACCGGGAGTTTGGTAGATGCAAACTACTATATTTAAAATGGATAAACAACAAGTTCCTACTGTAGAGCACAGGGAACTCTATTCAGTATCCTGGGATAAACCATCATGGAAAAGAATATGAAAAAGAATGTGTATATGTATATAACTGCGTCACTTTGCCGCACAGCAGAAATTAACACAACATTGTAAATCAACTGCACTTCAATACAATGTATCAGTAGTTTTAGATTTCGAACTGATCATTCTTTGAAATGGTCTTGAATAAGCTTATCAATTTAGCTGGTTATTTTTTCCTCCTTCCCTCCCTCCACCCCTCCCCCTTCCTCTCTTATATATTTAGAGACACCAGCAATATGCGATTGGCCAACCCAAGCACCCCAAGCACACAGTATCTGATGCGAAGTCTCACAAAGGAGGGAAGTCCCCTAAATGTTTTCTTTGCTAAAACCCATTTTTCTACTTCTGGTGAGTCACAAACTTCTCCAGCGCCCTTTCGAGCCTCTCCATGTGCATCTTCTTCAACCACTCCTGTGTTTCTTTATCTTTCTTTCTTTTCTCTCTCTCTCTCTCTCTCTCTCTCTCTCTCTTCTTCCCTTTATTTAATGAGGCCGGCCTTATCACTTGCATTGGCCAATAGCCGTGAGACACCAATCCAGTTCTGAACGCTATCTGCTGTCTAGTTCCTGGAACCCTGCCCAGATGCTATGTGACCAAATGTGGGCTAATTTGCTGGAGAACAGGAGACTTCATGGAGCAGAGAGAACCTAGCCCATCTGAGGCCATCCCAGAACACCCAGGCCCAGCCAATCTGGCAGCTGCATCCAGAAGCATCGGTGAGCTTAGCTAACATCAGAAGAACTTCCCTGATTACCGACACTTTGAGCCCAGCTCCAACTGTCTACCTGTTTGCTCTTTTAAGCCATTATGTATTTTAACGTGGTTTGTTGCATGGAAAAGAAGTAACTGACTGTGATGGTTACTATCTGTCAATTAGGCTCAGCCAAAGTGCCCAAATATTTGGTCAAATATTATTCTAGATATTTTTGTTTTTACATCTTTATTGGAGTATAACTGTTTTACCATGGTGTGTTAGTTTCTGCTCTACAACAAAGCGAATCAGCTATACATATACATACGTTCCCATATCTCCTCCCTCCCGCGTCTCCCTCCCTCCCACCTTCCCTATCCCACCCCTCTAGGTGGTCACAAAGCACAGAGCTGATCTCCCTGTGCTATGCGGCTGCCTCCCTCTTATTCTAGATATTTTTGTGAAGATATTTTAAAATGCGATTAACATTTAAATCAGTTGGCTTTGAATAAAGCAGATTCTCTTCCATAATGTGGGTGGGCTTTATCCAATCAGTTGAAGGACTTAATTAAAAAAAAAAAAAATAGAGAGACACTGACATCCCCAAACAAGAAAGAATTTGTAGGAATATGGGATTAGCATATATAAACTACTATATATAAAATAGATAAGCAAGAAGGATTTACTGTATAGCACAGGGAACTCTATTTAATATCATGTAATGACCTATCATTGAATATAATCTGAAAAAAAATATGTAAGTGAATCACTTTGCTGTACACCCGCAACTAATGCAATATTGTAAATCAACTCTACCTCAATAGAAAAAAGAAAAAAGAATACTGTCAACTAACTGCCGCTGGACTTGAAGTACAAGTTTTCTCTAGGCCTCTAGCCTGCCTTCTCTGTAGATTTTGGACATGCCAAGCCTCCACAACTGTGTGAGTCAATTCCTTAAATAAAACAGTCTCCCTCTGTGTCTCTCTCTCTCTCCTCTCCCCATATACGTGCGTATATACGCAAACATATATACACACACATTCTGTTGGCTCTGTTTCCCTGGAGAATCCTGACTAGTATACGCTGATTTTACTTTTATTATTTTCTTTCATAGAAAAGGTAGACAAACAGACTGTCAGGTTTCTTCATTACAATTAGGCAGGGCTTTATTTTATGCCCAACTTTCATTTCTCTAGCTTTCCCAGTACCTCCTGTCTCTCAGCCACCTGACCTATGAGTTTACTATCAAAAGGATCAAGAAAATGATATTGCCCTTGATGAAAATTGATCACTTCCACCACGTACTTCCTTTGAATGGTCCAGGGCACTCATTCATCACTTCTAAAACCGTCCATAGCTACCCGAGGGGACACACAGTTCACTGCAGTGTTGGTAGGATAATTAAAGATGATGTGATGGATAGATGCCCCATAAATAATATTATTTTATGAGAGTAAAGGTGCAGTTACTCTCTATTATAAAGTGGTGCAACTCTCTTAAACTAAACACTCTAAAAAACTGAAGCTGGTATCTTCAAGAATTATCTTTAAAATTAAAAAAATAAAAGGTCCCTGGGGATGTTTTTTGCAGACGTGGGGCTTGACCGTAGCGTCCTGAATCTTATTTCACCATGTGCCTTGTGGGTAATGATCATGGCCAAGATGTTTCACCACGTTTGGGAAAGTAACCCATCCAACTCATTTCCTTGTGGTGAACCCAGCCAGCCTTTATCATAATTCGAGGTATTAATTGATAACTTTACAGCTGGCACTCTGTTTGGTCATTCTGAAATATCTTATGTGTGTTCTCCAGAAAAAAAAAAAAAAAAAAAAAAAAGGCACTTACAAGAATGCTCAACTTCTGAATATCTACCAGTCTGTGTCATATCACACTTTTTTCCTGTTCCCACGTGTGTGTTATGATACACAATGTCTGAAGTTTTACAGTTTTTAGCTATTGCTCAAGCTTGGCTTTGTAAATGGGTTTTTACTCATTTGTATAAAATAAATATGTTTTATATTGAGTTCCCTCAGGTGGTCAGTTCAGATAGATCTTTATTTCACAAAATTTCATAAGACATCAGAATTCTTGTCCTGCATCAAAATGTGTTTCAAATGTTTATAATATACAGTAATATTTAACAGGCAGATAAGAGTTAAGTTGCAAATTCTTGCTCAATATGGAATTTTTAAAATTCTTCAAATCGGTGCATTTCCATCAATAAGTATTATTCTTGTGGTTTAGTATACTTTATCGGCTAGAAAGCCAAAGTGAAAGAGCTGCATCACTGAGGTTTTACAACTTAAAATCCTTTCGTCTGGCGGGGTCTCTGGGCAAAGACCTGGTGGTGGAATGGGGAAAGGTCCTTGAACCTGACAGAGGTGAAGGCCAAGTCACTGAGAGGTTCTGGAGAACCTGTGTTAAGCCGGCTTCAGTGAAGTGATGGAACAGAAGCTGTTTCAATAGCGAGAAGGGAAAGGAAAGTGTTTTGGACTGCATTGGGCTGAGTTTCCCCAAATTCATAGGACGGTATTGGAGATAAGGCCTCCAATATGGTTTAGTGAGGTCATAAGGGTAGAGCCCTAATCCAATAGAACTGGGGTCGTTATAAAAAGACAGACACCACAGAAGCAAGTGCACAGAGGAAAAGCCATATGAGGACACGGCAGGGAGACAGCCTCTGCAAACCAGAAAGAGGGGCCTCACCAGACACCACCCCTGCCGCAACTTCGTCTTGGACCTCCAGCCTCCAGGACTGCGAGGGAACAGGTTTCTGGTGTTTAAGCAACCTGGTTTGTGGTGTTTTCGTTACAGCAGCTCTAGCAGAATAAAAGCAGAAGTGAGAAAAAGAATTTTCTTTTAAGAAGACTGACAAAAGAGGGAAGAAGAAGATAGGATAGTAACCAAATAGTCTTCATGTAGCAAAGGTTTTGTCGTAGGTTGTAAAGTGTTTTGAAAAAAAAGTTTGTGTTTATTCTAGTAGGCTTCTAATGAGGCCATGATAAATTACTCCACACTTGGTGGATAAACACAATACCTGTTTCTTAGATTTTTTTTTTTCACGTGGACCATTTTTTTTAAGTCTTTATTGAATTTGTTACAATATTGCTTCTGTTTTATATTTGGGGTTTTTTTGACCGCGAGGCAGGTGGGATCTTAGCTCCCTGACCAGGGCTCGAGCCCACACTCCCTGCATTGGAAGGCAAAGTCTTCACCACTTGACCGCCAGGGAAGTCCCGTCACAATACTTGCTTCTTATCTCACAGTGCTGTTAGGTCACACGTGCATCACAGTTTGGCCCAGCTGGTCCTCTGCTTAGAGTTTCACAAAGTCCAAATCAAGGTACGTGTAGTACTGTGTTGCTTTCTAGAGACTCTGGGCAAGGATCCATAGCAAGCTCATTCACCTTGTTGGTAGAATTCAGTTCCTTGTCGTTCTAGGGCTCAATTCCCTGCTTCCTTGCTGACTTAAAGTCAGCTCCTAAAGTCATCTGCATTTCTCATAATGTTACCTCTTCCATCTTCAAGCCAGTAAAGGTGCATCGAGTCTTTCTCAGGCTTCGAATCTCTCTGATTTTCCCTTTCTGCCTCATAGCTCCTGTTTTTAAGAGCTCATGTGATTAGATGTGGCCCATTTGATCAATTGAAAATAATATAATTTCCCCATTTTAAACTCTGTAACCTTAATTGCATTTGCAAAGTCTTTTCCTTTCTTTCTTTTTTTTTTTTTTTTGCCATGTAAGATACATACTGACAGGTGCCAGGGATTAGGGTGTGGGTCTCTTTGGGGCACCATCCTGCCTATCACACTTACGCATTAAGAGGAAAGAGCTCCGGGATGTAAATAGTGATAAGAAGAAAATCCCAGTTAAGCAAATTTTCCAAAATACTTGAAGGGAGAAAGGATCCAGAAAAGAGATGGGATGATTGACCTAGAATAAAAGACACATCAAGAAATAGGACGATTTGATGGCAGCAGGCACTGAGGTAGTTTATTCCTATTGGCCTTATTTCTGTTTTCATATAGTATGAAATGAGAATATCACCTGAACACCAATGAGCTATTCAGGAACCTGGATTTAGAGAGGTGTTAGTCTTTAAGCCATTCCTAAGTAAATACTACCTTTTGCATCACTCTCCAGAGTGTGAGTTATTTCTTTTCATGATCTGTCCTTAGGGGATTACAGGCATTATGACTGAATAGAAAAGAATGAAATTCAGCTTTTTGTTTTTAGCAATAACCCTCCAAGTACAGTATCAGAGCTCTTTGCTCTCTAGAATATTGCCAAGTTCGCCATTCCGTTTTAGTCCAGAAAACATAATCTGTAGTAGGTGCTAAGTGTTGGGAAGGCTGAGAGGAAAAGGTCAGGTAACTCAGAGATCAGAAGCAGAGCTGTAGAGCAAAGGTCATAACATGGAACAGTGGCATTAACAGAAACCAGGAAACAGGGCTGGGACAGCTGAGACCAGTTACGACTGTGATAAAGATACAGTCATGCTTGGATCTTGAAAGAAGAGCCCTGTGGTCGATGCTTGATCACCCAAGACAGAGATGGGGCAATGGAACAGGTATGGCCAGGACTAGGCGGGGACCATGGAGGAGTAGCTACCCAGCCATCACTGGGACGGTCACGTGGATTATGGGTGGCCACCTGACCAAAGCCTCTATCAGGAAGAAATGAAGCCCCCTCCAGAGAATCTATGACAAGCAGAGAAAGAGAAAGAGACAAGAAAGCCTTCTCTTTCCTCCATGCTTCTGATATCCCACACGGATACCTTATTGGCAGAACTTAAATGTAAGCCAGCTTTCAAGGGAAATCGGTCTCAACAAGCAATAAGGAGGTATGTAAGACTTAGAGACAAAAGGTACGTCATTGACATCTAAGTACCTTAATTAAGAATAAGTCTAATCCAGAAAGCCAAATGCTATAATACTCTTTCCGCACAGAATTTGTAACTGCTTAATATGCTTGCTTAACTCAATCCTGAGGACATTTTCTATTTCTGTATGCTATGCTGGTCTGGGGTTATGGAGATTTTAGTGAAGATTAAATACGACAATTATGTAAAATATCTATCACAAGGCCCTTATTGAATAAGAATTCAATGAAGCTTGTTATTCTTTGGCTTTTCACAGATAGCATGGGTTTTCCATGTTCACTATTTTATCTTTAACTTATTACTTGAAATGTAACCATCTGACTTTGACTTTTTCATATTTAGAGGGAATAGTCAAGAGTCTTATTACGTTTTCTTTTAATTTAATCATGTGACTCAGCCAAGATGCCATTGTTTTTGTCTTTGAAGCCAAGAGTTCCTTCTTTGTGCTCCCAGTCATGCTGAAAAGCTAGGAATTTGCCTCAATGTTGCCACTTTCAATTATGACTTAGATGTTGAAATGTTAGTGGCAATAAAGAAGGTCGATTTTCTAATTTGCATTCTTCTATTCAAAAAATTATGTAATTCCTGTTTTAGCAATAAATATTATTCCATCATACATGGTAAATGAATTTTTATTGTGATAACTGCAAGAGAGCATATAAACATTTTGACTTTTCATGCCTTGGCTTCCTTACAAAAATAAAAAGATGCACCAGTGCTCTAGAATATCATAGTTCATAACAGACTCCTTTCACAGGAGGAATGGAGAATAAATGGCAAGAGGCATAGAATTTATGAGATATAATATGATGTCAATGGCAACTGTTTACAAAATCTTGCAGCGATTGAGAAAAGTGAGCATCTGCAGGATTTATTATAATAGCACAGACCCTGGACTGGGAGTAAAGATATATGAGCAGAATTTTGGTCAGGGAGAATGAGTTTGGGTCAGGATACAAGTGAGGCTAAAGGACTTTTAAGAATGATGATGTCTAATATAATCTTTTAAGTTGGCTTCTGTGTGCTGTCAGTTCCGTCCAAACTCCAAATTTCTTTCAATAAGTTATTTTCTATATGTAAATGTCTTCCAGTGAATTAATTAACTAATGAGTTAACTTTATTGGAAATAAAAGTGAAAAGATTGTGTTACATGATCGGTCAGCTTGGGACAGAAAGAGGCAAATAGCTGGTGGGTGGGAGACACAGATGTGATCAAGAGATAGTAGAAAAGTTTATCCGGAAGTGAGAAGCTACATGCAAGCCCTTGAATTCTGCTTACTGGAAAGACAGACAAAACAGTTTCAGATCAGATCTGTTGTTGAGAGCAACTAGGAAAGTTGAGCGATTTAAAAAAATACATTTGAAGACAGAAAGAACATCAAAGCAGGAGAAGCTTCAGGGCCAGGCTCTAAGAGGTGAAGGAGGCAAGAGGGTCAAGCCCTGAACCAAGCCTGCTTTGGTCCTCTAGGTAGTTGCCATATGACAAGTAGTGACTGAAGGTTTGAGAAGATCTTCAAACAAAAAGAGCTTAAGGGAAAAGGAAATGGAGAGCAGTGCCTGCCAGTGTGTGGTGGTTCTGTAAACACCCTAGGCTTTCAGATGAAACCCCAAAGTGCTACTTCCTAGAGTAAAGCTAACCCAGAAAGCGACCAGCACATATACCAAGGGAAGTCTTTCTGTCAGTCATCTCAATCCCTACTTGGATTAAAATGTTCTGAGGTTGTTATTGACTTTGGCCTCAGTATTTTTCATAAGCAAAAGTCAATCCTTCCTTGAGAAAGATAGCATCAACCAAAGACTCAAATCAGCTCTACAAATTCATATGCAATTTCCAGCTCTCAATAAAATTCACCATACACAGGGAAGACTTGAGTTAAAGCAGAGTAAAACAACAAACCACTGAGAGGGACACACAGAGATCAGGAGTAGGAAATAAGTTCAGAGACTTCAAAACAACTGAAACTAACATGTGAAAGAAATTAAAGAAAAACATTCCATTTTTTGTCGAATTATAAACTATAAAGAGGAAATTTAAATTTTAGAACCGAAGAATACAATAATTAAAAATACAAACTCGGTGTATTGGTAGAATGGCAAATTAGATAAAAGTGAAGCAAAAAAATAGTGAGCTAGAAAATAAGTAGGAAAAAACATACCCAGACTGAATACTAAAGAAAAAAGATGACTTTTAAGTGCATGATAGATATATGTTCCATGGTCATCAGCTCTTATACACATATAATTTGGACTCCAGAAGGAGAAGAAAGAGAGAGAGAAGAGGATACAAGAAGTAATTGAGGAGATAATGGCTGAAAAATTTCCAGAAATGGTGAAATCTTCAAGTGTCAGATTAATAAAGCAAGACAAAGGCAAAGAAAATCCCAGCTAGACATACAAAACTAAGATTGATGAAAATCAAAAATAGAGCAAAAAGTTAACAGGAGCTAGAAAAAGCGAGATTACCTTCAGTGGAAAATAATAAGAATATCAGCTGCCTTCCCAATGGCAAGACACCTTTATTATGCTGAAGAAAAAGAAATTCCAAATTTGAATTCCATAGTAAAAAATATTATTTGAAATAACAACAAAATAAAGACATTTTTAGATAAACTAGAACAGGAATGATGTGTTACAAGCACCTCCTCCCTAAAGGGGATCTTCAGAAAGAAGGAAGATGATTCAAGATGACAGCTAAGAGATGGAGAAAGAATGAAGGCTTGTGGATTAATTTAAATGAAACTGTAGTAAATAATAATAATGTCAACAGTAACATAATACACAACACATAGCATACATATCAAAAAGTGGCTACTCAAGGGTAAAATGTATTAAGATCCTAGCTTTGTACAAAATGTGGTAGGTAAAAGTACTAATGTATGATAGAGTTTAGTAAGGAACAAAGCATACTGTAGTCAATCTCTGTAACGATTAAGTATTAAAAGAATAGTATATGCAGTTACTAACTGTACTAACAAACTAATAATAGAGAGGTAGAGTAATTTTTAAAATTTAATCAATTCAAAAGATGGGATAAAATGGAAAGGAACATGGAAAGCCGGAGAATAGAAATCATAGAAAGATCACAATGTATTTTCAAATATATTAATGATAACATTAAGTGAAACAATTAAAATTTCCAATAGGAAAAAAAAGGTATTGGCAGATTGGACTTTTTAAAAAGAAAGAAGACAAGGAGAATCAACTCATATGGACTTTGCAAACATCACAGCTTAAGTATAAATAAGAAATGAGAGATATGAGTCGGTTAACAGTAGAGCTACAGCATATAAGCACTGAAAGAAAGCTGGTATTTCTGAGTCCAAGTATGCTATAATGCAAAATGCATTACAAGAGATAGAGTGGGGCATTTAATCATGGTAAAATTTCCATTTTTCAGGAAAATACAAGTTCAAAATTTGAACAGCCCAGCCTCAAAATGTATAAAGCAAAGATGTACAGAAGTAAAACAAATAAAACTACAACTATAGTGAAAAATTTTAACATCCTACAAAAAACTGTAGAAAAAATTAATGAGAATGTAGATTTCAGCAAAATGATGACAAAACACGACCTAATTAACATATATAGAATTATGTCTCCAAGTTGCAGAAAACAAAAGACATTTATGAAATTGATTATTTGCTGGGCCACAGTGCAAAGCTAACCAAATTGCAAAGATGAAAATCATATAGGTTATGCTCTCTGAACACTGAAAAATTAAGCAAGAAACCAACACAAAAAAGGTAATTAGAAAATTCCAGATGTTTGGAAATTTGGCAAAAGTCAAAGAAAAAATCATAATGGAAATGATAAAATACTTAGATCTAAACAATAACAGAAAACCATCAAAATTTTGCATGTGGCTCAAGCCATATTTATGTATGTATGTATTTTAAAGGAGATAGATTGAAAACACCCATTCTGAGAATTTAGAATAAGAACAGTAAGTTAAACTCACAAATAGTAAAGTAAAAAATATATTAAAAATATAAAAATATAAAATTATATATATAACAATATATAATATATTGCAAAATTTAATATAATGGAAAACCCATTATGCCTTGTAGAGATTTAATAGTGTCAAAAAATTGGTAACTCCTGACAAGAAAAAAGAGAAAAGGAACAAATATGTAACACCAGTAACAACAAAAAACAGGATGTGCCAACAATCCCAGAGATATTTAAAGATTCTCAAAGTGATATCTTTTGCTTTATAGCACTGAATTTGAGAATGTATCTAAAATAATCAGAGACAATGTCAACTTATTAAAACTGAAATAAGAGGAAATGGAAAATTGGAATAGTCTTAGGTGCATGAAAGAATTTGAATTCACAGTCTGAAACTTGCGAACAAAGGGACAGTAACGATCCGATGGCCTCCATGCTTAATTCCATCAGATATTTAAGAAAGGTGGACCCGCAGGAGTATGAGACTAATTCCCATTCTCCATTGGGCCTTTGGTTCATTAATATCAATTATTTATTTCATATGTTTGGAAACTTGAGGTATATTTTGCCATAAAAAACCACAATGGTTGGGTTCATTCTGTTCAATGACCATTTAAGACACCTTACTGGGAGAACAAGACCCTAGCTCACCTCTGAATATTTCAAGTAAAATTATTTGGGTTTATTCTCTTGGAAAAAGGTGTTTGGAACTCCAGTGTTTGGTGCCAGAGAGATAGATAGGGAAACTATATCTTTAAAACAGAACTATTCCTTGGGAAAATAATCCAGCAATGACATCATATATTTGGCATATATTTATTTTGTGCTCATAATAGGAACTTTGCATGGCTGTGGTCTGTTGTTAAAGCCGGGCATGCTTTGAGTTCTAGTGTCAGAAAAAAAAAAAAAAAAGACATTATTTTAAACTATGGAAAGTGCTATTTCATGGTATTGTAGGGTCTTAGAGACAAATGAATTGATTTGTTTCTGAAGGTGGTGTTCTCAGAGAAATTTGAGAAGTGTAGTTACAGAAAGCACATTGTATAAGAAAACAGAGAGTTTTACAAAGCAGGAACCTTGATGTGGCCTTTGATGGAATCAGATACGGAGCAGTTTGGGATTGGGGCAAAACGTGGAATGTTGAGAAAACTAATTAAGAAACTGAGTGTTGCAACTCTGTATGAAGCAGTTGAGAACAAGATCACCGACACCCCCCAGTTCTGGTTGACATAATTATACTTCTTTATTTGAATCTTCCATTCTTTAACTAAAGGAGGAAGTAAAATTAAAAAATCACATTTCATCTTTTTAAAAATGTTTTTTATACAATCATGTTTTTTTTCTAACATACATATATATTTTTAACATTCAGGCATAATTACATTTAAGGAAATAAAAATGATAGTATCAATAGTGTTTCATAAATTTATTAATTAACCCTCTTTAATGTGATGAGTTTACCTAATGGACCTGCTATGCTTTAGCCTTGTACAGGGCCATATGTCATTCCTCTGAAGCCTTGAAAAGGGATACGAATCAGCTGAGAGTCCTCTAAACTCTTGGGCTCAAACTTTGTTATCATTATTGAATTGGTGCCTGAGATGAATGACACAAGAGTAGGAGCCTTTTATTATCATGGGACGCTAAATCATACAGGTTGTCGAATCACCTGGAAGGCAAAAATGAATCCAAAATGAACTTTTACTCAGCCATTAAAAAGAATGATATAATGTCATTTGCAGCATCATGGATGGACCTGAAGATTGTCATACTAAGTGAAGTAAGTCAGACAGAGAAAGAGAAGTATCGTATGATATCGCTTATATGCGGAATCTAAAAAAAAAATTAAAAGATACAAATGAATTTATTTACAAAACAGATACAGACTCACAGACTTAGAGAATGAACTTATGGTTACCAGGAGAGAAGGGGGACTGGGAGGGATAGTTAGGGATTTTGGGATTAACATGTACACTCTGCTATATTTAAAATGGAGAGCCAACAACGACCTACTGTATAGCACAGAGAACTCTGCTCAATATTATATAACAACCTAAACAGGAAAAGAATTTGAAAAAGCATAGATACAATGTATATGTATAACTGAATCACTTTGCTGTACACCTGAAGCTAACAATACATTGTTAATCAACTGTACTCCAATGTAAAATCAAAAGGTTTTAAAAAAGTGAGAAAAGGGTCTTGATAAATGGAAAATGGTCATACAAAAACAAATTCAGTGAGGGGAGTAAAAGGCAGTATATTTAGGGGAAAAACCCTATTAAAACCACGAGGTAATATCATGTATTTTGAAGTGCATAGGATCTGAGTGAGTGTGTAGTGGTCCCACTACGAGCAGTGAAAAAAGCAGTAACGGTAAATGTGCCAATGATGCTTTTGGACCCCCAAACTAAATTTTTTGAATTTTTGACTCATATCTCCTTTCTGTATAACCTTCCTCTCATCTGCAATGATAAATATAGCTTAATAATCCCAATAGTATCATATACGGAGCACTGGTCATGTGCCTCAAACTATGCTACATGTTTTATTGCTAGAAGGCAGGTGCTACCGGTCCATTTTACAGCTGAGGAGCTGATGCTCATTGAGGTTACGTAGCCTGCCCTGGGTCTCACAGCTCAGTGATGGTCTGGCTTGCTTTTCTAGGACAGCCTTATGTAATGGCTATGAGTTTCTAAGCCTCTTACTCTATTTCTCACTAGGTCCCGCATGTTTCCTGGCTATAAGCTCTCAGTAGTATTTACTGCACTCACCCAAACATCTTTTCACCCTCATTTTTTTACAGATGTCCAGTAGCTAACAGTGAACAGTGGTATTCTAGCAGTTACGATACAGCTCTCTCACAAGCTGGGCCTCTTAAGATCTGATATAGCAATTTCCCCCACAGAACGGTCATTGAAACTCTAGGGAAATATAAAGGAACAATCATGAATAAGCTACAATTGACACTGCTTCCAGCCTCTGTCTTAATCAGAATCCTATTGGCTCCAGTTTGCCAACTGGTGAGAAACATCTTTAGAGAAAAATTATAGTAAGAGTTCCCATTGATTACCTTCTAAGCCCTCCACCCGCATTTTTCCATACATTATCTCATTTAATCCTCAAACTACAAAATAAAAGAATCCTCTTTTTACATCTGAGGAAGTGAGGCTTGGAGACATGAACTATTCACGATGGCCCAACTAGAAGTGGGCATAGGTAGGATTTGATTTGGGGTCTACCCACCAAAAAAAAAAAAAAAAAAAAAAAAAAAAAAAATTAGTGTTTACTCAAGGAAAGACATTCTGGTGAAAGAGCAACTTCATTATACAGGCAAATGTGAAATAACCTTTTATGGTATTGGTGAAAAGAGCACAACGTGGGTGTATGTAAATGAAAATGAATAGTCATTGGGCAAATGGAAAAGCTTTTTGACTGTCATATTGACTTAAGATGAAAAGCATACTGTATTAATCACACTTTTTTATTTTCTGTATTTCTGATGCCTTGGTGTCTGGATCCCCCTTTAGCTGGGAGACACTGCCCCTCCCAGAGTGAACCAATTCCTAGAAAGAATAAATGACTTGCTTGTGGGTTCACCTTTCAAATGCAAACCAATCCATGCAGATTCCACACCCCAAGTACCTCCTCTGTAAGCTCTTTTTTTAAATTGGGGTTGAGTTGTTTTACAATGTTATATTAGTTTCAGGTGTACAGCAAAGTGAATCCACTATACATATACATATATCCATCCTTTTTTAGATTGTTTTCCCATAGAGGCCATTACAGAGTATTGAGAAGAGTTCCCCGTGCTGTACAGTAGGTCCTTATTAGTTCTCTATTTTATATATAATAGTGTGTAGCACTACTTACAATAGCCAAGACATGGAAGTAACCTAAATATCCATTGACAGATGAATGGATGAAGAAGATGTGGTATATATATATACACAATGGAATATTACTCAGCCATAAAAAAGAATGAAATAATGTCATTTGCAGCAACATGGATGGACTTAGAGATTGTCATACTGAGTGAAGGAAGTCAGATAGAGAAAGACAAGTATCATAGTATATTGCTTACAGGTGGAATCTTAAAAAAGGGTACAAATGAACTTATCTACAAAACAGAAATAGAGTCACAGCTGTAGAAAAGAAACGTATGGTCACCAGGGGAGAAGGCGGAGGGGAAGGATAAATTGGGACATTGGGATTGACATATACAAACGTCTATAATCTCTTTAGCACCAGGTCTCCTGCCCTAATCATCACAGGTCCCAGAGCCTGCTGAAATGACTCAAATTAACCAATCCTAAATCTGCTTACCCTGCCTTGCCCTGCCTCTCCCTTCTGGTAGAAACCCCCCAAAATGCTCTCCCCTCTCCATCTGCCTCCTGAGTAGTCCTGGGGCTTCCCCGTGAGAACCCCCCCTGTGGCGTGGCCTGCCCCCTACCTCCTGGGAACTATCAGTAACAAACTGTCTTTTCAAGGGCAATCGTCTCCTGATCTCTTAGCCTCACCGTTCCTGAAAATAAAATCTACATTTTAAAGTACATACTAGAACTACTCAGATATCTGTGCTCCTAGAAACCTATAGCCTCCCTTCATCCAATGTAATTGAAAAAAACAGCAACATTTGTCTTGAGATCATGATTTAAATGGTCATCTTTCTGAAGGGAGTAGAATGGAATAAACACTCCTTTAAAAACAGATATTCCCATGCCATAATTTTTTAAAGATTTGCCTAGTAAGTAGGAAGTGTATAAATTGTACATCATCAGTGCATGGATTTTATATTTTTATCTCTTTGGATATCAGTAGGCCTTATAAAATTAAATATTTTAAGAGAAAATAAAAGTACTCTAAAGGATGTTTTAATTCTCTTGGGCCTCTTGGGCTACTTATTTATTGTATGTCTTTCAATGAATATTTTTTATCATTTTATTTTCAGTGCAAATTTAAACAGGCAATATGTAATACTACACAAAGAGCAGCAACTTGTCTTCCTTTCTATGCAAAGTCTTTTTTGGTTTCCTAGAGAAAGTACTGCTTAGGCATTTTAAAATTTTCACACACAAAATGCTTGTGTTCTTGGGAAATTTAATAAAAAACTAAAATCAACTACATTACTTATAAGATGTTATAAAATGTATATGTGTCCTATGTTGTACTATCAAATGTTTAAGCGTTCTGATGAAGACAGGGTTCGATGCATTTTCTAATACTCACTCAACAGCAATCTCAATCTGATGTATAGAGACTAACACTATAACTTGATTGATTGATATGATTTATTAATATATATTAATTCTCAACAGCTAACCAAGTCCTCTAATTTCGGCTTTGATACGTTACCTAATTTTTTTTTTTGCAAGTATCTTCTTAAGTCTTACAGGAAACTTATTCTGTTGGACTTCAGGACAAACTAGAATTTTCAGAAAGTTAAACACTATGCAGAGACATTCTAGAGTTATCAAAATGTCTGAGTCATTTGGAACTTATCAAAGAGAAATATTTAAAAAATTAAATGCTGAAGAATTTATAAAGAGTAAGACAGCAAAGCTATACCTCTTACTGGCTGAGAACCTTTTTTGTTTCCTCTCTCTCTCTAGACACGTTAGATTTGAGAATCAAAAAAACTCTGTTTAATGATCCTGTATTGGCTGGCATCCAAAGGAAAATTGCTTCACTTGTAAATATCCATGACATAACTGTATGTCTAATAGGAAGACCTGAGAAGTACCATTTGTTGTTGTATCCAGCAAGTCTGTGTTCTGTACCTCCCAGACTGAAATTTGTAATTCATATTTCTTTTGGCCGGAACTTTGGAACAAATGCCCAAAAGCTATATTACTTTTACAAGAGGTTCTTGCAAATATGTCGTTTGGTTCTCCTTTGAGTACAGCCCCTCTTTCTGTCTCAGGCCAGACTGTTTGTTAGAGAGGACCCTGTCACTTGTCCTTGTAGTTAAAATGCAGAAAGAATCTCTCCTTGGACAGATTCTTCTCATTTTGAAAAATTGCCACAGCAAATTCCCCAGCCTGCCAAGTTGGCAGACTTTAAGCCCAAAGCTGGAGCCCAGCCAGGCATCAATGGCACATTCCAAACCTCTGAGTCAGCATCCAATGCCATGCCACTCTGCGTCTTCTGTGAGGAAAGCATCCCATGCCACAAAATCATTGTTAGCCAAATACTCAACTTGTCTCGGAAACTGAAACGACTTTCATAGAGTGCTTTCAGAACCTAGGGTAGAGACTATGGGGAAACTGCAAATTCTGCCAAGTTCTAATATTGCGGATGATTTCCCCAAAGTTTGGTGGGTTTGAGCCTCACCATCTTTTTTAACTGTTATTTTATTTTTTGTTGTTGTTGCTTTTTTTTTAACATCTTTATTGGAGTATAATTGCTTTACAATGGTGTGTTCGTTTCTGCTTTACAACAGAGTGAATCAGCTCTACGTATACATATATCCCCATATCTCCTCCCCATTTGACAGTGAGAGCGAAGTCTGAATAATTTTTTGGCTTGAGTTGTAAAACACAGGTCCTGACCCCTTGTGGTCATTAAAGATCCCATGGGCTCTTTTGAAAGGACTTAGAGGGATTAACCTTTCTGTTCTGGCTAAATTCCTAATTGGATAATTGCATGCCTCCCTAAATTATCCCTGTAGCTCCAATTGGATATGGAATTTTCACTTCCTGTCATAAAGAGTTGTAGGGTGTTACAACATTTCACCCCAGGGGCTATACCAATTAAGTCGTTAGTGAGGTGAAATCCGTATGTGGGTTGTCTTTTTTCTTTCTCCCCTCTTCCCCACCTCTTTCTTTAGAGTTTAACACGTGTGGGGATCATTCAATCATTTGGAATGAAAAGGGGTGTCATAAATTCGTAACACTGCTTATTGTCACATTATTTCTAGAATATAAGAAAGGTAGTCAATAATTGATAAGCATTTGCAAACAGCATTATCTTTCTAAAGAGAACGTAGGCACATTGCTTGAAATGCCGTGGTCCAAACCCGGGGCCGTGAGGATAGGCGAAGGCAATATACAGCATTTTTAAAGGAAGTTCACAGATCAGGTTTTTTACTGGGCAAGTCGTGGCAGCTCTGTGAGGACGCTTGCCTCCGAGCTTTTATGGGGCGTCGTTTCAGTATGCATGGAAACACTTAGGGCCAGGGACGGAGCCAAGGGGAGTCAATGTCTCTCCTGAATATGGATGCAGCATTAACCATGGACAGATTACACATGCACTTGATTTGGAAAGTAAAGGTCACACATCAGTCTCTTCAGCTGTATTTATCCACATTGAAAATCACTGCCCATAGAATCACCTTTGAACACCACCACCAGCTAAAATGTAACGCCACCACCAGCTGCTGTATGTTTACTCTGAGCTGAGAAAAAAGTTAACAATCAGCATATTTGCTTTTTCAGAAATTTGATTTTAAATCAGGCAAGAAAATGTTCCTGGACCAACTATATTTTTATTCTTTGTATAGACTATGTCATCGATAGATATTTTTAGAAGAACATAATGATTTTCAGAGTTTAATAAGAAGAATTATGGATGAATTCTTCAGAAAGAAGGATGAAAGATACTTATGTTAAGTCAGTAGACAATCCCAGTCCGTCCTCTCATGGTCTAACAGAGTTACACTCTGGACAATATGAAACTTGGGATCACCCATGAGAGTAAGAAACAAATGGGGTAAATAAAAACTCCCAGGTCAAACAAATACACTGTGGACCAAACTTGTATGTGACTGATGTGAGACGATGAAGAGTTCTCTCTGTGCTTCGTCTCACCTCCATTACAAAGCCATCCACGATTTATGGCAACGTAATGAGAAATAACCAAAGGCGGAATCAAAGGGTTTAAATAAGCCACCTCAATATCTGAAACATACATTTCAAAATGGCTGCTTCCATGTTATTTGACCTCATGCTTCCTGGCATTGAATATACAGCAAGATTCATTTTCAAAATACTGAATGCAATTTGACAGGCATTTGATTAACTACATTCATCTCTTTGAGGCAACAGATGCCATCTGATATAAGCACTTCAGCAGCTTCTATTCACCTCAACACTTTAACTTGACCTTCCCTCTTTGCTCGTTTCTGTCTCAGGGAAATTTCTCATGTGGAGGCCAAATCCATTCCAGCGGGTATCTAAGAATACACCAAAGGGAGTTACTGCTACCTTTGCTTTCTCTCCATCAGTTTCTTAGAAAATATGTACTGTAGAAGAGTTTAAGGACAATAAGGGAACAAAAAGAAGCTGACCATTACCTTTACCCCATCCTTTGTTGGTTGTGGTTGTAAGATTTGCTAATTAAAAAGTGAGCTGGTAGAATCAACAATAGGTATCACTGTGAAAACACTAAGTGAACCAGGAGGTAACATTCTGTCAGCCAGTAAAACAGTTGTGCTAAGTAGTAAGCATTGAGTCTTAAGTACCTCTTCCAAATTACTTCACTGAGTGTCCCAATGTATTACCACACCACTGAATTCTTTAAGAATTTGTTCAAGTATCTACTTTTTTACCAACATTGTCTCTGTCACCCCAACACACACAGACATGCACACACACACTATTTGGGGCATGCAGATGTATGACAAGAAAAATTTTTAATGACACATGGTTATGTTAGTGTCACCAAGTGAAACACCAACCAAAATATGTGAGTAGCACCGAGGCACAATAATCTTATCTATAAATCATCGTAGCACTAAATATAAAAATCGTTAATAATACATGATGAGCGTAAAATACACTTCAAGAGAACCACAGGCTGAGAACCACTAAAGGACACACTTTAGTGCCGTAGGCCTTTCCTCTGCCATCTTCCTGGTAAGTAAATGAAAGCTGGGACATGGCCACCAAGAAACTTGTCCTTGACTCCCCCGATCCGGGCCCAGAGGGCAAGGTGATAACAAGAGAAGCTAACAAGTTAGACCATCTGTTTCATTGACCGGCTGGGCTGAAACGCATACCAGCAACACTCCTGTAAAGCCATAATTTAAAGTCATCTTCTGACATGAATGTCTTCATAATTGTACTGACATTAGATTAAGATGACTATGTTTAATTTTAGGGCACTTTAGTTTAGAAGCAGAAGAACGAGTATAGTGAAAGCAGCAGAAGACTACCTAATTGATAAAATTGATTTTACCCACTTAAGGTCATGTAGTGTCTTGGTTTTGAATGGACTATAATATTATTGATAATTTTATAGTTTAAAAATATAAATGTTTTATTTTTTACATTTTTATTAGAGTAGAATTGATTTACAATGTTGTGTTAGTTTCTGCTGTACAGCAAAGTGAATCATACATACATATACATATACATATACATATACATATACATATATCATACATACATATACATATATCCTCTCTTTTTTAGATGGTTTTCCCATATAGGTCATTAGAGAGTGTTGAGTAGAGTTCCCTGTGCTATAGAGTAGGTCCTTATTATCTATTCTATAGATAGTAGCATGTATTTCAATCCCAATCTCCTAATTTATCCTTCCTCCCACCCCTCACCCTCTGGTAACCATAAGCTTGTTTTCTACATCTGTAACTCTATTTCTGTTTTGTATATAAGTTCTTTTGCGCCATATAAATGTTTTACCTTTTTTTTAAATAGAGAAAGTTTAGATTAGAACATTAGACTGCTGTTCAACTATAGGACCTGAAATGTCATTTCATGAGAAGTTAAGGATTATATGTCTTGAAAATCGTAAGAAAGTCAACAAAGCTCAATCATTAAGCAACTGAGATAAAACATATTGCATCCAGTTCACATTAAGTAATTAACAGGATATAAAGTATACACATGCATTTACCTGTAACTGGATAGGACAATAAAATGTATAGTGACAGATGGTGTCCATCACTCAACTTAAGACCCTTTTGCTCTGTTTTTGCTTTCCTGCCTTGTATCTACCTCAGGTGAGTGGATGTGAGCATGTTTAAATTTAGAGATGAAAAAATTTTTAAATATTTTTTAAGCTCTCGCTGTGAAAACTGATTTCTTCTATGTCTTTATATTTTAAAAAGAGGGTTTTTTTCAGCCTGTTCTTTGTCCATTTTTTATAAATCTTACTTGGCCAAATCACTAACGTAAAAAAAAAAAAATTGACTGGGTAAGGTCCGCATAAACATTCTGAATCCTTTACACAAGGCAATCTGAAAGGAGGCAGTTTTGCCTGGAAGGAGGTAAAAGAGAACAAAGATGTGAATGCAAAGTAGAGTATTTTTAATAATGCAAAGAAGAGAGATGGTGCAGAGATGATGCAGAGATAGTTATTGTGTTTTCTGTATTGAAGAGAATGGTTATAGATGAGCAAAAAGATGCAGAAAGAGAAATTGGAAGAAAAGAAAAGGGAGAAGAGGGAAGTGCTGAGGGAGGGAAGGAGGGAAGGAAAGGCATTGGCAAGAATTAATAAATGAGTGAGATGCGGAATACGATAGATACCCCACCTCCTACCTCCCAGCCAGGCCCAGAAGACCTGAATTGGCAGCCCACGTGCTAATCCATCCCTGGCTCTGTGTTTCCTCCCCTTCACAGCCTGTCTTGCAAAAAGTACCAGGGAATCCCAAACATCCCTACTTCTTTCACTAAATCTCCTCTATTTACAAGGTGCAAAGGTAACAAAGTGCCAGAATCAACATTCTTTTCCAGTAAGCACGAGCATCCGTTCAGCTTGCGTGAGGAGTTACTTATAGGATGCATATCGACTGCATGCGTAATTTGTGGAAGACCATAGAAAGCAGGGAAAGAGCGTATGTCTGGCCACAGAGACAGGCATCTTCAGGAAAAGCAAGCAAAGTGCATTTTGCTAAACAAAAATATTAATAGTTCCCAAAGCTTCAAGTTAATCCCAATATGAGAGGTGCCCGCAGTTCTGCAGGGTAGAGTAACCAGCCTCCGCCGCAGGCCTGATACAGGCAAGGAGCACACTATCCTCCATAGGATGTGAAAGAACAGGAGGCGAACACCTGTTGGCTTGAGAAATGGGACCCTCACTGACTTCAAACTTTTCTAATTTTCTCAGTTTCGAAATTTTCTACGAGTCTGTCTGTGATGTGCTTTTTCTTTTCTTTTTTTTTTTTTTCCTCAATTAGTGTTTGCTGACGTGGGGCTGGCAATGGAGCGAAGGGAGGCTGCTTTCAGTGATTCTCCGTCTAGGGATTCTCCTCTGACCCCAGCCCAGAGCAGCAATGTTCACCGGGAACTTGACTCTGATCCCCCCGAGGGCGTGTTCAGACAAACACAAGCTGCTGTTCTCCGTATCCAGAGTTTCTGAGAGAGCAGCTCCGGGATGTGGCCTGAGCATTTGTATTTGCCATGAGTAGGATACAGAGGACAGTCCTAGGGACGGCGACTCACAATGATCTCACGAGGCTGGGAAATCAAAAAGTAAAAGCTCTGCTAAAACGTCACCCCCAGCACGTCTAAACTGGGCTTTGGTTGGTTGGCTGGGTGAAGAGAAATCGCTGGTAACCCGAGAGAGTCAGAACAGACCTGCCGTCCCCTGACCACCCAATCTTTCCATCAGAGGGTGTTGACTCCGTCTTTGCCTTGGATCCACACCTCTCACCTGCTCGGTTCCCCAGCCCTGGAATTGTCTCCTTTCCCTCCTCGGACTTCAGATTTTCCCTGTTCACTGCACGTTTTCCAAAAGGATGTCAACACGCTTTCATAGTCCTCACCTCCACCAAAGAAGCAAATACAAAGCAACACCTTCCCTGACCCCATATCTCTCCCAGTGCTAGGATCTCTGCTCCTGTTTACAGAAAATACTCATAAAGGCACTGGATATGCCTCTTCATTCGTCAATCTGCCTCCTTTGTGGGACGTTCAAGGTCTGCCTTGAACTTACTGTCCCAATCACCTACAAGAACATTAGTTATAACAGCTCTGGCCAACATATATGTTCATTTAATCCATACAAGAACCCGCTGGGGGAAGCAGTTGGTGAACCTATTTCATTGATGGGTAAACTGAGATCTGTAAAGGTTCATGATTTTTCAAGGTCACACAGCTTGTCAATAGCCAAGCTGAAGCCCTGAACCACTTTCAGAGCGTAGCTCTTAAACAGTGCCCTTGTCTTCCTCCCCAGCTCCCTTTCCTGTCCGTTCATTCTTACCCTTAGGACTCAGCTTACACTTGAAAATCTTCCCCAGGAAGGGGACTCTTTCTCGTCCCCCTGCCTGGAAGACTTTTCCCCACATATGGTCACCTCAGCTACCCGAAGTCTTTGCTCATATGTCTCCCTCCTTACTCTTTTTTTTTTTTTTTTTCCTCACTCCACTCCAGCTTCTTTGCTATTCTTCTAGGAGACCAAGCATACTTCCATCCAGGTCTTTACACTTCTTGTTCCATACACCTAGTTTTCTTCCTGACTTCACATATCTTGTGTTCCAGGGCTACCTTATCAGAGGGAACTTTTCTAACCAATGTCACGAAAATATAATCCTCGATTCCATCCAACTGTCTGTTTAGCATGCCTTCATGGAGGATGTCGCCACTTGTTATAAATGTTTATTTGCTTATTTTTCATTTCTTTGATTTTTCTGGACATAGCAGTTGTTCAAAAATATTTGAGTGAATGATTAAATCCCAGTGTGGGAGAATGTCTGACATTAGGAACGTAGATTACGTGTTCTTTATAGACAAAGGGGGGAGGATTATCTCACTGAGGTTAATTTCAGGGATTCTGAGATTAATTAACCTTCTTTTTAAAATGTGTAAGAGAAATGCTTACATTAGTTTCTATACTTGTTTTAAGGTAAATTGAATTTTGTGGTAACTAGGAATCAATGCTTGTGTGTATCCATATATTTACTACATGTAAGTTATACTTTTGTTTCGACACTGCCTACCTCTTCCATTTATTTTCTATCACCATCACCAAGAAATGATCCTAAATTAAAAATTTATCCTTATTCTAGGACTCTTTAAGTTTTTCCAACTTTCTATCTCCGCATACACACACACACACACACACACACACACACACACACACACACACACACCTCATTCATTAAATATGGACCGAATTCTGCCTTTCTTAATAATTGCCTAAATCATATCCCTCCTCTGGTCCTCTCCATTCACAATAAGGCCCAGCCGGATGTCACTTACAATGTTATTGATCTTAATTGGCCGAGCGACTGGAGCAAGGAGGCGCCTGTGAACAAGAAGAAAATGCAGTGAGTCCACAAGGCCAGAGACACAGTTAAAGCAAGAGCCAAAGCCACAGACAAGACACCAGCAAACAGAAACCCCATCCGTCACAGGGGGATTGAGACGCTGGGGTCTGCAGGGAGAAAGCGAGGCGTAAACACTGAGTTAGTTGCACGGGCTCGCGATGGCTATTGTGAAATCTGTCCTTCTGTTCTAGAGGCCCCTCTTCTAAAGCCAAGTCTGGGAACACCTAGGGTCAGCTCTTGCCTGACATCATTTTGTAGTTATTTATTTACTTCTTCCTCTCCCTTAGCGACTGGAGAGCTACCCTAGGGCACCGTATAATTCATCAGTCTAGGATGTGTGTTTATAATGAGTGTCATTAAACCTATATATATATATATAAACACATATGTACATATACACATATTTTATTAATATATTAATTAGTGAATAAAAGCATAGTTGCTCTTATTATGAAGGACTTCCAATTCTTTCAATCATACTTTAAATCGATTCAGGAAATATTAGATTTGAAAAAAACATTACTTTGGTTTTATAATCCCATAAAAGAAAAGTCGACATTTAAGTATTTTGGTACTGGACTTGACTTCTACCTAATTCAAGTGTGTGCACCTGATACTGAGGTGTCCTATCTCAAGGACTGTCTGTGGCCATTCATGTTTACACAAAGCCAATTACTCAAAACAAAATCCACACTTTTCAGTCAATTTCGCCTCAGGTGCTCCAGTAAAGCAGTAACTAGTACAGTGATGAATGAGACTTGTAAGGTGCCTGTAAATTTATAGGCTTCTGTTTAATAGCTAAGGGCTCATACTGGAGTTTGTTCTTTTTACCTCTAGAAGTGAAAGGAAGTAATGCTGAGACCATACACCCATAACATGGTTTCAAAAGCAGAGCAGATGACTTCTATGTAATAATTATGACAGTGAGCCGTGAATTTCAGTACTGGAACAGGTTCAGCTTTGCAATGCTGCTGCTGCCTGGTTTGATCAGTGGAATAAAGTGGAGCTGTTGGTGGAAGCCTGCGAGGGGGTCATAGTTCTCCCATTACCTCAACCCAATTTTGTAAATGAAGCCTCGCGTGTTTGCCAGTCTCTTAGTAATGCCATCGTCATCATTACCTATTGAATGGTATTGAAAAAAATGTAGTTGTGCACAATTCTAATGATTATGATCTCCCTGGCTTTGTTTCTAAATATACACCTATACAACCCACAGATGGTCGGAGATGGTGAGGCATTGTGGTGAAGACAGATAAACAGGATTCAAATCCAGTTCTGCCCCTTTCTGGCTAGGTGAGGTGTGCAGGGCCCCTCACTACGCCTGATCGACACAGCTTCACTAGGAGCCAGCAAGGTCCTTCTCATCTTCTGGGTTGAACTCAAGTTGTATCCTCTGTAGAGCTTTTCTTGTTGCCCCAGGAACTTAGGTGCCTCCCCGCCTTCACACAATATTTTTTCCTTATTTTACTAAAGTACATGCATATTTTTATTTAATTGGTCTTTCTGCATGTCCACTTTTCCTGTAGACACGAAGTTTTGTGTAGACTTTAACTCTGCAATGTTCAGTGCTAATCCAACGAATGAATGATTCATTCCCTATTTTAGAGAGAAGCAAGAAACAAGTTTGAGAAGAACATTTGGAGATTGTGGAGCAAAGCTGGGGAGAGGTTGGTTGTAGCGTGTTCGCTATTTTTCTTATTCCATTAATAAAACCCATTTCTTTTGGCTATTATTAACCATGGTATATATAACATAATTCCTAAGTCAATGGAAAAAAGTGAGAACAGGAGAAAAATAAAGACATACCAATAGCACAATAAACTCCCTTTACATGACTGTATGTTTGGAGTCTCATGACATGTACCTTTCTCATTTTATATTCATTCAGACAGTATTTTTAGACACAGATTTGACAGTGTTTTTAAAGATCTATACTTTGAAAGTAATAAATCCAATAACAAAAGAAGGGAAAGCGTGGAAAAGTGTGAAATTAAAAAAAAAAAAATTCTTCTTCTTGACTTCCCAGAAGTAACTATTGCAACAGTTTCCCTTTTTAGGCCTTCTGATGATTTATATTTATTATATTCTGTTTGTGTCTTCTTATAAACTATAATTATAATATCCAATTTATATTTTATAAATTAAATATATATATTTTATTTCTCTGCTATGAACGTAATGCCAAGATTTTTCTTCTCCCTTATTGACCTGTTTATTTTTCATGGTTAATAGCCAAGTAATAAGGAACTGAGTACATTCTGTGTTTCCTGATGCGAAATGCCCTCAATCTATATGGCCAACAAACCTATGTTATATCTCTTATCATCCCCATTAATTCTCCGCCACATTCTTACATTTACACTTTGAAGATATGTAACCATTACATTTTGTCTTCTAAGTACAATTAAGTTCTTCAGTACCTTAAATCTCAGTGATTCGAAAAAAAAAAACAAAAAAAAAACAACTTTTCAAACCCTATTCTAATGAGGATTGGAATTTCCCAGATCAGCCTTATCAAATTTCCTGTCTTCTCATACTTCTTTCTATCTTCTGTGGGCTGCTGTTGCCTTTATTTTTATTGGCACTAAATTTGTTAATTCAAAGAAGAAAGAAGGAAACCTTTCATTATTTAAGAAGATATTATTTACTATTCATGCAAGACATTACATTATATTTACTTCTCCACAGAGAAGGAAATAAAAACTTTGCCACCAAATCTGTGCTGTGGAAATTAGAATTTCCCAAATGCCCAGGTTAAATTAATTATGTCTGCATTTCTGTTTGACTCTGTATTTTTCCTTGGAAAATTTTCAGAAGTATCTCTTTCTTGGATAAAATACTGTTCTTTCTTGGCTTCTGTTTTCTGTTGTACTGGTATATGTTTAAATACTTATTTCACAAAAGTTCTGTGGATTTTAAACTTGGTGTACTCTTTGATGTCTACAAATTCATGTATTTTATTCTCACACTTAATGGAGAGTTTGGGTATAAAATTTAAAAGGTAAAATGATTGAAGCATTGCTCTATTGGCTCCATAGTCGATCATCATAAGCGTAATGTCAGTTTGACAGTTTCCGAGTCTCTCTTTGTTTTTCAGTAAAGCAAACTATGGAAGCATACTGGCCAGGGGTCCTGCAGAAAGTCCGACAATCTGGGTTTGTTTGATGTTTTTTCTCACGATTAAACTGGAGTTATGAGTTTTTGGAAAGAATGCTGCATAGGCGAAGTACCTTTCTGGTGACATCATATCCACATGACAGCACTGATGAAGTAAACAATCAGTTGTCTAAGGTAGTGTATGTCAGGTTTTTCCACGGTAAAGTTCTACTTTTCCTTTCCCAGCTCTAGTCTTTGGAAGTGGATCAGTTAAGCCCATGACAAAAGGAAAAGGGGCAGGGATTAAGCTCTACCTCTTGGAGTAGAAAGTATCTAAATAAATTACTCAGAATTCTCTAAGACAAATTTTGTCAATTACTAGAGCTGAACCTTCTTGCACAAACATTTTCTCTCTTTTTCTGCGGTACGCGGGTGTCTCACCGCTGCGGCCTCTCCCATTGCGGAGCACAGTCTGCGGACGCACAGGCTCAGCGGCCTCGGCTCCCGGGCCCAGCCGCTCCGCGGCACGTGGGATCTTTCCGGACCGGGGCACGAACCCGCGTCCCCTGCATCAGCAGGCGGACTCCCAACCACTGAGCCACCAGGGAAGCCGAAAGATCTTGTCTTTTTGAGAATACTTATTTGACTTTTCCTATTCTCTTCTGTCCCCTTAATTATCCCCATTTCCTCTGCAATTCACTCTTCACCTATATGGCAGAGAATTAGGTCAATGGTATTAGTTATTGGGCTGGGTATTCTTTGCAATTGTGTAGATATGTTTTCCCCAAAAGCCAGAATGCAAGGTTAAGTGTGGTTTCTGTTTAGGTTAGTGGCTCATGGCAGAGGAACATTGCTGCCAGCCGGGAATTCCGAAGTTGCTAAATAAAGGAGAACGTTTTTTGAGGAAGGTAGAGATTTCTTTTCTTTTTTTTTTTTTTTTTTTTCGGTACGCGGGCCTCTCACTGTTGTGGCCTCTGCCGTTGCGGAGCACAGGCTCCGGACGCGCAGGCTCAGCGGCCACGGCTCACGGGCCCAGCCGCTCCGCGGCACGTGGGATCCTCCCGGACCGGGGCTCGAACCCGTGTCCCCTGCATCGGCAGGCAGATTCTCAACCACTGCGCCACCAGGGAAGCCCGAAGGTAGAGATTTCTAGTAAACTTCACTCACATGTAGAGCAGCTACCTTGACATTGGCATTATTTCCCTTTTCTCCATCCCGTTTCGTGCATACACATTGGCAAATCCTGAGTTCCTTCCATCTCTGTAACTATTTTTTGTTTGTTGTTTTATCAGTCTCTCATCCTAGTGGCCTTCATATCAATTCCTAGCTTGTTATTAAATGCTCTTTTTTTTTTTTGGCCACACGGCGCGGCGCTTGCAGGATTTCAGTTTTCCGACTAGGGATTGAAGCCGGGCCATGGCAGTGAAAGCGCTGAATCCTACCCATAATGGGAAACGATAGCAAAGATCAACAAAACGAAAAGCTGGTTCTTTGAGAAGATAAACAAAATTGATAAACCATTAGCCAGACTCATCAAGAAAAAAAGGGAGACGACTCAGATCAATAGAATTAGAGATGAAAAAGGAGAAGTCACAACTGACACTGCAGAAATACAAAGCACCGTGAGAGATTACTGCAAGCAACTCTATGCCAATAAAATGGACAACCTGGAAGAAATGGACAAATTCTTAGAAAAGCACAACCTTCTGAGTCTGAACCAGGAAGAAATAGAAAATGTAAATACAGCTGTGCCCTAGGCATCACCGTGGAAACATGCTGATGAGCATACAACCCAAAAGGCGAACCCCAACCTGATTTTCTTTTATTCTTTCTGATGAAACTGCATTTGGAATAGTCTGGTAAGAAAAGATAGTTTTGATATTGTATAAGAAGCTTGGGGCTTCCCTGGTGGCGCAGTGGTTGAGAGTCCGCCTGCCGATGCAGGAGACGCGGGTTCGTGCCCCGGTCCGGGAGGATCCCACGTGCCGCGGAGCGGCTGGGCCCGTGAGCCGCGGCCGCTGCGCCTGCGCGTCCGGAGCCTGTGCTCCGCAACGGGAGAGGCCACAGCAGTGAGAGGCCCGCATACCGCAAAAAAAAAAAGAAGCTTGAATGATGTGTTTCTGACTCATTGAAAACTAGGAACCAGAATCGCATGCAAAGCTATTATATAGCAAGGACCTTGTAAGTTTTGAATGCGTATAGAAGGCTAATGGAAAGTTTAGCTGTAGGTTGAATTTCAGTTGGGGTAATATTTTCTTCTACTTTTTTTGGTCAGTGTTATCAGCGTCCCTCGTTTACAGGTAATAAATGTTTCCTGGAGAGATTTTTTATGTGTACTTATGTTCATTACTAAGACAAAATATGTGTACCTATAATGTTAGGATAAGATTAGAAACAATGAGATGAAATAGCCTTTGGGTCTGGATAGCCTTAGGAAAATGTGCGTAGCCTTAGGAACATTTCGATAGGCTTCTGAAGGGTGGGGTAGCCGCTTAGAGACAGGAGGACAGCATTAGGCACAGCGGTTTAACCTTAGGGGTATTTGGATAGACTTAAGAATAGTGGGATAGTTTGGGGAACAGTGGGAGAGCCTAAGAAACCTTGCCATGACCTTAGGAACATTGGGGTAGGCTTAGCCAACTGAGGCTGAGCGATTAACCTTTTACTGAACCCATGTGGTCAGGAGAAGTCACAATTCTGGTGTGGTTTGACCCTTTCTTGCAATGAAGTTGGGCATTTTACAAAAGGGAATTCTTTCCTCCAAATGTAATAGGCACAGCCCCACAGTGCATGGTAGGTCACCATTAGTTAGAGGATGAAACTGATTGATTTATTTGCTTTAGCATTTTAGCTGTTTAGCAGTAATTACTAGACGTAACCAGATTGCTTTAATGGTGATAGCAAGTAAATGATTAGAGTCGACACGTAAGGAAAAATTGTGTTTGAAGCTGTGTGCTGACTTTTCATGTATTCGCAGCACTAAGAAGTAAGTATTAACCGACTGAATTCAATAATAAGGAAATAAAAAGATAACAACTCACTGCCTGTTGAAAAGGAACAAATAAAAAGTGCAGGGTTGGGCTTCCCTGGTGGCGCAGTGGTTGAGAGTCCGCCTGCCGATGCAGGGGACGCGGGTTCGTGCCCCGGTCCGGGAGGATCCCACGTGCCGCGGAGCGGCTGGGCCCGTGAGCCGTGGCCGCTGAGTCTGCGCGTCCGGAGCCTGTGCTCCGCAAAGGGGGAGGCCACAACAGTGAGAGACCCGTGTACCGCAAAAAAAAACAAAGAAAAGTGCAGCGTTTCTTACTCCCAGGCCAACAGTCATAACTCCTGGACCAC
This sequence comes from Kogia breviceps, assembly GCF_026419965.1. Taxonomy (NCBI): domain Eukaryota; kingdom Metazoa; phylum Chordata; class Mammalia; order Artiodactyla; family Physeteridae; genus Kogia; species Kogia breviceps. The sequence goes on from NC_081320.1 coordinate 3,841,926, forward strand.
TTACCTTTCTCCTAGGCAAGTAAAAGTACGGGGGAAAAAACTAAATATAGAGCAAAATAATGTAATAAATGAAACTGGCACATCTAGGCATCCACTGGGAAGAAAATAAAACTGTCCTCATGCGTTACCCCATGTAAAAAGAAATTTGAGGTTAATTAAAGCTTCATGTTTAATAAAAGTAAAGAAGTGAAAACCCTTGTGAGAAAATCTAGGAGACTATTTGCGTAATCAAGATCGTGGATGTGCGGGAAGAACTTTCCAACTGAAGCTGAAAACTCAAAGCTACCTATACAAGGTATTTCCCTGTCAAAAGTTAATAGAAAAGATAAATAATAGGTTCTTTAAAATTACAGAAAAAAGGAAAAGCTAATATTTAAAATACTTAGTCCTTAAAATAAAAACAACACGATAGAAAAATGGGGAAAAGATATGTCTGTAGGCAACACAAGAATTAAACCCATACCAGCAGGCATGGATCTTCAAAGTAATGCAACAGACATCATTTTATCCTCTATCAAACAAGCAAAAATATATATATATATGTTAAACACCTGAAGCTGATAGGGGTGTAAGGAGCATGACACCTTGTTGGTGGAAACTGAAGGTGTCAGAATATTTTGGAAAGCAAAAATCAGTGTTGGGTGTCTACTATAGAAACACAATTCCTTTAGGTCAAAAAGTTAAACATATATGGTCATCTATTGTACTATTGTTTATGGAATAATTTATAGTATATCAGTAGCAAGAATGTTACTCAGAATTCAAAAGAAATAATTAGGCATAAATTATTATTTGTGAGTGCAGGAAGCAATTATTGACTGTGAAAAGCAAAATGCTGAGAAGTATGTATAATATGATTTAATTTTATAATGTGTACATGTATCTACACATATGTATGTATTAGATAGCCACGTAAACATGGAACCATGAACAAATACCTCTTAGAGTTTCATATTTGTTGCTTGGAGTGATTTGTGGGTAGAAGGATAAGAATGCAAGAGATATGGGTAAGAGAGAGAGAAGCCAAACAATAACAATGAATAAAAAAGAGGATAAAAATGATTTAAGAAGAAGAAAAGCATATATAAGTTCACATTTTTATATTAATGTAAAATTAGGAACTCCAGAAAATACCCAGTTGTAGCTCATCAGTAAGAAAAGTACTTTCTCATCATATAAATACCTTTGTAAATCTTAAATTTTAAGCTACCTGTTTTTTCCCCCCATCTGTCTTTCAAAAATGCAGATTCTGGCTTTTATGTCTTCTCTTTTTGCCTTCACTAAAATTTCCCAGTTTTACTAACGACCTTTCAAGATTCCCTGAGCCATAGTTACTTGCTCTGTCTTTAATTTCCTTGCCTTCTGTCAGGTCTGTGTTATGGCATTTGCCATGATCTGCTTTATTTGTCTTACTTATGTTTTTTAGGATAAAGATTCATCTATATCACACGGTATCTACCATAAGACTTTTCAGTAGAATTTGGCACTTGGAATATAGTAAAAGTATAATAAATTGTCATTCCAAGATTCATTAACATATTCAACAAATATTTATTTTAAACCAGTTACATGCAAAATTCTGGCTATATATTGTGGGTATTATGGAGAAAAACATGGACTTTTTGGAAGAATAGTGCCATGAAGATGTCTACTCTTGATTAATTTGATCCATAAGAACCAAACCATTCATCATAATGAATTAAAACATTGCTTTAAAATTTTACATTTTTTAGCTCAGAAAAATTTATCAGCTATACAGCTATATATATGTATGTGTATACATAGATATGTGCATGAGAACATGAGATAATTTGTATAATATTTTCCAAATCATTAATGTATGTCTTAAAGATTAAAGAGATTTATTTGTGTGTGAAGTGATTGGATCTCTATGGTAGAAATATGCAAGACCGGTTTTGTAAAACCTCATTAAAATCAAAATGCAAGGAATGAAAAAATAGCTTTAATTAGCCAGTTTGGATTTCCCAATATTTTGTTTGATAATATTAGAAATTTTATTTGGCTAGGGAATAGCAGTTGTTTTGAATTATGCACTCTTCTGAATCAAGACACCGGTTTAATGAGGTGTTAGCTCATGAAGGATTGATACAAGTTTATAGACTGTAGAGGATTACCATTAGGTAATGTTCAGTGAAAACTGTAATTTAACAGACACAAAAACAAAGCATAATTTTGCGAGTACCTTTCAGAGAAGACTGTCTAAATAGTGAGCACATCTAGGTTTACCGTAACTTCAGTTACTCCCAACTAGATGTGGAAAAGAGGGTGAGATGGAAAATACAGAAGATGACCATCTACTTGCAAAAGTAATTTCACAAAACAATGATTTGCAGATAAACCTTTTATACATCTGGTAACAGTTTCCTTTAGCTTTTCTTGGCTCAAGAAGATATGTGAGTTACTTTTTCACGGTATGTACCTTACAATAAATTATTTGCATTGTGTCCTCTGAAGAAATAGAGAATTTGGTCTCCTCTTCAATTCCTTACCTCACCCACTTAACGCTGTTACCTTGGAGGAGAACTGTCAGTTCCACGTGCAATAGAGGGCTCAAAAAACACCTGCAGCTGTCTTCATCTCTAATTGGTTGGTGGAGATGGCAAAACACAAACTAAGGTGAACAAGAACAAGGTCGGTGCTAACTGACTGCTGGCACTGGGGGACAAATACTCTCAGGTCTAGTCCTCCATTAAAGAGCTTGTCAGACACAGGCAAGATCAGCACAGAATCCTGACCCCAGGGCTCAGGTCCCAGGGAAGAGGCTCCTGTGGGCAGCCTGCTGAGAAATCTTTTCAGCAACAGCAATGACTTCTATTGAGGCTCTTTACCGTTTTTCTGCATCATTAACTAAGAAAACGCATAGAGTAATAAAGATCTCATTTGGGTAGGCCGAAGTGAATCAGGACCAGGAATTTGGAGTGGTTCCTAAATGTCCAACACCATTCTAAGAAGTTTGTGTAAATCATCTCATTTAATTTATATTTAACCTGTGAAGCACATGCTACTAATTTAACTCTTTCAAAAATGAGTAAACTGAGTCAGAAACATTAAGTTGCCTACTGAAAGTGACACAGCTAATATGAAGGAGTCAGAGGAAAGGCTTTAAGGCCAGGGGGGCTAATTCTAGAGCCTGCAGTCCAGACTTCTGTGAGATAATTGCTAATATCTATAGAATGCTTTCTGTATGTCACATGCTGTCCTAAGAGCAGTGCATGTGGTAACTCACCGTGTCCAGGCAGCATCTTCTGAGTTGGTGCCTACAAAAGGCGGAATTAAAGCAGTGAGGTGCTCCCAGGCTGCACATTTGCCATTATTTGATGAGCGCATTTATCCCCCTAAATCTACATAAGCACAAACCCAAGTCTCACGGCAAGAATCTAGGGGAAATGCATTTACAGAGCACAGTTATCAGAGTGAGAAAGTGTTGGGTTTCAACCCTAACTTTGGCAAGTGCTAGCTGACTTTATATAACTTATATATGACTTTGTATAACTTAACTCTGTAAATAATATACGTACCAGTACAATGGACTTAACACCTACTTTCAAACCTGGAATAGCAAAACGATGCAATAAACGTGAATCACCTCACGCAGAGTTGGACAACAGAGACATTGCAAATGATTATCTTTACTTATAATAGAAGGAAACATGGATCATTGTTTAGGTATAAGGTGTGCTATTTGTTCTTATCTCTCCCTAAATTCTGTTTCTGGAGATTGAGTAGTTCAAAACTGAATAAAATGATAATGGCAACTTGTATTCTATTTTGTTGGAGCCCATTCTAAGTGATATGACATGACGTTGAGGTCTTGTAAGAAACACGATGACTAAACCTTTGGGAAGAGATAACTAAAATTGTGGAACAGTTGGACATCCTCAATTTCACAGTGAACCCCTCAATTTCACACAGTTAAGCCTTCAATGCTATTTTCATTTCAGCTATGAAAGGCACATTGCTCTACTTCCTAATCTCAGGTGTTAGCAAACTTACTTATATTTTATTTTCCTTGAAAAAAAATCTCAAAATATATACAGATATTTAACATTATCAACTCCATAAAGAAGAAAAGAAAAATCCCCGTTTTGAAAAATATTCCAAGGTTACTAATGTTAATCGTCCATGTTAATTTATTCATTTTATAGAAATAGGAAGTAACTAGCTTGCCCAGCATCAATAAGACATGATTCAATTTTAATTATCATTCCAAAAATATGCCTAAATGAACATTTGGGGGATGGTAATTAAACAGTTACAATGTGAAATAATGTCAATTAGATATACTATGTCTTCATTTTCTAACACTTTTGTTGAGTGTTATTTTGTGAGTTGCCTATAATTTGGAATAGAAATTCTTATCAATAAAGACACGCCATCAACCTCACCATGACAATCATTAAGATATATTTGCTCTTTAAGGGCATTCATTCTGATTCTCTCTCTCTTGTTCAACAATAGATGTCAATAACTTACACATGTTTAATGAATATTATTACAAGACTTATTTTATTATTGAATTAGAGAAGTCTTTGGGGGAAATTTTGCTTTGATGTATTTTATTTTGTATATATTAAACAACATGAAATTAATATGAGTTTTCCTACTCTTAGAAGATGGATAGACATATAGAATACATAGTTTCAAGGTGGTTATATACAAATGACTGTTTACATATTGGAAATTAATAAAATGACGGATACATGCATTAATGATTCTATAATATGAAATGTTGTTCCATCCTTTTTTAAAAAACATAGCTTACGATAAATTTTTTAAGTTAGGACATATTTTTAAAAATTTGCTATCTCTAATGCATTTGCTGTCTTCAATGATTTTTCTTTTCCTTAATTTTAACACAATGATCATTTCCTAAATTATTGGGGTTAGTTTTTGCTGTATGTAATATCAGGTGATTTTTACCTTCATAAATTAGTTAAATTTATTTGAGGACCAGACAAGAGCTTTATTAATGATAAAGCCATCAAAGAGAAATGTAAGGGAAACAAGAGAATAAGATATTTTCATTCAAAATAACTTTTAGCTATAATTAACAGATCAGAGATTAAAGGAGGTGCCTTTTTAACAGTAAAATAAAGATCACTCAAAAGAAAACTGTGTTCAAATTCAAGAGGCTACACTACCATAAATCCTACCCTTTTTGTGGAAAAAGGGAACAATAAGGAAACTGTTTTTCTTTAGGTCGCTTGCCAGGAAATTCATACAATGAAGAATGCTGGTCTTGGGGCAAAGGCAATGCTAATTCTCTACCTTCTGTTATATATAGTTCGGAATTTAGGTGCTTTTTGACTCTTCCTCCCTCTCCCTTTCTTATTCTCTCTAGACTGAGTTCTTTGATGTTCTGGAAAACGTCGTATACACCATTTATATGCACAGCTTCTAGCAAAACACTTGACAAATAATAAGCTTTCAGCAATTTATTTCAATTCTTATTTTTTATGAATGATGGGTATGAGAGTAGAACTCATTGCAAATGTACACAATCTGAACAGATTGGAATAATGATCTTTCTTTTCTGTCTTGGATATCTAGAATCATAGCTCTTCATGGGAAAAAAAACCCCACAAATTTCTAACCTAAAATCTAAATAAACAGGAACATGTAGGTTTCAGGAAGAAGAGAAATCCACCAGGGATTTTGGAAGAGTAAAGTGGTTTTCTATAAAGTCTATCCTATGAAAATTTTACAAAAATTTAGGTGATCCAACCTTTGAAAGTGATTTTTGATTTTTTTAGATTTTGCGGTTCTGGTAAAAGAAGAAGTGGGGGGGGGAATTCACCTTTATCAGTATTCTTTTCTAACCCACTGGAACATATTAGTCCAATGACTTTTAAATACCCAGAGAGATATCTTCATTGGTTAATTGGTTAATCCTCAGTGGCTAATCCTTACTGCTGCCACATTTTTGGTTCTACAGGTGAAGACATTTGAATTTTCCAGTACTATTGCACAGTCATAAACGCTCATATTTATCTGATATCACTGTCTAAAGAATTGAACGAATACTGTACTTAGCACAGTGCTTGCATTTTGTCCATTCACTCAACAATTATTTTATCACTAAGTATGTGACAGGCGGTGTTCTAGAGGCTAAAGTATAGCAGTGCAATGAGTGAGGGCATGAAGTTTACTGACAGAATTCATATTGTGCCAACTTAGGACCCCAGATTCCTTATCCCTTACCATTTAATACGATTAATTCATCAAAACATTATTTGGCTTTTGGATGGTAAACCAATCTTCTATTCCTTGGATAAACCCTGTACAGACATGGTGTATAATCCTCTTTATGTGTTGCTGGGTCCTCTTTGCTAGTATTTCTTGAGAATTTCTACATCTATGTTAAGAGATTTTCTATATTTGTTCTTTCTATATTTGTATGAGGTCTGTAATTTTCTCCTCATGTGATACCTTCATCTGATTTTGGTATTAGGCAATTATGGCCTCGGAATGAGTTGGAAAGTACTCCCTCCTTTTCTACTCTTTAGAAGAGTTTGTAAATATACTATTAATTTTCCTTTATATGCTTTGTAAGTCTATCAGATTTTCTGTTTCTTCTTGAGTGAGTTTTAGTAGTTTTTCTTTCTAGGAATTAATTCATTCTATTTAATATTCATTTAATATCAGTTTTTAACATAGTTATTCATGTTATTCTCCTAGAATCTTTTAAAGTTTTTATTGTGTCGTTAGTAATGTTGCCTCATTTATTCCTGAGATTTGCAATTTCACTTTCTTTTCTCTCTCTGTCTCTTTTTCCTTCTTGGACTCTCTGTCTAAAAGTTCACCAATATTGTCGATCTTTTCAAAGAACTGACTTTTGAGTTTTTGATGACCTCTGTCGTTTACTGTTCTTTATTTTCATAATTTCTGCTCTAATATTCATTATGTATTTTCTTCTACTTGCCTTAGGTTTACTTTTCTTTTTTTCAAGGACTCAAGGAAGAAAGTTAGTTTATTGATCTGAAACCTTATTTGTTTTGTAATATTACCATTTAGAGCTATACATTTCCCTGTAAGCATTGCTTTAGACGAACTTAAGTATTGGTATGTTGTTTCTTCGTTTTGATTTATCTCAAAGTATTTTTTAATCATCTCATTTCTTCCTCTATCCACTTGTCATTTAGGAGGTATTGTTTAATTTTTGCATATTTGTGAATTACTCAAATTTCTCAATATTGTGTACTTCTATTTCACTACATTGTGGTTGAAGAACATGCTTTCAATTCTTTTAAATGTATTGAAATTTGTTTTATGGCCTAGGAAATAGTTTTTACTGGAGAATGTTCCATATGCAGTTGAAAAAAATGTGTATTCTGTTGTTGGGTAAAATATTCTATATATGTCTCTTTGGTCTAGTATTATAGTACTGCTCAAGCCTTCTATTTTCTTTTCATCTTTTACCCAATTTTTATATTAGTTCTTGAAAATTGGGTATTGAAGTTTCCAAACATTATTTTTGATTGTCCAATTCTCCTTCAAATCTGTCAGATTTTGCTTTATTTAATTGAGGACTGTGTCATGAGGTGCACATATGTTTATCATCATAAATTGAATCTTTCTACTACTAATAGCATATTTCTTTTAAAGTCTATTTTTTCCTGATACTACTATAGCTACTCCAACGTTTTTATGGTTGCTATTTGCATGATATAGGGGACTGAATAATGGTTATTCAAAGATATCAGCACCTAATCCCTGAAACCTGTAAATGTTACCTTGGCAAAACAAAGGTCTTTGCAGACATGAGTAAGTTAAGGAATTTGACAGGTGGAGGTTGTCCTGCATTATAAAGGTAGAACCCTAAATGCAATCACAAAGAGAGAGACAAAAGAAGACTTGGCACACAGAAGCATGGGGGAGGGGGTAGCAATGTGACCACAGAGGCAGGAATAGCGGTTATATGGCTAAAAGACAAAAGAAGGTTAGCCACCAAAGCCAGAAGAGGCAAAGAACAGATTCTACCACGCTATCTCCGTTAGGACTACAGCCTGTCTAACACCTGGATTTCATCTCAGTAAAACTTATCCGAGACGCTGACTTCCAGAAATGGAGAAAATAAATTTGTGTTGTTTAGTCAATTTGTGATAATCTGTTATGGCAGCCACAGGAAACTGACACACTTGATATTTCCCATCCTTTGGTTCAATCTATTTGAATATTTGAATCTAAAGTTTATCTCATAGTAGACAGCATATAATTGGATCTTGGAGTTTTTGACAATCCGAAAAACTTTATCTTGAAAATACAAATCATCAAAATTAGTGGGATACAGTGAAAGCCGTGCTTATAGGGATTTTTATAACATTGAAGAAACATATTAAAAAGGAAAAATATCTAAAACAATAACATAAGCTTCCACACCTACCTTTTCTATTCTGTTGCTGAGATTTTTCTAATTTTTCATTTGTTTCAAGAGACTAATTGATTGTTGGAACATTTTTATGACAATTCTTTAAAATCCTTCCTAGGTAATTCGAACATCAGTTGATTAACTTTCCTCTTAAACGTGATTTTCTTGGCTCTTGGTATGGCAGGTGAATTTTTAACTATATTATGGACATTTGAGTTGTTGTGTAAGGGAGTCTCTAAGTCCAGTGTGCATCTTTTATTTTAGAGGCCGTCACTGTGTTCTGTTTAGCCCTCAGATCTTGGCCTGCTTTTACAGGTTGTGGTTTTAATGACCACTTGATTTTCAGAGGCTTTGAGTTGTCATTCTGGTCTGTTCCCTTTATTGGTTGCTTCTCAGGGTCTCTCTTGTCACTGGTGCTGCTTGAGATGCCAGAGAACTCCCAGGTGAAGAGCCAGGTGCTTCTAAGTGTCGGATGGGAGTGTCTGGCTCATGGGTGCTTCTCAGGTTGGGTTGCTTGTTGCCTTTTTCCTCTGCCTTCCCAATGTTTCTCGGGGGTGAAGGAGAGTCTCAGGACTAGCAGAGAAGGACTCTTCCCTGGGTCTTTTACTGCCAGCAGGGCTCACAACGGACAGGCCTGGGTTTGGTGCTGATGGGATCTCTTGATTTTGTCAGTTGGTCCCCCCATTCAATCACGGGAAGAATGATTCCTGTAACGGGGCCACATCATGCGTCTAGGTTGGAGCTCAGAAAAGGTCAGGCCTGAGTCACTTCCTTCTATTGGATAGGTTTATGTGATACCCTACCACTGTGATGTACTTCCAGTGCCAAAGTCCCTAACATCTTTCTGTTACTCTTTCCTTTCTTCAGAGTTCCCCTTGGTTGCTTCTTGCATTATTTTCTGGGTTTAAAATGATATATAGTCAGTGGGGAAAGCAGAAAGCAAAATGTCTATGCCAGCGTGTCCAGAGCAGAAATGTCCACATATGCAAGTTTTGATTTCTAATAGTTACATTAAAAAAAGTAAAGGAAACAGGTAAAATCAATTTTATTAATATATTTTATTTAACACAATATATTATTTCAATGTGCAACTACTACATCAATTGATATATTTTGCATTGTTGTGTTTTCCATAGTATTCTAAAGCCAGTGTCTGTTTTACACTTACAGCTCATCTCAATTCATACTGGTCTCATTGCATGTATTCAATGACACCATGTTGAGAGTAAGCAGCGTATTGGACAGTACAGTTCTAGACCCTTCAATATATTATATGCACAGTAATGTGATAATCATCTTTTTTTAAAATCTGATCATATCTCTGCCTGTTTAAAACCCTTCAAAGACCTTCTAATATACAGAGAAAAAAAATCCCCAAATTCTGAATCATACCATCCAAGGCATGGAGTGATGCAACTTTTCCTCATTCTTTTTGCTGCTAATTCTTTCTAACCATTCAGATTTTACCTTAATTGTCACATCCTCAGGAAAGCCATTCCCAACATCCAAAGTAAGCCAGGTCTCCCTGTTAATACCTCCTGATATACACTATGCTTTTTCTGTGTAGTCCTTATCACAAATTTATATAACATCCTTAACAGTGTAACTGTTTGTTGATTATATTCCATTTTGCACTGTATGCTCTGTGAAAGCTGAAACTTATCTCTCTTATCACTACTGTATGCCCAGTGTCAAACACCATACCAGTTATTCAAGTGAATACATGAATTTCACTAATTCAGACGTGGAAACTGAAAGCTAAATTCTTTTTCTAAAAATTATAATCACATAATCTGAAAATGGTTACTTTTGAAATTCATAGGGAATATTTGTAAATTATTATTCAAAACATACTAACTCATTCCTTGTTTTATGAAACCTTGAAGTTTACATGAAATTCTTATTTGGTACACTATCCTATGTTCATAATCCCAAATGTTATGTCTCTAAATATTATGTGTAATAGAAATATAAAATGGATTCCCAGCTTGGCCCTATAAATAGTGTCTTGCTGATGGGATTTCTTGACTTTATTAACTGGTCTCCCTTTCAATCACAGGAAGGAAGGAATGCTTACTAATATTAGGTAATAATCAGAAATTAAGAAGATTACATTTGTGGCTTTGTTCTTGTGTTCTCTTTCATTGGTGAACTGGAATATGATGATTGAAACCATGTTAAAGAACTCCTAGAAAGAATACAAGCAATACCCTCTCTGTTTATAGAATCTCAACTTTTTTTCAGCCGTGACCTCTAATTTGTTCCTCATCTGTTCTGCCCTTTGTACTTATTTCTAACAGCTTCTAGAATTCTACAATACAGGGAAGAAACATTTATTTCTTATAAGATTGGTGTAGGACATCTAGTAAATCAAATTCCAGAGACAATTTGGAAAGAAAATAAGAATCTACATAGCTTGTTGCATATTTTTACTTTTTTATTTTATATTGAAGTATGGTTGATTAACAATGTTGTGTTAGTTTCAGGTATATAACAAAGTGATTCAGTTATAAATATACATGTATCTATTCTTTTTCAAATTCTTTTCCCATTTAGATTGTTATAGAATATTGAGCAGACTTCCCGGTGCTCTATAGTAGGTCCTGTTGGTTATCTGTTTTAAATATAGCAGTGTGTACATATCAACCCCAAACTCCCCATCTATCCTTCCCTCGCCATGCCCTCCCACTGGTAACCATAAATTCATTCTCTTTAAGTCTGTGAGTCTGGTTCTGTTTTGTAAATAAGTTCATTTGTATTCTCTCTTTTTTTTTTTTTAGATTCCAACATGTTGCATTTTTGATAGGCTATCAGGTTGAGGACTTCATTTGGACACTCTTGAGAGAATAATGTGTGTGTGTGTGTATGTGTGTTACTTTATTGTCAGCTTAAGTCAATTCTTAATCCAGAGTTGGTTTTATCTTTCCAGTGAACACATTTGGGATCAACATCTTATACGCCAGTCTCCTAGCTACTTGAAATATCCTGGAATTTTAACTTCTGGTAATTCTCCTTCCCCCAAATTATAGTTGGAATGTCACAATTCAAATGTTATAAACTATTCCAAATACAAAATATCAGTGTACTTGGATAGTGTCTGATTATTCACGGAGACATATATAGGTATAGCCAATGTATAGAGATATAGAAACAAAGACCTAGATGGAAAGTTAGATGTAGATAAATATTTTGAAAGAGAGAGCGATAACTGTATTATATACCTGAATACTCAAGCCACACTACCATTTTCCCTTTACTTGGATTAATTTTCCTTAAATCATTTCCAAAATTGGGAACAGAATTCAGCATACGTCGTTTTTAGCCTTCAATTTAGCCCTCAGACTTTCAATGTATGTTTATTTTGTTATTCATTTATTTGAGAGATTGTAAACAACAAAGAGATTTTTATGTTTGAAATAACAATTTTGAACAGAGAAAAGATGTAGATTGTGTCCTAGATGCGTTGATCCAGTATTTCTGAACATTTGACTGGTGAAGTGAGTCTGCCAATGTTGATATTACATGTTTCCACATGCTAATTACATAGGCAGGTGATGGTACTGTTACCAATTTGGCTATTCTATATAAGCAAATAAGATATGTTCCTTCTATTTGAAGCCATTTTGTTCAGGTACATAAGACCCTAGATGCTGGCAATATTTCCCCATACCCCCAGTTTTAAAAGACCACTCTAAATGATCCTCCGTAATGAAACTTCGTGCTGTGACCATCACGTGTGTTCCACTGTATTAGGTACACTCTTAAGATAATTCCACCCATTACTGGACATGAGATTTCCTACATAAGAATTATAGTCTCTTCAGACCAAACGAGCTTATGTCGCATCCTGTTTCAACTGAGCGTTATTTGGGTTCTTGGTATAAATCACTTTATGAGTGAGCATAGTGCTTTTTAAAAAAATCATTACTAATTTGTAAACAATTTGAGATGGAAACTACAAAGACTATTGAATATTCATTGGTTTGGGAGTTAAGTCTATCTCATTATCTTAAGCATGCCCTTCACCAAATTTCCCCTGGAATCATTGTTATGAGGAATTATATGTCTTTCTTTTCCTGCTGGCCACATCAGACACGTTTTTCTATCAATGAAGTCTGTGTCAAAGGCACATTGCCAAAATGATAATTTACCACAAACAAAATAAACAAGACGGAAGATGAGATGCTAAATATTGGCAGAAATGTGGACAGTTTGCAGAGGACAAGTGAGCTCTCTACCAGCACCATTGATGTTGCCTTTGCCAAAACAAACCATGATATCAAAAGCCTCAGAAGATTTTTGTAAATTATTTTAAATAATAGGTATTATTACAAACTTCGGCATAGTTGCATTACCCCCAATACATACCCACAAGCACGCATATAATTAACCGATCGCTAGGGTTTTAAAAAGTTTCCCAAACATAAATTTAAGAGATGTTCCTTTTTCAGACCTCAACTTTTTCAGTAAATAAAGGTACTAAAACTTTCTCACACACATTCAGCATCAGCTATAGCAGCTGTCTCCCTGTCACCAACAAAACAACAAAATAAATTATGCATCGTGCTTTTTAAAAATTCCTGGGGACAAACGTTCGATCAATTTAAGACCCAATGAAAGTGGCAGTTTCATCTACTACCTCTGCTCTGCATGTCAATGAAATATGCCTAGAGTAGAGAGGAAGGATTGCTTGGAGAATCACACAGATAAAAGACGTGGACAGGGCACAGAAAGAGGTGTAGGAAGTAGTGACCACGACTGGACAGGATCAACAATATGGTCTTCATAGAAATAAGGGAAAACTCTGGATGATCATATGACGACCATTATAAAGAGAGTGTTTTCATCAATGAGAATCATGAAATAAGCATAAATAGAAGGGGAGGAGGAAAGGCTCTCTACAGAAGGAAGGGAAAGCAAGCAAAGACATGAGTGAAGTAGAATTTAATATACTGCATTGTAGGAGATTTTGTTTTCATACAACAGGCAAAAATACATATGAAGGATAGACCCAAGGATAGGGGATTTGGGGACAAAATAAGAGCAGCAGGTACTGGGTAAGTGAGGGCATGAAAAACCCAAACCAGAGAGTGTAAATCCTCAGAGCTGCCAAGAAATTTAATCAGAGAAAGAGCTTAGGAGAGGAGCAGGGAAATACTTAGAGAAGGAAAACGGAGGGGTCCCCGTGGCTCTCGGTGGATCTCGCTGGGAGAAGATCTCAGGAGGTAATGAGGTGTGGGCAGTGTAATTGAGAAGGGAACAGGAGGGGACTAAGATACATGATTAACCAACGTAGGGTTAAGAGACCATTTGACAATTATTTTGTAGTAACTGGCTGGTGATAATTGGAGCTGAGAAGAAAATGGGATGTTGCCGGTGTGTCTAGACCCAAAGCAGACAACAGTGAAAGGGCTGAAACTATCAAAGTAGAACTGGCGTCTGAGAGCTTTGGATTTAAATACATAATTGGAGTTTTAATTTTTATCAGCTTTGTTATACTTTTAACAGTTGCACTCCTCCCCCTGGGGTAGATGCTTGAGAGTTAGATTTTAACATGTAATGGCATTCTTCTTTGTGCTTTTACACACACACACACACACACACACACGTGTCTTCACACTATTAAGTTCACACTGATAGCAGGGTCAATGTGATAACCATTGAATATTTGGTCCAGTTCTAGCTCTGGGAGTGAAATGATCCTCTTTTAAAGAAATGGAGGAGATGGGTTCTTTTAAAACAGCCTATCCAGGAGGCAATTGCTATCTTCATAAGGTAAACAGGGTACTGAGGGAACATATAGAAGAGAAGCAATTAGTGGGCCTGGGCAGGAAGTGTCCTGCTGTTCCACTTAATTAAATAGTTTGTTTCAAAGAAGGGCTGCCCTCTACATCATTCCAGGATTGCCATTTTAAGCTAAGTTTAGCGTCTACAATGGGAGCTACTGCCATGGCCATTTCCACAGGCATCCCCTGTATCTTGTTTCTGTTTACTCAGCCTTGCAGGGGTCCCTTCATGAACTTCTCCTCTGGACCTCCTTCTGAGGGTACCCCGCGTGGTGCGGGGGTCCCTCTACTTTCTTCCAGATTTTTGCAGTTAATGTGCATCGCTTTGCCTTTTGGCTCAAAACTAAATCGTGAGTAAGTACAATTTATTTTTCCTTCTTTCCTAAAATACCTACAATTGATACTAGATCATGGGACCCTGCCGTTCATCCTCCTCATTAGAGTGGGAAATGACCAGGTTGCAAAGTTTTATCGACTATGCCATTTTATTTTATCTTATTGTATTTTAGTTTGTTTTGTTTTACATTAGGCAACATTTGCATTGGAGAGGACTGAATAAGAGGTACTGGATAAAACGCAGAATTAACTTCAAGGTTTCCTGCTCCAATATACGGAACTCTTAATTTTGCAGCACCTGGGAGATGAGCAGTGCTGTATACAGATGCCTTTTCCATCATTTTGATGATTTAGATGTCATTTAGGTAAATGCTATGGCTTCTAGACTTTTCTTTGGATACTTCCTGCCAGAACTTTACGTAATAGGTGACATCCAACTTAAAAGTGACAGTTTTGATACATTGCTGCTGAAGAAAAAAACAGCACTGTTTGGTCGTATGAATATACTACGCCCATTTTAAGGTGGCAGTCTTATTGGAAAGCATTTCTCATCATGAACTGACAGCCATTACAAAAGCTACTCAGTAAATTCTTAAATGGCCCGGCATTCAACCTATCTTGCGTATGCTATGTCCACAAAAATGCAATAAGTGCTGGAATGTGAAGGCCCATCTCAAATGTGAAAACATCAAGGCTGCCTTGAAAAACAACTGCTAAGAAACGATTTTACAGGGCGCTGGTATAGATATTTCTTACATATTCTTCTTATACGGTTGTTTTTCATTACATCTAGCCTAACTTTTTACCACAGCAAAAGAACTGTTACAGACATCACAGAAAAAATGTTTTTGCAGAAACTATGTTTAAATTTACAGAGCCGTATTACCAATTCTCCTTTAAAAAATATTTCTGCGTACATCCTTTACTCATAAAGGCGATACGGGACAGATGTGCTCGGAAGCAGAGAATGCAGTGAGCACTTAGGTATACAGGTTTGGGTCTCACTGCTGGAGCGGCCCCGAGACCTTTTGCAGGTGAGGCAAGGCCCTCGTCTTGACTGACCGCTCCGATGCTTTCTTGCTCTGAGCTTGGGCAGGCCGCTTTGTAACGCTAAAATTAGACTTCTTCCGTTGTAAAATGGAATGTTGACAACTGCCCAGTCTACATCAAAGGCTTGTTATGAGAACTGGATGAGAGCACTTTCCTGAAAACATCCCGGAACCTGCAGAGCACCGCTGAGTTCTGACTGCAGGATCCACTTGGGTCACTCGGGACTTGAGTCATTTCTCTGTACCTAATTCCCTTATCTGGAAAATGGTAAACGTCAAATCACCTAAAAGGACTATTGTTAAGGATTGCATGAGACGATGTAGGTGAAACGTTTAGCAAAGTACCTCATTTGTTGTCACAACCTAACACAGGATTCTGTTATTATTATTCTTTTTGTCTAAGCATTTAATTCTCGGGCAAGTAGTTTAACTGAATTGCAACCATTTGTGTTTCTTTGAAATGCATATTGTATACACTGGGATGGTATTTAATGGTTCTTACCATATCTTTGCAATTAAATGACACGTATTTCAGCAAAGATGAGTTTCATTCATTAAGGTATTACTTGAATTACTCTTCTGCATAGCAGAGGGCGAGCTTGCTTTGTTGATAAGTTGCAGTTAACCTCGCTTAGGTTATGTCATATTATACGAGAGGCATTTAAAACAACACCACAATGAATAAGCGCCTACTCTTTTCGTTGCTTGCCTTTTTATAATCTCTCTGATTCACTGCTCTTGGTATAACTCAGGCAGCCTCCTATCAACGCCAAGGCTAAAACCGTGGTGCCGAAGTGAAACGCACCTCTGCTGAAAGTTTTAACCAGATTTCCGCCATTTAAAAGATGATGATTTATGGTTATGAGTTTTCAGTTTAATATGCATTAAGAATTCAAATGCTGTTGTGATAATTTTTTAGTAAAAGCTGCTTTTTAGGGCTACCTTTGCACGTTTTCTTCACAAGCAATAATTCTTCATCTATGGAGTAATTTATTTCTTCTGGTTTTAATATGTTACAGATGAATGGTTGTATGTCTTTCCTGTTAGAGCATTACAAGACAGGCCACTTTTGCATTAGGCTGGTACTACAGGAGATACCTGTGGTGCTCTTCATGGTTCATGTGGTACTAATTTAAATGGGAAGTTGCACATATTTCATTGAAACACTTGGTAAAGCCAGCTTTCACAGAAGGGTGCAAATGATGGACCGTTCTCTGTGTGCAGCTGAACTGCTCTAAATGTGTCAGAGAGGGTTATGGATCATTTCACTCACCCATCAACTCTGGTCCGCTGTGTGTACAAATCACAGCCTAGTGTCATCCAACAGAACCTTCCTGACAATACTAGAACACTTATAGGACTGCCATTTTTAATAGGAGTTCTGCAACCCTGTTTAAATAGTATTACTGTTTTAACACTTTCACTCCTGACCCGTTTCTCAAGCTGGCTTTGGCAGTGATTGCAAGGTTTATTGTGACTATTCAGCCATGGGGAGAGGGTGTGTGTGTAGATTTCATTTCACACCACACCCGGGGCCTAATCTGACTTATGTTTGCTCGTATTAGATGCTGTGAGAGCCTCTGTTTTTTATCAAAGGCAAAGCCACTGATCCCTCTGTGGTTTGTTCTTGGGAGCAACCACTGATACCATTTCAAACAGGCAGCTTTGGCTTCTAATAAATAAGTTGAATAAATTAACTGTAAATATTCTTTGATTTCTAAATCCCTTTCATGACTTTACTACTATTAACGAAAAAAACAAAACCTAAAAAATTCAGTCACTATAATTTTTTCATAATTTTGCAATTTTGTTGTTTTTTGTTTGATATTTTATCAAGATGAAATAGCTTGGGGACTACTGAAAATAAGTGTATTGGGTCTGTTTTCTGTAGCTTCATTTACAGGTTTCTGGACAGTTGGGCAAAACTCTACTGAAAATGAAATTACTGGAAAGATTCCATGTCTACACCAGGGTAATGGAAGAAAGAAACCCATCATATATAGACCTCATGACTTATTATTTATATTTTGAACTGGAGACCTAGTGATACTAGTAGTTGCTTTGTATGTATATTGATAAAAAATGTGATTTACAAGTTATATCTCATTGGTGAGAATCTAAGAGACGTTGAAAAAAATTGATATTATAAATCCTGGGAACACCGAAATGACAATATAAAGCAGATGTCTGCCTTCCCTGGGATGCTACACAAAACCTTAAGCTAGGCCTTGCAACAATATTATTGTATTAGGATAAACTGAGTGAGACATAAAAATGTAAACACTGAGAGGTTGTACACTACGTAACCTTCAGAGCTAGAAATTACCACCTCAGGAAAAAAGTAAGCAATAGGCATTTTTCCTCATTCTTAGAAATTATATTTGTGTTAGCCACTGTGTTTATTTACTGGAATACATGGGAGAAAATAACCTTAAGAAAGGCTCCATTTGTATAATGTCTTTCTCAAATGTGATGTTTATTGAAGAACAAAATCTGTAAAGCAATGATTTTATTTTCCTGTTTCTTTTGAATTGAATATTCAGCCCCAGTATGTACTTTTCATTTTAGACAATAATATTTATATGATAAAAATTAGAAGAGCAATGACATCTTGCAGCCTTAAGAGAGGTTCTGGTTGTGCAAGACCTGAAATGCACAGGCTCTTTAGAGAAAATGAAAATAGATGGGATCATAAGAGGGGAGGGAACAGGGCCCGGGAAAATCAGGCTGACTCAGAACATCAGAACATCTCTACCAGTCAAAGAACACCTAAGTTTAAAACACTCTGCTATGTGGGATAGGAAATTTAAATTCATTCCTGTATTATTAAAAATAAACCCAAGGATACATATTGATCTTTTAACAATTTGTGTTTAGGCAAATGGTACAATCATTTGCTGTAGCTTAGAATCTGAAAAGAACGATTCTCCAAACATATCTCAAGCACACCTTCTCCCAAACAAATGAAAACTCGACTGTTAGGTGACACAAAAGCATCAAGAACTTCAATATTTAGCGTTCCGCTGTTGTTTAGTTGAATCAGCAGACTCCTGCAGCAAAGAGGATTCCACATAGATAGTTGAGGTGAGCAGAATTTAATAGGTGGAGGTGGGGATGCAGGGAACCCCTGATGGATTTACTGCTCTGGTCTGTCCCCTCAGAGGCCAGGAAAAGAAAGAGGCCCAGGCTGAGGAGCTGGGGCCGAAGTGGAGACAGACCTTTCCTAAGGAAACCAGGCTCTGGGCCAGAGCTGGGAAGGAGCTGCCCCCGACCCCTCTGTCTTTCGACCCTCTGGTCTGGCCGCCCATAGAAAGCCTCCTGGAAGCCAGAGAGTGGTCCATGGGGTTACCATCCAAGTGCAAAGCAAGGCAGACCGGTGTGGGGAACGGGTCTGGCTGGGGAAAAGGGGGTCTCAGAAAATCACAAGCAAAATAGTCACACAGGAGAACAAGAGTTTAATCATTTCTACGACATAAACCAAATAACCAAAACCAGAATACCCTCACACGTACTTTTTTTTTCTTGCCTCTCTGGGTGTTTTTATTCCTAAAATCAAGTTACAGAGGCCCATTTGGACACTTGGCGCACTGGAACCTCTGCCCTTTCTCAAGTGGAGTCCCGCATCTGAACGGCGAAACACAAACCATCATTTGAGGCCTGTTTCTCAAGTCTCCCGAGGTACACACTTAGTACCCACTGAAGGAATGGGAGAGAAATTAATTGATTACGTATGACGGATGCTGCATGCAATAGGACTTGATTACCTGGAGGAACCCAGGGGAAAAATGCTAGAGACCCAAAGCTCTGGGGCTTCTTGGTGGAACCCCTGAAGTGTGGAAGACTCCCCTTCTGAAAAAGGTCCCCTCCTGTCACCATCAGAAACTCTCCTTAATGGGAGCAAGTCATGGCTTCGCTATATCTTGTGACAATAAGCATTTCCCATAGGAAGCCCTCACTCCCCAGCTCCTGATACAGGGCAGGGAACAAACAGTGCTTGGTGGCTGAGTATGTGAGTGAAAGCGTGAATGGATAAAGTAACATCCGAGCTGATACGTTAGTCAAAAGGCAACTCGCCGCTGAAAAGTGTAAACGATCTCAAAGAAAATTGTGCAGGTCTAACTGCGATTTCAAAAAATCCATTTGGAGAGGTATTTAAACCCTTCTTTAAAAGGAGCAAACACACTCTTATCCTCAATACTGCCATTTCCCTCATGTGTTTTTCATACTTTTTTTTTTTTGCATTCTATTTATTTCCTTCCTGTGTCTTGAGTCAGTTAACTTCCTTAAATGGCCAATTTTCTAACTTTGAGTGTCATTTGAATCCATGTATTGGCCACATTCCCAATCCTTCTAAACATAAGTGCTCAAATTTAATAAAATGCATGGCTTCCCATCTGTGTTTTAATATCAAACTTCTAGAGAAATCAACATGTGAAGTATGTTAAAGACTGTCAGAAAACATGGTCATGTTAGGGTGCAAATTGGAAGAAAGGTTTAAGGGGGAACCAAAGCAGAGGAGGCCTGTGCTCCTTTTGGGCTCTCGTTTTTCCACAGCTGTATGTGGGGAGTGAAAGGCGGCTAACACTCCCCATTGAACGGGGAAGGGCATAAATTCAAGGCCTGAATGTGTGAACTGCATTGTGGCCCCTTTGTGAGCCTCGCTGAATGCTACCCCGTTGTAGGCATTTCATTTCATTCTGTAATAATTCAGTTGCCAAAGTCTTTGTCCTTGCTTCCTAACATATGCCCCAAAGGCTTGTTTCATGCAAGCAGGTGCCATGAAATATGTTTCTTAAGCTTGAAGATAGAAAATACTACCTCAACCTGCAGAGGTGTTGTTACACAGCCTCAAAATTTAATGAAGTATTCCCTTAAGAAAGTATGGCATTGATTTCTACGTGGCATCAAATCATAGGCTTCCATAATTTCAAGAACTAATTAAGCAGATAGAAAGTAGTGCCTGTGGCTTAATCCTGTGATAAATCTGCATGAGCCCCAGACATCTCTCGTTTGAATTTGCATTGGATCGACAAAATAAACTAAGTTCTGGAAGAAATACTTATTGTATAATTATAGTTTAACTATATGCACTAAAATAATTATTTAAATAAACAGGAACGGCAGACAGTTCATGGAACTCTAAGAGCAGGAAGATCTGTGAGCTATATAAACTGTGCACGTTATTCCTTAGAAAGAGTGTGCAAAAAGTAGGTTGGAATTGGCAAAATTCCTAAGCAGTGAGAAAATCGGTCAGTTGTTTCCCATTGATAGGCCACAAAAGAACCCAACTTGGAAAGCAGTGTGGTTTTTCGGGAATAACTGAATAGAGCCCTCAGGGGCATGCCATTTTCAGGAGTTGGCATGTTGTTTAGTTTTGTCCAATTATCAATAAGTGGAGGGGGATTAGCAGTTGGTAATGGTGCAATGGTTAAAAGACTCAGGTCATAAGCAGTGAATTTTAAAAAGTGAGAGTTTACTTAGAGGGGGGAAAGCTTTTCTAAATTAGCAATAAAATGAGATGATTAGGTTAACTGTTCAGTTTCTAAAGCAGATAAATCCTGGTGATATGAATTATACCCTGAGTGGTATGTCAAGGTTCATCTAACTTTCACTTCCTTCCTTACTGAAAAATAATCATTTAGGCCTTCATCAAGCCGGCAACAGAAGACCCTGGGTAAAATTTTAAATGCCTTTGGAAACAGCAGAAAATGGCCTTGAGAAGAGAAAAAGGAAAAAGACCAACAGAGGAGAGTAAAACTCGGAATGGTGAATAAAAAGTTTAGGTTCAGATTAATGATTTTCTTTGTTTAAATGCCAGTACTTGTCTTCACGTGAAAATCTGTCCCTAAAAGTGCAGTTAGAATGCATCGATCCTTAAATGCTGCATACCAGAGATAAATGAAAAGTCGCCGTGCCAAAAAGATGTTGATTTATGGCTGGCAGCAGCTTTCTACTGCTTTTCTATCATCATTTGGGGGTATCAGTTTCACCAGAAAAATATGCAAAGGTAATTAAGAAAAGCAGAAAATTATGAATGTAGAGTGCACTTCAAGACTTTTCTAATCATCTACAATACTCACATCACATTAACTAAGCATTAAAGGAAAAAAAGAGATGAAAAATATTTTTACTTTATTCCTCAGTCGTTTAAAATTAACCTGTATTCACAGAACGTCAACAGGTATTTGCCTCTAGGGGGTAAATCCAAACTTAATTTGGGGGGGTCATGAACAAAAGCCATCTAACTTCTTTGATGTCCCAAGCCATATCTAAAATATCTAAGAAGATCCAAGAAATGTTCCCCTTTTACAGTTTTCTAAAAGCCCAGAGAAAGCACACAGTTAATATTTGTAAAAGCTTAGCAATAGAAACCCCAGCCAATAGAACATTACGTGAGATCTGACATCATGTGTTGTATAATTAACTGATAAAGTCCACCAAGCTTTCTCTCTTTTGTACTGTGTAAGACATAACAGTAGCTGCAAATCCAATTCACAAGCTGTCTGAATGAATAATTTGTGGGAGGAGTAAGGAGAAAGATGATAGTATTATAATATATTTTCATTTAAAACTTCCAACTTCTCTGCAAGCTGGGCCCCTGGACATTGCTAGTTTTACTTCAGTACCTGAAAATTGGTATTTCATCCAATTTCCTGATGGTATGTCCGTCGGATGTTTTGTTGTTAAAAATAACTGGCTTAGTCAGCTGCAACTTAGCTCATCTTATTGTTATGTCTGTAATGAGTGTACCTAGGGTGGAGATAAAGGAGATATTTTGTCTGCTCATCTATGAGATTTGATCTACAAGGAAGACAAAATTAGAGCAAGGCAGATGGGGAATTCTGTTATGGAGAATCTCCTAGTGTTACGTAGTTTCAGTATATTGAAATTCAGTATGTTTGAAATTGACTGTATTGGCTTGGCGATAGAAGAAGAAACATGTATGATGCATGATGTCACCCTATCATCAGAAATTGCCCACCTCACTTTCTTCCCCTCCAGGACAATGACATTTTGTTTTGTTGCACTAATAGTATATGTTTGTTTCTTTGATCCAACCTCCTTTTGACTACCTAAGCTATAATAGATTTTGTTGGGAAAAAACAGAAAATTATATGCCATTATATAAAGTTTGAAATTTGGGCTAATGGTTTGGAGTATTGTAGTTATATAGTCTCAGATATGGCAGATATTTGCTAAACAACTCACGTGTATTGGTACTCATTTTATGAACAGAAAGGAGAGACTTACACAGAACAAATATGAGAGAATTCAGAAAAATTGCTGCTTGATGCTGGGGGAAAACAGACTTTGAGTAATAGATTCATTTCTTCAGTACGGAAAATCTCCAACCAAAGAGTGAAGTCAATTTTGCCAGAAGTAATGCTGAAGTTCACTGGCTCCAAGAGTCCACATGTGTGTTCAAAAGACATTTTTGCATGCCAGGCACGTGGTAAGCAATGAGATGAACTCTGCATGCTCCCCCATTCCCCCAAACTATGGCTCTTGATAATTAAATGCCAACCATGTGCCATGCATCTCATGGACTCTGCACATATCATATACACATATATTAATCATATTTGCTCTAATCCCAGAAAGTACCAGAACTTTAAGGTAGTAGCAGGAAGATAGTGAAGATGACATTTGGACTGAGATCTGAAGAATTAGTAGGAATCTCCTAGGAGCACGGGGTAAGGGGGCCTTTTACAGCCATACTAGCAAGTGTGATGGTGCTGA
The DNA here is from genome assembly GCF_026419965.1 of Kogia breviceps. Taxonomy (NCBI): domain Eukaryota; kingdom Metazoa; phylum Chordata; class Mammalia; order Artiodactyla; family Physeteridae; genus Kogia; species Kogia breviceps. Next base: position 3,865,226 of record NC_081320.1, read on the forward strand.
TTTCGCTGGATTGCATACATTATCAGAGGACCATGACTTGGTTAAGTCATCCCTCCTGAGAGGTCAGGCAATATTATGATTTTCATTTCTATAGTCTCCCACAATTAAAAAACTATTTCAGTATCAGTACTGCTCATTTAGGATAAGCAGATATACATTCCAACTTCTCTCTTGTTCTCTCATATTTCTATTTCTATTTCTGATACACATAAACTTATAGATTAGTAAATTCTTCTTTTCATGTGAGGTATGTCCAGTTGTTCCTTCCTAAGTTCAGCTGGCTCAGATAAGCTGTTGTTGTTTTGTTTTGTTTGTTTTTTTTTTTTTTTTGGTCATTGCTGTTGTTACTGCTTTTTGTTTTAATAGAAATCTATTATTATAATTTACTAGAAATAGAAATACAGCGTAGAACAGTCTGTTGCAATTGCAAGCTAAGGATTCACTAATAAATTAAGTCTGTATAATCTGGGTTATATTAATATAATGACTCATCTCACCTTACGAATAAACTAATTTCCAAAAATGAACGTCTCTGAAGACGTTGATCCTCACGATGTCTTTATCTGAGTTCCATCCTTCTGGATGTGTGTGTGATTCCTTATAGATAGGAACACTTGGAGACCCCCGTCTTCTTATACCACCCTTGACAATGTTGAGTTTTTCATATGAGCATAGGATTTTTTAAAAATCAGGTTTAGCTTTCTGTTAAAGTATCCGATTAATACAGAAAAAATTACAGGTCATAAATGGAGAGCTCGGTGAATTTTCACAAAGCCTGGGTTGAGGAGCCATCCAGATAAGGAACAAGAGCACCGCCAACACTCAGGTAGCCCTGCGTGCATCCTTCACGTTCTGTCTCCAAAGATTCCATGACCAACAGTGATTTGTTTCACCAGTTTTTCAAACTGTATGTTAATGGACTCACACAACATGTACTCTTTGGAGTTTTCTTCAACATTATAACTTTGTTGTTGTTTATAAAGGTTTTATTATGAAAATTGTCAAACGTGTACAAAAAGAGATAAAACAGTGTAGCAAACCTTCATGTGCTTATCACCCAGCAATTAACTTCAACAATTAAAATTCATTGTCAGTCTGGTTTCTTCTGTACTTCTCACTTCCTCCTTCCCATAGGATTTCAAAGCAATTCCAAACACTGTTCTTTTCACTCAAGAATATTTTGGCATAACCCGTTAAGGACTCTTGTTAAGCATAATCACAATTCCAGAATCAAGCTTGAAAAACTAAAAATCATTCATTAATATCATATTTATTCAGGTATACAATTTTTATTTTTTTACAAATATCATTTTTAATAGGTGGAGGTTTATAACAAATTCTGTAAATTTTCAGTGTTATAATTGTTTGACAGTTCTCTTACGTCTCCAAGGTTCCATTTCATCTTTTCTTTTTTCTCTAGCAATTTAATTTTTGCAAAAAATGAATCATCTACTTGTAGTGATCTCTAGGGTTTGGGTTTTTCTCATTGCCCCTCAATGATACCATTTACCATGTCATCATATTTTCTGTGTTTCCAGTAAATCGGTTGCTGCATCTAGGGGCGTAATCAGGACCCTGCTTTTTCTTGCTTCCGCTCTCCTCTTCTCCCCTCTCCTGCTTCTCCATTTTGGGAGAACTGTTTAATCAAAAGTTCTGTGCTCCTTCATCAAGAGGCACATTACATCTGGAGTCTCACTTTTTGTAAAGCTAGCAACCATCAAGGATTAATGTGAAATCCCATCATTTTGTTAGGGGTTGAACATATTTATATTCTAATTCTGTCAATTCATAATTGATTATTATTTGGAATAATTCAGTGACTCATACATCTAGAATGTGGTCATCAAGAATACAGTTTGTATATAATGGGGAATATAAACATTTTATTCTTTATTTAACAGATTTCAAAATAGTAAGTTTGTTCACAGAGGCTATTTTTTAAATTGTTGTTGTTGCTTTAGTATCGTTATGAATTTAGCGCCTTCAATTTATTCACTATGTTTCAGTCCATTGCAGTTATTAGTTTTATTGATGGTCAAATCATCCCATTACTAGTAACGGGGGTGGGGGGCGCCTCTTAGAGGCGACACAGCCCTTTTGATCTGGCCCTTTAAGTCTTCGTTTGTTTCCTTTTTATCTGGTTTCTTATGATGCTCAGGTTTGTTTTGTGTCTGCCTGCTGTCTCTTCAAGGAGCCCTGGAGATAGTACTACAAGACTATGATTTGGGTGGTGGTGTAGTCATTGTAACTTAATCGGTCATTGTTTCTAGGCATTTGAAGTAGACAAAGTAAAGATGGAGATAAATATATCACAAGTTTACAGCTATACTTGTAAATAAGATTCAGAACAATAGACTTATTTTTACTTAACCTCCTCCATGTTACGACTTTATCTGGTTCCTCATCCCCAGTGTGTCCCAATTCCCATTTACCCCGGGAATAAAAAAAACCAGTATACCTTATAAGTTAATTAGTTGTTCTATCACCTGTTACACACACAACAGTTTTACAATAATACTGACACTACTACCAGAAATATGGTTACAGAAAACAGTTTGAGATTTCCTTTTCAGTTATTTTGTGTTCTCAGTGCATATTACACTAGAGATGTACGGTTAATTACAATGTTTTAAAGTTCTTTCGCATGATTCCTCTCTGATAGTTTTGACAAATCAAATGCACATTTACATTCATGGCTTCTTAATTTTAAGGGATTGCTTTTAGAATTTAATTTTCTTTTATAATTCTGTATTCACATGATTCTAAAGACAAATCTCAGTAAAATACAATATACTGAAGAATCCTCCAAGGAAGTTCATTCCTTCTCCCTATGGGCAGCTACTTTAAAGTGTTTTTATGGTTGATCATTTTATTTTTTGAAAATATAATTATACACTATATCATCTATCTACTTGTTTATCTCTATCTATCTATCTATCTATCTGTTTACCTGCTTAGTTATTTGCTTTTGTAAATACTAACATATTATATACCTTTTCTCTACTTTTATTTACTCTTGCTAATATAGCTTGGAAGTTGCTCATTAATGGTATATAGTAATATTCATCAGTGACTTTCAGTACTTCCAAGAATTCACTGTGTCTGTACCAGAGTTAATTCAGCTGGTCTGGTTTGATTGACAGACCTTTGAGTTGTTTCCAGTCTTTTGTTTCTGTTTTCTGCAATGAATACCCTTCTGCATACTCCTTTTATATTTTTGCCAGGGTATCTCTTGGGTGGCTTCCTAAAAGTGGGATTGCTAGGTCAAAGGTAAGTGTATATACACTTTTGGTAGATATTGCTAAGCTGTTCTTCCTAAGATTTGTAACATTTTGATACCCATTAGCTGTGTGTGAGAGCCTCATCAACAGAAGGTATCTTTTGCAATCTGATTTTTCTATCAATTATTCCTTCTAGATTTTTCAGTCATGATTATGAAAATTCCCTTCTTTCAAGCTGTAAAAAGAATTCACCTCCATTTTTCTAGTAACTGTAATCTTTTAGTTTTTACATTTAATTATCTGATTCATTTGGAATTTATCTGGTTTATGGTAAGTAGAATTATCCTGATGTAATCTTATATTTTTCAACATGGATGGTCAGTTATTTCAATACGATCTTTAAAAGGCCAATGTTTTCTTAACTGATTTAAGATGCTACCTTTAATATATACTAAATGTGTATAACTGGGACTTTTTCTGGATTTTTCTCTCCTGTTCCACTGTTTTATCTTTCTAACCTTGTGCCAAAGTTGTTCCATTTTAATTGTAGGAAACTTGGGGTATATTTTAATATCTGATAGGGCTACTTCTCTTTAAAATAAAACGTATTATCACCTTGTCTAGCTGAAGAAAGAGTATTTTTTGTTAGGATTGCATGTAACGTGTACACTAACTTGGGGATAAGTGACCCACTAATGATCTGGGGTCTTCCTGTGCAAGATCCTGTGATAGATCCTTCCCTTTGTTCAGGTTAGGATTTCTCCTTTCTCGGGATTTTTTTCTCCTTCAGGAAAATCACGGTCTTCCTCTATAGGTTTTAGATATCCCTTCTTGTAATTACATGTAGGTATTTCCTGTTAGACATAAAAATGGGATACATGTTTTATTTGGCTTTTGTTTATATATATATTAATGGTTATTTAATAGCCATCAAAGATACCAAACAACTGGATTTTCCAGTTCATGTAATCACAACGTCTCCAAATATGGATTGTTTCAGCACTTCCTTTCCAGCATAAATGAATCTCGAAAACCTAACATTGAGCAGAGGAAACCAGACAAGAAAGAGTACTGCTACATGATTACATTTTATAGAGTGTGAAACAGACAAAACCAATCTTTGGTGGTGAAGGTCAGGAAATTGCTTACATTTGCGGTGCGTGGTGAGTTAGAACACTAGGAAACTCTGGGCTGCGGGCAGCGTTCTGTTTCTTGATCTGCTCAGTAACTGCCTACAAGGGTGTGTTTCATTTAGGGGATTAATTGAACTATAAAATTATTTTTGTGCTTTTCTGTGTGTGTGTGATAAATTCCTCTCTAAAGTTTAAAAACACATGTAATAAAAAAGGAATTGGTGGATTCTTCCCTAATGTGATTAAATGTATCAGAAAAGCCAGCATGTTGCTTAATTGGGAAATTGACCAGAATCTTTCCCATGAAGTCAAGAATAAGGCAAGGTTGTTCATAATTTCCACTATTTAATATTACGGGATAGAAAACGATTAGATATGCCTTTTTCATCATACCAGATCACGGGCACATGGTACCCGTATGACTTACCATTGGTGATGTTAACCCTGATCTGGTTGAGGAAGTATCTGCTTGCTTTCTCCACCGTAAAGTCACTGATTTTCTTTCCACCCTCTTCTTATTAGAAGTGAGTCACTAAGTCCAGGATTCATTCAAGTAGAGAGATGTTAAATTCTACCTCCTGGTGGGAACAGCTTCAAAGAATTGTGGTTATATATTAAAATGACCACAGTAATTGGTAAATGTAGGGAAGATATTTTGAGGCTACACAAGTATCCTATTTCCTTTAAAGATTCCTCAACTGATTTTAACATTGCCTGCTGCATTTGTTACTATGGTATTCTAGTAGAAATCTTCCACTCAGTGATATTCCATTCCCTCTTTTGCTTATAAGCCAATACTAGCATTATGTAACATGTTTTTCATGTTGTTCCAGCCTTGGTCATTGAGAGATCTTTCAGGTTGGCTTTTGACATGGCTTAATCTTTTTACTTGATTTTTTTAAAGAAATTCTTTGTTTTCTGGGACTACAGCAATCTACAAATTCATCTTGTGTTTTCTTTGCCTCTGCCCTAGATTTAGCCATTTCTCCTAAGAGCCCTGGTTTCTTTGATTGGAGAATGGTATTAGAAACCAAGAACCTGGTGCAGGGTGTGTTCATTGCTACTGGAGTATCACTGTTTCTAGGCCCTCTCGGGGGCACAGTTAGGAAATATTTGCATTTATATTAGCCAGTATATGCACATGTCTATAATTATTTCTGCACCTACTTATCTAGAATATATATATAGGCACATACTGAGTTAATACTGAAATCTCTGACTATAATTCGGTACCAGTGGTCCATTCTTGTTACCTGTAATTCATTTTGACTGTTAGAAAGAAACTTGGATTCCCAGCATCTAAATTTTATTTGCTTATTTTTTACCCCTACTGTACAGGTGAAATAGTTTCTGAATTGTTAGCCTGTACCCTGTGAGAAACAAATTTAGCAACTAGATGGTGATGTTTATGTACAGTCCTTTTTTTTTTTTTTTTTTTTTTTCCAGCTTTGTGGAATCAGGTGGAAACACTGTTTTCCAAAATTGTTTAGTTCAACTTTTTTTTATCTCCACCTTCTACCGTAAGGTTACGTCATGCATGTGTAATACAGTTATTTGTCACACTACACTCAATTCTGGGATACCCAGTATCAAGCATAATAGGATTTTCTTTGAATACAGTTAACTTCATTGTATGGGTTTTCATAAACCCATAGAGTTAGGTATCCACCACACAAGCCCGTTCCTTCACCCTAGAATTTCGCTTTTGTGGTTCCTTTATGGTCGACTCACCTACTTCCTCTAAACGCTGCCAGTCATTAATCTGTTTTCTGTCCATGCTGTTCTGCCTATTTTCAGAATGCCACGGAAGTACAATCATGCAATATGTACTATTGGGGTTGAGCTTCCTTCACTTAGCAAAATGTGTTTAACTTACAACAACACTATTGTGTGATTCAATAGTTCCTTATTGCTCAGCTGTGTATGAACATACATTTTCAATTCATCTGTGTAAATACCTTGGACTATGATTCTGGGTCATATGTAAGGTGTGCAATTATGATTATCTTTATGAGAGGGTGACAAGTTGTTTTCCAGAATGGCTGTACAATTTTGCACTCCACTAGGAATAAATAAGCTTTCCTCATGTTCGGCAACTGTAATCCGTTGAATTGTGTTCCCCGGAAAATTCTTATGTTGAAATTCTAACACTCAGTACCTCAGAACGTGATCTGATTTGGAAATAGAGTCTTTACAAAGGTAATCAAGAGAAAATGAGGTCATCGGCATGGGCCCTAATTCAATATGATTCATGTCCTTGTAAAGAGTGGAAAGCCACACACAAAGACGTGCACAGAAGGAAGGTGTTGTAAAGAGATGGAAGGAGAAGATAGCCATCAGCAACCTAAGGCCAAAGGCCTGAGACAGATGATTTCTTCACATCCCTCAGAAGAAACTAACTCCACTGACCCCTTGATTTTGGACTTCTGGCCTCCAGAAAGGTGAGGGAACAGATTTCTGTTGTTTAAGGCACCCAATTTGTGGAACTTTATTACAGCAGCCCTTTGACAGCCCCCTCTTTGTTCTTCACATGTGCAACCTAGAGTTGCAATGGGTTCATGCTTATGGGGCGACTACAGCCAGTGAGTCAGAAGGAGAGCCAGGGGGTAAGTACTTCCCCTCTTGCCTCTCCAGATGGACAATTCTGAGAAGATCCTATCAGGAAACTCCTGCCTTAGCTATGCTCTTCAGGGGACCATGGCTACAAACTAGTTTCCCCATGCCATGGATAGCTGGCCCTGGCTGAGGCTTTATACTTGTGTCCTTGAGAGTTTGGAAACCTGGGTGTCCACCATTTTGTCTTTTTGTTGAAAAGTGGTATAAAACATTAGAGTCACTTAAAACATATTATAGAAAATTAAAGTTCCTTATATTGCATTTATGTTTGAATATTTGATTTATAAAGAGATGACTTTAGAAGAATCCGGTCATGCTTTGAAGACTTATCTGGTAGAGGAAAGGCATTTCGTCCTCATGTCTGTCTATAAGGGAAGCAGTAATACGCTTCCTTGGTCGTCTGATCACAGTGTTCCCTTCAGCCTTTGGACAAATCTATCAGGATGTAGCATTTTGGGTTAATTTTTCAGGTGGGAAGGATGACTTATTGATTTAATTAAAAGAGAAACTCTAATTCAACGCAAGCAAAAAAAAATAATGCAGCTTTGTCCCAATGATAACCCACAGTTAATGCATTTCAAGGTACTTATAGATATAATCCTGACAGTTGGTGGATTGATTATTAATCTTAATTATGCCCAGATATTGTTTCAGATGTTTTTATTATTAATTAATGTCAATGTGACAATAGCAATCTTTTTATTACCTAGAAATCTGATAAAATTGCAGCTCCACCCTCCTGGTATTTGATGTAAATCAACTTTATTCTTTTTTTCACTCTATGTACACTGTCTTTATTGACACTTCAAAGAAAATTTTAAAATAATCACTCTGTAAAAAAAAAAAAAAAAAGTGAGAAGCCCTAACAGCATACAAATGCCTAGAGAACCAGCACTTCTTATGAATTGCTCCACTCGTGTTCTTTCCTGTAACTACATGCAACAATATGCCTATGATGGATGGAGTCCTTCATGACAAGCCTTTAGCAAATGACAACTGTGTGAGCAGAGACAGCAAGTTCATCCTGACCCCCCAGTAGCTAGCAAAGAACATACTAAACTACAAACATCAACTAATAATTCTAGGAAGAATAAACTGTCCTTTCTAAATAATACTATTGTGCAGGTATCAAAATGAATTAAATGCATTTAATGGTATTTCTAGTTTGCTTAGTCCCAATATAACTTTAAAAGTGACCAACATTCCTAATCTCATTAAAATCATCCTAAGAAGCACAATATGGAAGAAAAGGAATTATATAGATTTCATCCAAGTCCTCCAAATAAAAAGAGCATCTGGCAGGTATAAGCCAGATGTTTGGATGATGTGAAAATTAAGAAGAATAAAAAGCCAAGCTATTTTCCTTTTGGAACTTACAGGCAATGCTGGGTGGTGTCAGACAGAAAAATGATATACAAAGAGATGCGCCGGACCTGGTTTAGAGTAGCTGGGCCCATACAAACTGGAGAGTGCAATCCTCTCCCAGGGACATCAATAGATGATGATGTCAGGCCCCTCACTATCTTACTTGACTCCCTTAAATAATTCCTTGTGTTCCCTTATGGTACTGGTTCTTCAACTTGTAACCTACGTTCAGCAGATCAGGACAGACAACCTCTGTTTTCTCAAGAAGACAAGAGTGAAGTTAATTATGGTTTTGCAGCTACATGATATTGTTTAAACATATGAACTTCATGATCAACTAAAATTTATTTAACCAGGACAGCAGCAGTAGCAGCGCAAATTCTGAAACCTGGACTTGAACCACACATCTAAAGACTTTATTCTCCTACCACAACTTCCAGCTAACTTTTATCTCCCACATTCTGGCCTCCGATCGTGAGGTTTTGTTTATTTGTATAATTGTGATTTTGTGAAACGTTAATTGTAAAAAATTGTTAAATTCTACTGAGTTAGTAAAAACCAAAAGTTCCCTCTAATTTCATCAAGTATCAATATTTCTGGATACTGGTTGTGTCAGTTGCATTACTGATGGCTCCCAGTCTGAAGTCATCTCCCAATCGGAAATATCAGAATAAATTCTCTCTAGTAAGAATTTTCTCTCCATCGACCAGAAGCCTATCGCCTTTGGATATGTTTAAAGGCAACGCGAGAATAGCCTACTGCTTAAAAATGTGGGCCTCAGGTTCAAACAGCCCTAAGTTTAGAAACCAAATGTGAAATGATTATCTTTCAGAGTTTTCTGATCTTGAATATAGAAAAATATTTATCTCAAAAATGATATGAAATTAACTGATATAAAAATGTAACATGCATATTCAAGAAGTGGCTGTTTAGATTTTTGAAGGCAATTTCTGAAATAGTTGGTAAGAACTCATAAGAGGCAGAACATAGAATTAAGGTCTATTTTACAAAACATGGAGCAGAAAACATTTTCCCCCCAAAATACTTAAAATTATGAAATGTAAAACATATATAAATATTATCATATTAGTTATAATATCCCTCTCCTAAAGAGGCTAGATTTAATTTTCTTTCAATTTAAAGAATAATATCTGCAATTTATTGAACAGATGTTAATAATAACTATTTCAATTAGAGATCATTATTTTAAGGTATTTTCAAACTATATAAGGTTACAATATTTAAATCCTTGGCTAACTATTTGGACTCAGTATTTGAATCAAGAAAACTTGTTCGTATGTATGTATAAGGGTATGTGATAAATTCTATCTTGGGTATTACATGTTTAATTTCACCTCATGTTGGTGCCATTGTGGTTCTAGGTAATTCTCGTGTATTATCTCAGAGATGGGTTCGCATAATGTAAAATGCATATGTGAGGCAGTTCTTTAGAACATTATTAATTCTGTGTGTGTGTTTGGAAAAAGAGGGAATGACATTGGTTTTTTTTCCTGAGACATCTAGTTGCTACTTTATTGAGAAAGTTACATTTGAAACTTCATGCAATTTTTTCCATTTTTATATTAAATCCATGTGTTTGGATAATGTTTTGAAAATAGCTAATCACAAACAACTGTAAAAATATTGCTTTAATATCTCATCTTTGAGGTCTATTAATTAATGATGGATTCTATTGAGACTTGTTTGCTTAAAAGAGACCATACAATTTTAAGTGGAGTCGAGGGAAAATGTATCACTGAAGCTGCTCTTGTTAATACTTAATGAAAAAAATCAAGTCTAAGAGTCCTAATATCTCCATTGCCATTTGCTGAACGTTTTAACCATCTTGCTTATATAAATTTATGCACTCCACTGAATGGCTTTACACCTGGAAGAAGCAAAATAGTGCTGTAGTTTTAGGTAGAGATCTTTTCTTCCTTATTAATTCATCTTGACTAAAGCTATATTTAGTGTGGACACAATCAACACGACAGGCAGAGCTGTGTGAGAAACTGATGGAAACAGTTGATTCAGTGCATCTGTTATACATAACTCTCTGAATTAGTAAAACTAACCTGCTTTATTTGGAAATTACAGTTTAATCTAGTTACTTAATAATAGGTTTGGTTTCCAAAAAAAATTTTTAACGAGTCCATTTTGCTTGAATAAGAGTTGCTATCCCTTTTCTCATTTTTTGATAACAATTTTCCTTGTTGTCGATCTGCAGATATGTCTTTGGTGTGACTGAACTGGGCCATAGCACTGACTGAGTCCTAAGGGCCATGTGTTTGGATTGAAGGAGAGCAACCATTCTGACATGTGGCGCCTTGTTTCTGTAAATATCAAAATAACGCTAAGGCTAGCTTGATGGTTTTCTGCTTGCCTATATGTTAGATTGTTTCTCACAGTGCTATCCAGAAGATTTTCACATTTTCAAGTAAAATAATTTATAGAAAAGCTAAGGGGAAAATTGTTCAAAAGGACTAAAAAATTAAACAAACAAAACAAACACCAAAGGAAATGCTCATTCCAGTTTGAACTTTAAACAACTTCTAAGAACTTCTCAATGTCATCAGAGAACATTATATGAGAATTAAGAAAAATGCCACAATGCCAGTTTTGATGTGAACCAACCAGAAATTACCCACTGAAAGGAAAATATGTTTCATTTTCTCTCTCTCTCTCTCTCTCCCCCATCTCTCTCTATATACACAGGTACATATTTCTATAGATATATATACTTGAAAATCTCTGTATGTACATACATTTGAAAAATCACAATCACTGTAAGGTTTTAAAACAGTGCTTCCATCAAGTGAGAAATAAAGTCTATTCCACCTTCCTCCTACATGGCTTTTAAGCTTTTGGTTTGCAGGAAGTAACCTAGGAGCAGTTAGATCAGGCAGACTTTTATGCTTAGAAAGGCAAGCTCTGTGATGATATTGATTGATTTCAAGGGCATATTAGAGATGAAGCCAAGTCTCTGGAGAGAGGTTGCCCTCACTTTGACCTTGGGTCAGCGTTAGACCACTGACCTTTGAACCTAAGACCTATCTACCAGATTCTGATATCTTCCATGCCACCGGAGCAAGTCAGCAGGGGACCCACGTCGATGTGGCTCTTGCCAAATCAGAATTGACTGACCGGTGGGAAGCCTGCGAGCAGCGGGAAATCTGGGTTAAAGTATGTCAATAATGTTTCAGAGGAACGATTTCTCCCAAGAACTGTAGCTGTTGGAATGTTTTGACATTTATTCGGTAGAGAAATGTAGCATGTTTTGTGAAGCACTTCAAGAGAGCTGCTGCTAACTGCTGTGGTGTATTGATCTTTCTGTTAAATTGCATGGGCACACTTGGGAGATCATTGAGATTCAGGCAACAGGACAGAAGGGATCTGCTGCACCCGATGGTCACTAATGGTAATTGGTTTCGATCCTTGCACGTGAAGAAGCCATGATTTACTTGGCTCACTGATGAATGGTAGACACTAAATATTTTGAAAAGAAAAAAAAAAAAATACTTACTTTTTTTTTTTAACCTTTCACAAGGTAGCACCTCCATTCTTGAATGTCTCATATATATAATAAATCCATCAATGTAGAAAATATATCAAGTCATTGTTTAAAATTCTGATTTTCTTACTGGTATTGCAACTCTTTAATGATACCACTTGTTTCTTCATTGGTTTGTTTCTCAACTTGCTCAGAAATGAATTTAAATTCATTTAAAATGAATTTAAATCTACTCTCCTTGTGTGTTTCCACATAGACTTTGTTTTATAACGATAAGAGGAATACATCCTCCTGGTGGGGAAAAATATACCCACAAGAGTGCATAGAGCATAGAGTAGAAACCAAATGATCTCTCCTCCATTCAGGCATTTACAATTCTGATGTATAGATATACATATCTACGTATATATATAAATTATGTATATATGTAATATACATGCATATATACATGTATATAACAGGATGACATTTGTGTGTGTGCAATATAAATATATAACATATTTACATTTATACAATATTATATGTAAATAATCAGGATTGTTAGAGCTAGCAAAAGGAATTTTACAACATACCCATATATTCTGATATTCTGACTACTGGTGATGGTTTATTTAGAACACATTCCCCCAAATGCAGTCATTTTACTCTTAATAAATATTGCTTGCCACATTTCATTTTCAAATGATTACAGAATTTTATATTGTTTTTAGGCCTATTCCCTAATTTTTCCTATCCTTGTTAACTAAAATTTAAATTACTTTAATTAACTCCAATATAATTTAGGGATTTGAATATTAAATAAATATTACAATTAATTAAAAGTTAGAATTAGTGGAATTAGAACCTCTACAATTCAATGAGAAGATCTTACATTTTGTTCATATCACAAATCAAGTTGATTTGTACAATCCCATTCATGTTCTGAAGTTTATAATAGTTCAATATAAAGGCCCCCTATGGTGTAAAGTAGGCTGAAACTTTGATTCAAGTTCTATTTCTTTAACCCACATGGATGAGAAGATCTTTCTGATTAAAAACATAGAAAAGGAGCAAGAACCACTATTGTCTATTAAACTGGAGGACATTTTGCAAACTTGTGTTACACAGAAAACCCCCTACATATTTCACTGAACCACAGTCAGGAGGAATGGTGGTCTCCATTGCGTCAAATATAAAATGTGCACTAAAGCCCCCTGGGAGGCTTTCGACCCTGAAGGTAAACGACATTATCATTTCTTTGGAATCTCATTTGCCGTTTCTGGATGAAGATAACATTCTTGAAAACCGCCAGCAGGAATTACAGAAGGCAGGCTTTCGTTGCGGTAGCAGCAGTGAACTTGTCTCCAGTGTTGCAATGGATTCATAAGAAAGCAGTATGAAACCAACTATGATGCTGGATGAGATACCAAGTTTCCTCTTTTTCTAACACTTCACATTTAGTTCTTTCCAGCAGTTTTCACATTCTCCTAAGCTTCCCAAAGAATTTTGTGTATGTCTACATACATGCTCCTTCTACTAGAGGTTTCCCAACCCCTAGGCTCCAGGTGTCTTCTGAATCTTAGAGATATAGATAGTTATAAACATAGATATAGACAGAGAAAGATATAGATATAGGCATAAATATAGATATAGATATAAATCTGGCAGCTTGAATAAGCTTTTGCCCTATACTCATGAAATAAAATTATGACTATGTTCTCAGGCCCACTATTGACCACCACAGCTGAACTTCCTGGTCCAAACCAGGTTCTACACAGAATTTGTAGCATTTCCACAGCATGAGGATATTATCCATGGCTTTTCTTGGTCTCTTTCATCATCATGTTATAATTCTGGGTCTATTGTCTTTCCACATAAACTCTAGAATCAGTTATTTATTTCCACAAAGAAACTTGCTGAGATATTAATTGGGATTCTGTTGAATCTGTAAATCAAGTTGGGAAGAACTAATTTAACAATATTAATCTTCCTATGCCTGAACATGGAATACCTCTCCTTATTTAGGTCTTTGATTTCTTTCAACATCACTGTGTTCTACAACAATTGATAAATGCTTTCTTCTGCATATAGGGAGCCCTTGAAAAAGAAAACGTAACCTATGAGTCAATGAAATAGTTCTCAAATGGACTAGAAGTTTTTGTAGGGAAGAAAGTTTGTTCTATTTTTATTCTTCATGCTATAAACTTACAGTGAAGTACTCTTCAGGGACCTGGTCAAGAATCACACAAGGACATTCTCAGCATACTATCATATAACTATTTCTGTTATACATTTGCATTATTCCATTACATGAGAATGTGAATATGTGAACACTCATTTTCTAACATGATAAGTATTTTCTCATCCTTCAAAGAATCACACCTCCTTGAAGGTGGATTACAAACTAACTATATTTGGTGTTTTTCCAATATAGTCCACATGGTACCAAAAGGTGAGAGAGGGGAGGAGGTCAGACAGAGGTCAATCAGTATGTTCTTCTATTGGGTGGGCCAAAAATTGCCTTCGGTTTTTAGGTAAAAACAAAAGACACATTTTTCACTTTCACCAAGAACTTTATTGAGCAACCTATTCACCCTTTTGTTCCACTACCTTCGGCCATTTTTAAGCAACTTTGTCATTTCATCTTCCCAAAACTTTTTATCTTTTTGAGCAAAGAATTGTTCCAGGTGCCTTTTACAGTCTTCCAGGGAATTACAATTTTTTCCATGAAGAGAATTTTGTAAAGATCAAAATAAATGGAAATCCGAAGGTGCAATGTCTGGTGAATACGGTGGATGAATCAGAACTTCCCAGCCAAGCTGTAACAGTTCTTGCCTGCTCATCAAAGAAACATGCGGTCTTGCAGTATCCTGATGGAAGATCATGAGTTTTCTGTTGACTAATTCCAGACACTTTTTGTCGAGTGCCGCTTTCATTCGGTCTAACTGGGAGCAGTGCTTGTTGGAATAAATTTGGTTTTCTGGAAGGAGCGCATAAAAGAGGACCCCCTTCCAATCCCACCATATACACAACATCACCTTCTTTGGATGCAGACCGGCCTTTGGTGTGGTTGGTGGTGCTTCATTTCGCTTGCCCCACGAGCTCTTCTGTTCCACATTATGGTACAGTTTCCATTTCTCAGTGCCCGCCACAATTTTTTTTAAAAGTGGAACATTTTCTTTACATTTAAGTAGAGAATCGCATGTGGAAATACGGTCAAGAATGTTTTTTCCGTTTAACTTATGTGGAACCCAAACATCAAAGTGGTGAACATAAGCAAGCTGGTGCAGATGATTTTCAGCGCTTGATTTGGATATTTTGAGTGTGTTGGCTATCTCCCGCGTGGTATAACGTTGATTGTTCTCAATTAATGTCTCGATTTGATAGCTATCAACTTCAACTGGTCTACCAGACCATGGAGTATTCTCCAGTGAGAAATCTCCAGCACAAAACTTCTCAAGCCACTTTTGACACATTTGATCAGTCACAGCACCTTCTCCATACACTGCACAAATGTTTTTTTGAGTTTCAGTTGTGTTTTTAGCTTTCTTGAAAAAATAAAGCATACTGTGCTGAAAATGTTGCTTTTCTCTTCCATCTTCAATGTGAAAATGGCTACACAAAAATTTACCAATTGTTTCAAATGCACGCTGATATGACAGCTGTCACATACAATCTAACAAAATTGTTTCGAATGAAGTTAAAGACAACTAAGTGCTACTAGAGCTATCTTACTGAAAAAAATGAACGAAACTTTTGGCCAACCCAATATAACACTTACAGCAAATGTAATCCTTTAGAGCATTTGGTGAACTAAGGTGGTGCCAAACTAAGGAAAATAAATCAGTTCTTACCATTTTTTTTTCAAAAAAAACCTTTTCCTAAGATCAAAGTCATTATTTTATAATATTGGAGCATTGGCTCAAAATGTTTTAATATAGAAAACATGTTAGGAGAGATGAAAATGGATTGCTTGTAATTTTAATGATGCTGCATCTTTTTCAAAGCTGTTGATGTGATCCCTAACTCCAGAGCATTTACAATTGATTACATACAGTTCAATTTTGAAATATTTACAAATGTTGGAAAGCGACCACCCCAGGAGATAAAGTGGCAAACAGGAAGCATAGGGAAGATAGCCCAAGGCAATCGCTGATTAGGTTACATCTATGTGGTCTGTGAGTTTCAGTTGAAAATCCTTTACTAAAGTGTCTTCACACATAGTTTTGGGCTTTGGGATAAAGTATCTGTTCTCCAAAGGAAGGTAAGGATTATTTACTGCCATCAGGAACAGGGAATCCAATATTAAAGGATACAAAGGTTATTATCTATCACGCATGAAATTTACCCGGGTTGTTCGACAGCTGTTCTAGCAACAGCTTCCATCTTTCCCTGCTCCAAGCAATGTTTCAGATAAAAGTTCATGCGATCACTTTAAAGGGCTGTATACTGTTAATCAAGAAATTTTGCTTCAGGCCTTGTGTTTGTCTTTCACTTCGGGCTATTTGGAAAAAAAAAAAACAGAAAAGGTTGAATCCCACATGTCTGCCGTCAACGGTTTGCCACTGTGAACTTATGTGTGTTTGTGTCAGAAAGTGGCAGCAAGTGAGTGTGGGTGTTTAAGTGGGAGGAGCTGCTTACTGGTTAGTGTATCATTGGTTAGGAAGACCGATGAATAGGGAATGACTTTATCCAGGTACCAAACTAGATGTTTAATTGTTGTTTCTGATGCAATGCTTATACAGTAAAATATTCTCTACTCAAGCTCTGTTTTGTTTATTGGGTCTCTGATGAGAACAAGTCATCCAATGTCACACTGGAGGGAAAAAACAACAACTTTAAATGCTCAAATTTTGGTAGATTTTCTAACCAGAAATTTGTTGCTTAAATAATTACATCTACCTAGCTCTCAAGGTTGCCGTTATGAAAATTTCTCATAAATTTCCAACACTATATTAAACCTATTATTTTTGAGCATCTATTTTTGCCCAATACTGTGTGAAATTCTTTATATTCATGAGCCTATTGTTGAGAAAGGCATTATTTGCATTTTATTTACACTGAACTGAGAGCACATAACTAGTAAATAGTGAAACTCTGGATTCAAATACAGGCTCAGCACCATCCATATCCCGTTGCTAATATATTACTCATTTATTCATCAACAAATTTTTATTGAGTGTGGACCGTATGCTTGATCCTGGGGATATGACAGTATCTTTAGCTAAATCGAGCTTATATTTTGGAAAGGTAACCATAATTGCCAGCCCCTCTCCGTAGAGGCACCTCTCTGCTGAGATAACCAGATCCTTCCAGTTGGTATCCTCGGCCACACCCGCACGTGGCCCAATAACAGGATTCACCGCGCCACCACAAAACTCCGGCCACTAGCTCCCTCCCTCACCCTCCTCTCTACCCTCTCAGGGTACACGGCAAGTAAGGGACTGTCTCTTCACAGTCTTGAGCGCGTAGGATCTCTGAAGCTCTCCTTAGGCAGAAACATCTCCTCTACGCCCCACACCGTAAGGCAGATAAAGTTTTCTGCACAGGGATCACCACATCACAGAACACAAAATGAGAAGCAGGCACCAACATTCCAGCTTCTGCACTGGGGCTGTGGAATCCAAAATCCTGGTCTCAACTTCAGGAACGGGACAGGTGAGGGGTTCCTTTTCTGACACCCTGTACCCTGCTTTTTTTCTGTGCCATTTCCTTTCCCAGCCCAGGCAACTTAGTTTTCTTGCTGAGATTGGGGGGTTGTGGATGATTTTGACCGGTTTCTTTTGTTTAATTTCTCTAAAGAGCTAAGATTCAGGAATCCATTTTAAAAGCTAAAAACTAGAGTTTGATTATCTTTGTTCACTAATCTAATCTTGTTTTTATTTTTTTTCTGAGCCAAGAGACTAAAAAATTAAAACATATAGAAATGTGTTGTAGTAGGTGTAAAAGAATATTCTGTATTCTGTGTAAATAACAAAGTCTCTTGCTGGTGTGTGTGCATGTCTGGGTATACCCCTATTTTTTTCCCCTAAAAGTTTTGCTATCTAGTATATGTTCTTACCTAGAGGATTGCTTGCATTCTTTTTTGTATTGTTTTCTAATGGACATTTTTGTTATATTTAAAATTCTTGGTTATGCTTGGAAGACCGCTGTTTATACTGAGGGCTGATACACTGTTGACACCCAGATAGGAATGAATGTCTTAGAATGAGCATTTATATATGTTAGCATCTTTAAGTAAAGTCAAAAAATAAATGTATTTTACTAGCAATGTCTTTGAGGAAGAGTATTATCAGAATTATTTAAATAAACACTTTTTGAGATAATTCCAGTAACACTCATGTATAACAGGGCTAAATTACCTACTACTATGCTCGTCAAACTTTGCAAATGTAAGAGGTTGGTTCCGTAATATCTTATCAAAGTACCACAAAATTTAAGTGTTCAGTATTCTTCCTTATAGTTAACAAATTTTAATTTGTGCTGCTGTCATTTAGCTTGAATATCTTCCTTATCCATGAGTCAGAAAAAGTTTTCCTTAAGACTGCAATGATACTTTCCCATTATTCTTAACGCCAGATAATACTTTCAGGTATACATATAAATTCTGTTCTATATAATCTGTTTACTTAACAGATTAATTTCTTAGCTTAATTTCTTCAAGATGGAAGATATTCACTTAGTTCAGTGACGTTTGGGAGGTCCTAACACCAAAACCTAAAGTGGTTTTGGTTTTTCTTTCGTTTTCTTTTTTAAAATAAAAGTTCTGTATTGTTTGAGCCTATGGTCTAAAACCAAGAACTTAATTAAGCTTAGGATAATTACTGTTCTTATCTGAAAATTTAGGTGGCTAGATTAGATGGTTTCAAAGACTGAAGCTGTAACATTCAAAACCCAGAGCCTCTTAATAAATATGTATGTTGTGGGGAAATGATTAAAAGAGAAAATTAAAGAGAAACTATAGTCTGTTTTAATAAACATATCTTGTGCTCTGAACCGCACTCCTGTTTCTCCCAAGTTCAATAGATGCGCGGTCAAATTTTGTGCCTCGGTATGGTGCCCCATCCATTTGTGTGTTTTCTGCTCTGATTTCAAAGGATTCACTATGGAAACTAGCACATTGGGTTTAGTTAATGGGATCAACAACAAACAAGGACATAAGATCAACCTTTGAAGGGAAGACAAAGAGGGAGACAAGCACTGATGATTCAGGGAAAGGCTCGCTATGAGGGACTAACTCCATGCCGAGTGAGAAGGGGAAGTGACACATTATTCTTGGAGGGACTGAACTGGACCTGAAACCTGAGTATGATTTTACCCAAAAGAGAAAGGGGAGAAGGTTTCGTAGGGCAGAAGACATCATGAATGAATGTAGAGCAACATTAATTAGGTCGGGCATCCTATGGTCTAAGTGGGACGTGTCCAGTGGCTGCAGTTCCTGAGAAACATATCATGTGGTCCAACTAAGGGTCTACGTCATGAAACATGAGATCAGGTGAGATTGTAGCTCAAATTTGACTGAGGTAATCACCTTGGTGCTTTCTACTAAACTCTGTACTAGACCCAGTTTGTACATCTCCTCAAAGTGGCTGCTTGTGCAGGGGAAACCTGGCCTCTGCACTACAGCTTCTCGTCTCCAGATGCCACGGGTCCTCGTGTTTGCTGCTGTGTGAGGGCTGAGCACTGACTCATCCTTATTGCGGCTGCCCTACCAGGAACTCCAGCATCCAGCCCCGCTCTCCCGGCTAGTCACAGACTCCCAGGCAGTCCCCTATGTCTGTGAGGCATAGGATCTGGCCCCCCCAAGGAGCTGAGAGGAGGAGCCAGTGAGAGAGATTGTTTCCAATGCTGGACACAAAATATTCCTCTTTTCCCTCTACACTTATCTTGCTACTCATCCCGTGAAGAGGTGAAGTCTATTTCTCCTCTTGAATCATAAATCTGACTCAACCTTAGAACTTGCTTTGACCAGCCCCAGGCCTAGGACCAAGAGACCTAACCTGCTTCCACATTTATTCTGTCGTTAGCCACTTGCCAGGTATATAAGCCCGTGTTAGACTAAAGAATAGTGAGAATCTATTCAGAGAGAGAAACGTCCAGCCAACGGTAGCCTTTCAGCCATCCCTTCTGAGTTGATGAACATCTGAGCGCGATTCCCTTTCGGGTTCCTTTCCCAGCCAAGCTCCCAGCGCAATGTGGCTACAGAAGTGACCCCAGCCAAGATCACGTGGAACAGAAAACCCACCAAGCTGACCCACAAAACTATGAGAAATAATACGTCGTTGTCTAAAGCCCGTAAGATTGGGAGTAGTGACATAGCAATAGACAAATTAAGGAGCCTGGTAGTTTACCATGGAAATTAAGGGCATTTATGGCTTAACCAAAGAGGCGGGAAAATGCAAACATCCTTCACAGAAATTCCCCACTTGGTTTGGGAATTTAACTGAACTGCCTGTGCTGTCTCTCATACATGTTTATATCGATGTGACTTCTTTCCAAAGAAAAAAATACTCTTAAAATTATTTTAAATATGCTAGAATACTTAATAAATAGTATGCTAAAAATCTTAAACATATTAAAGTATTCCCTGATATCTACATTGTCATTAGGGGAAAAAAAAAAAAAAAAGTTGGGGGAAGGGATTTTCCCATGCTGTGGTAAGATGTTCCCATTATAACATCCTTAGATCATTCCGAATCTCATTTGTTTTTAAGGCAAAAGGCACAGCAGACTGAGGGCAACATTTCCTTTAATTAAACTATTTTCAAGAGCGGGAAGTATTTAAAAATAGCATTATCTTTTAAATTGCATGCCAAAGATTTTGTAAAGTGGAATTAGCAGTTTTCATTAATTTCCAGCAATTCAATTTAAATGTTAAGAATTATACAATTTTTTCCTAGATAAAATTAGAAGAAGAAAGTGTTTCCCTCTTTAATCACAAAGCTCCTTCCTTTGTAATAGTATTTACTTGTGAGAAAAAGTAGACTAAGTTAACTAGTCTAGATTTTACATAAATGTTGTTTAAAATATTGAATTAAATAAGGAATATGGTATGAC
Organism: Kogia breviceps; assembly: GCF_026419965.1. Taxonomy (NCBI): domain Eukaryota; kingdom Metazoa; phylum Chordata; class Mammalia; order Artiodactyla; family Physeteridae; genus Kogia; species Kogia breviceps. The sequence continues at coordinate 3,886,108 of NC_081320.1, forward strand.
TGATTTCTAAGAGGACCCATAAGTGTGTATTGACTTGAATCCAATATTTGGATAATTTTGCTTAATTTCTTCCAATTAAAGAAAGAGTTGGATTTTTGATGACTCAGAGTAGAAAAACTTAATAAGAGGCTCTTTATGAACATGTGATGAGTCTAAAGAACACGGGATTACTCTATACCATTTTAATCTTTATATTTTCAGCCCAAAGTCACAGCTCACATCAAATAGGAACTTCATAAATGTTCACTGAAAACATACCGTGTAATACCAATCACCTGAAAGAGGTACATAACCACTTCTGGTGCAGGCATACCTAGATCAGGTAGCCTTTCTTTTCATTTTTATGATAGTTTAAAAAAATAATACAAAACAAAGGAAACTAAAAACTTAAAACTATAAAATGACAGACGTTGAAACTTAAAACAAATCTTAATTCAAATATGAGGAGCGAATGTGAGGAAATGGTTTTTCAGTCAACAAGACCTAAGCATGTCTCATTCATATTATACTGAATTGACAAGGAAAATATATTTAAATGACTCAAGACTACTAAAAATAATTCTTGAAATAATTTTCTTAGAGTATAGGAAAAACAATGTCTTCATTTTCTAAAAAAGTGATCTTAATAATATAAATGTGTTTTTAAATACTGTGCACTGTTGAGTAATTTATGCAACAAGCTAAAATAAATCATGAAAAATCCTTAAGAGAAATGTTATGAAGTAAAACTAGCCATCATTGAACGAGATATTCATATTAAAACAAGCTAATTAGTAGTGGTAAAAATCATTGTTAGAAAATGATGTCATATTCTGAAGGAAATTTTTCCTCCTTCAAAGGATGTTAGCTCAAATTTTAGACTAATAATATTATATTTGATTTTAGGTTTCTGATAACAGTATTTTAAACAATGTGTTACTATTTATATTTTGTAATTTTGATGAGTGATTATTGAAGACAGCTTTAAAAATATATATAAGGTCAATGAAAAATTTAAAGTTGTCTGTGTTCTTATTACATAATTAGGATTAGGTATGGGTAGAAACAGCGCACGTCTTACACTCAAACAAGATGAAAGTTTATTTCACTCTCCTATAGATGTTCACTCCATGCTGTCAGGGATCTCAGCTCCTCCTCTCTTGCTTCTAAGCTACAAACTACTGTGACTTCACAGTGTACTCGAAGATGATAACATCCACATTCCAGACGACAGCAAGTAGCAGGGGCAGAGAGAACATATGATGAGTGTGGGCTGTTTCTTAAAGCAGATTCTCAGAAACAGTCCCTTGTTCATGTTATCATACTTAGTTGCAAGCATGACTGGGACATGAAGCCTGTATTCTGAATGGACACTTCCTTGCATTTTTATAATAATGTGATAAGGGCATAAAGATTGTTAAGGGAAAACTAGAGATCTCTGTCACATCTATGGTGATCACAGTTGATATATTAATATCTCTATTTTCATTTACTTTCTGTGCTTATATATTCATAATTTTATGTGACATAAAGAGTTAGCTTGTAGAAACTAACACAACAATGTAAGTTAACCATACTTCAATTTTTAAAAAGGCAGAGACAATCCGACGAGGAAGGAAAATATATCTTTATTAAAAAAAAAAAAAAGAGATAGCCTGAAATGAGTTTTTCATTTAATGTAAATTACTAATAGTCTTCAATGAGAAGCATTCCAACTTATGGATAGGCCTTAATTTAAGCAAATCGTTAAGGTTGAAAACTTAGCCTTTTTCAAAATTGTGTTACTATAACAAATTTGCTGTGATAATAATTATCTTACTGAACTGTTATATCTGGTTGTTCCTTTATAATTAATTATATATTTATACATATAAATGATATAAGGAGGCCTCTTTGACATGAAAAGGAATACGTACATCAAATATATTTTTAATCGATTGTCAAGTCATTCAAGTTATACCTTAAAAGTCTGAGTTGTGTTAAGTTTTTAAGCTCAATTTATAGAACTTGTTGTTTAAGTCAATTAAAAATTTAAATTATCATATGATTTGTGAATGTAAAATCAATCACTTTTTCTTGCATTTTTGTCAACTTTTGATTTACTTTATAAATTTTAAAGGTAAACTTGCTTTATTGTCTAATAAGATTTACCAATTTCATTACTAAATTCTTTTAGATGTTGCAAACCAAAGTTTAAAATTCAATACATTTGGATATTTATAAGTACTTAAATTACCCCCTTTAAAACTAATAAATATCTTAAGCATTTTATAAATATTAAACCATTTTTAAAAAATGAATATAAACCTGTTATTATTCTACTGTTACTAAAAATACTTCTTTTTGGTATAACGTCTTGGGATTACACATCTACTCATACTAGCAGGAAAAAACAAATTTACTATTATTTGAAATATGAATATTCAAATCATCAAAGGACACTATATATAGCTAAAAAAGTAAATAAGCAGCTTTACTCATCCTGAAGTATATTTATTTATTTATTTATTTATTTATTATTTTTATTTTTTTTTTTGTGGTATGCGGGCCTCTCACTGTTGTGGCCTCTCCCGTTGCGGGGCACAGGCTCCGGATGCGCAGGCCCAGCGGCATGGCTCACGGGCCCAGCCGCTCTGCGGCATGTGGGATCTTCCCGGACCAGGGCACGAACCCGTATCCCCTGCATCGTCAGGCGGATTCTCAACCACTGCGCCACCAGGGAAGCCCCCTGAAGTATATTTAAAATGACACTACAACATCCAGTGGACTTGTATCTTAGTGACCTGACCACCATAGTAAAATGGGACACATAAAGACAGGAATAGGGAGATATAGTGATTTCTTAGTTAAATGAAAACAAAACAGTACCCTTGACACTGCAGTACCTGAAATCACCATTCTATGTTTCCTTTACATAATGGTATACTACACTCACTATTTTTCCCCTCATTACACACTCACATAGCAACCTCTTTTATCCACTGAATTATCACTGATATTCTAGAAGATATCAGTGACTCTGATAGGTCAAATAATCCCCCCCCCAATATTTCCATGTCCTAACCCTCAGAATCTCTTACTATGTTACTTTATAACGTAAAGGGACTTTTCAGCTATGATTAAAAGTATGGACCTTGAGATGCATAGATTATCTAGGATTGAGTAAATGGACAAAATCTAATATTATTAGTCCATATAAATGGAGACCTTTTCACAGCTGTGGTCAAAATGAGAAAGATGTGATGACAAAAAGAGAGTCAGAGAGATGCAATGTTGAGAACAGAAAGAAGAGGACACCAACGGAGGACTGCAGGTGGCTTCTAGAGAAGGTAAAGGAACAGAGTCTTCTCTAGAGCCTCAAGAAAGAAATGTAGCCCTGTCAATACTTTGATTTTAACCTGGTAAGACAGGTGCCAGGCTTGTGTTTTTTAAGCCACTGAGTTTATAATAATTTGTTATAACAGCAGTGGAAAACTAAAACAGTGACCTCTATAGAACCAAACTCAGTGTGTTAGGTAAAACTCTTATGTTCCCCCATGCCATCCTGTGATACATCTATCTGAAGACTAATCATATTGTAACCTCCTGTTTAATTCTCCTTCTCTAAAATCCCAGAGAACAGAAACTGCATTTTTTCAGAGGTGTCTTCAGTACCGTGGACAGCGTTCAAAAGTGTGTTTTCCAAGTTTTTATTCCCATTGACTTCTGCACCATTTGACCCAGTTAAGCACTTGGTAATTAATTTAACTCCCCGAATATTTGAATGACTATTATTCACAAATTTTACTTGTTTAGGGAATGCAAATTGGAGCAGAACAACTTCTACTTCTAAGGCGTTTGTAAATCTAGTAGATGTAAGATTGGGAGCTCAATAGCTAATTAAATAAATTGACAGACAGGACCAGAAAATGGATAATCAAGATTCACCATGCCAAAGAGGAGAAAAGGCACTGCGTGGAAAAAAAAAAAAAAAAGTCTTAGGAAATGGAATAAGTTCATGGCATCCGGAGAATATGGACATGATTTAGCCACTGAGCTGGCCTTGCTAATTGTCTCCTATGTGAACTCATACTTTAGTGCTCCCCTCTGTACTTCTACACTATCAGATGGGTCTCATCGCTTGCTCAGTGTACTTCCCTACACGAGGATGCAATCTCTCCGCCTTTATTTCTTCTTCTCGTGTGTCTAGCTTTCATAATTATTGATTATCATTGATCCCGTATATGAAATCAGGTTTAAATAAATTTCTGTTTGGCTGGTTCATATTCTTCTTTCCCCATGTCGCATCCTTTAGTTCAAGGAATGACTTTCAGCCTAGATCTTTTTTCTTTGACTTAATTCTGACTTGATAACTAGTGCCTTCATAGGACAGGGATTCTGCCTTTCTTTAATCGTCCCTGATGAGCTGGTACTGAGAGAAATGTCTGGTTTCAATTACTCATGAAACACCTTCCAGAGGCAGGCCACACAGACAGATATAATTCCACCTGGGACTCTGACCAATGCTATACATTTTAGTGATATTACTCAACACTCAGCCTGATATTAATTGGAGCAACTTTGTTGGTTTCTCTCGCTTCTCTGAAAATCATGCTACTGCGTAGTTTCCATGAACCTGTTGTTTCTCTGAGAAGTTTTAGTCCCAGGTTCGAGCTGTTGTCCTCACCTCCTGTCCTGCTGGTAATAATAAAAGCAAGATTAACCAAGCTCCACTGTCTCAGCTAGTAGACATAGGGCCCTGTGTAACTAAGATCACTTCCCCACTACTAATTTATCCATGGCTTATGTGGAAAAACAAACTAAACGATTAACTCTAACCTTAATAGTTATGATTTTATAATATAATCCCAACTTCCCCAGCTTTATCTTCTGCTTCTTCCATATGCATAACCTGCATCTCTACCAATACTTTACTCCTCCAAGGAAACTCTTAACCTCTGTCCCCAGAATACCCTTCACAATCATTTTGCCTTTCTTTCTCTATATGTTGTAATACCACTTCATTGTCCTGGCTTCTCTTTGAAGCCGTTTCATTCCTTTAGTTTTCAACAACTCCTATTCTGACCTCTCACTCCCTTCTTTCTGGGAAATATATTGAGGTAAATAATATAGGTGTGTGTTATAACTATTAGTAGAAGTTTTTCATCCCAGGCTGCCCAAGTTGCATTGTTATTTCTTTTGTTCTCAGACCTTGCTTTACTCAATGTACCGCTTTGGATTAAGTTTGGTTGTGACAGAAAAACAAACATAACTGTGACTTAAATAAAAGAACACTTCACTTAACCTTTCTTATACAATTCATTGGTATCAAGTAAGTAATCCTCCATGATGGGGGAGACCAGGATGCTTCTATAAGTATTTTTCTACAAGTGACCTACCCTCTCTCTAGGTGACTTCATGATTCACCAAGGCAATTCCAATTCCAACTATGAAGCCTGCATTCTATCCGGCAGGAAAGAGAAAAGAGACAATGACTTTTAAAGACATTTATGCTTTTAAGGAGACTTCCTAGAAATTGAAAACATTGTGTACATACTCTCCATTGATCAGAACTAAGTTATATGACTAGAGTAATGGAGTCCGGATCCGTTTTCTTATGTTCCCTGCTCACAGCTTTTGAGCCTCACCCCTCTCTGCTCCCCTTTGGGGCAAAGCTGGTTAGAAAGGCTGGGTGCACCCTCCTTTGGCTCTGGTGAAAGGGTCAAACCACAAAAGCCTCTGCCTGTGTACAGGGACTTCACTAACTGCCTAATCACCATAGCAACCTCAGACCAGCCTCCTTTCACTGCCATTTCAGTCGAGCCATTTGGGGACCTGCCCAGGAGTCACCATCCTTGGCCCAGAAAGCCCGATGATGTGAATAATAAATCATTTCACACAGTCTCGGTGTGTGTATGCAGCATCTTCGGTTTCAGTGTCTGAATCATATTTTAGGTGGGGTTCCATTATGTTTTTGCAAATAACCAGCAAGGAATGCTGAAAACAATGTAATCTATCTTCCAGGACATCCTGTGCCCAGCTCAGATCTGGTGGTTCTGTTACCAAAGGAGATGAGGGAAAAGCTGATAGTGCAACTCTAGCAGTTTATTTTGCATATCTTTACTTTGAATGTAACAACAATACTCTACATTAAGTAAATATTAGGGACGTATGCATTAAAATTATTGTGTTTATGTATTTTCATTATAGCTTTAGTATGTATACAATGTGATAGTTTGTATTAGATTTTTCTGCACTTGAGCAAAGAAAATTACCAATTGAAAATATTTTCACACAAGCACCCATACACACACAAACACTTAATGGTGCTCAAATGCTTTTATTTACACCTTAAGATAAAATTAGCATAGAATAGGCCAGAATGATTCACAATAGGAGTCAAAGAGGCCCATTTCAGGAGAACTAGAAGACTCCAGGACCTACCACCTCAGCTCATTGCTGGAAGACAACATCAACACACATTTTCACATTTTATAACTGAATGCAAGTTTTAATAATTGTTTGCATTAGACATAATATTACTTGGGTGTGCTATATGTATTCATTGTAAGGATATTCTTAATTTATTATTATTCTCCAAGCTTTTGAACTGTGTTAATACAATTAAATTTAAATGTTAATCTTCATCTTTATCTATCCTGTCTGTCATCTAGAAGTCTTCTCTACTCTCAGTAGGGGCCAACTTATTCCTTTGATTTCATCCACTCTACTATTTCTTTATTTTATTTATTTATTTGTTTTTGGCTGCATTGGGTCTTCGTTGCTGTGCGTGGGCTTTCTCTACTTGCGGTGAGCGGGGGCTACTCTTCATTGTGCTGTGCGGGCTTCTCATTGTGGTGGCTTCTTTTGCTGTGGACCACAGGATCTAGGTGTGTGGGCTCAGTAGTTGTGGCTCACGGGCTCTAGAGGGCAGGCTCAGTAGTTGTGGCACATGGGTTTAGTTGCTCCGCGGCATGTGGGATCTTCCTGGACCAGGGCTCAAACCCGTGTCCCCTGCACTGGCAGGAGGATTCTTAACCACTGCACCACCAAGAAAGTCCACTACTATTTCTTTAAATAATAACATTTCATTGATTCTAAACTCACTTAAAAAGAAATCTTGGATATCTTTTAGATGATGTGTATCCTAAAAGCATCCTATAATCGTTTAATTTGTAGTCTTTTTTTCTCTCTCTACTGGTGCATAAGATAATTAATGTAATACTAGATAGGTACTTTTGACTTCTTGAGACAATGCTATTCTTGGACAGCCATCAACATCCAAAGACACTGAAATGTTCATTGCTTGCTTAAAAAAAATCTAGGTCAAATGTCTCCGTGACTAAGCATCTCATTTCATTTGGCTGCTTAATGGCTCACAACCTAAAGAAGAAATAATTATGAGGAAATTACCATGGTTGACAACTTATAGGAACTGCTTTCTAATTTATTCTCAAATATGAGAACTACCCATTGACACATATGCCCAAGAATCATCTGTACGTTTGAAATGAGTGAGTCATGATATATTTTATTTATATTTTAAAGTTAGTCATGCCTAACCTTATTAGGCATGAGAAGTAAAATCAAGTTCCACTGTTTGTTTGATCCTGAAGAAATTAATTAAGACTTACAATTGTGAGCATTTTATGTTGGGATGATATAGCAGGTCACCATGCATGCCCAAGAAAACATTGCTGGAGACACATACGCAACTCTGAAGATATATGCACCAATTAAATAATGGATACAGTTTTCTTTAGGCTTGTCTTAAACTACATGAAATAGTAAACTCAACTCTAGTGGCCTAAAATAGCATGGATTTATTTTTCCCAAGATGAGTTCTGGAGGAGGAAATCTAGGTCTCATTCAGTGGCTCTACCATGTCCTCAGTTTCCACATTTGATATTCTTTTCTGCTCCACCATAGTTACCTATGGCTCTGCTGCCTCTTCAGCTCTGTTATTTTATGGTTGCAAGATGGTGTATATATCCCCTATTATCCTCCTATAGTATCGCAATAATCCAATAAAAAAGAAGAGGAAATCTTCCATGGGTTTTTAATTTGATGGTGATAGAAATGGCTTATGTGAAAATTATGGAGTAGTCAAGCAGGCTGGTTTGTCTTTAGAAAAAAATAAATTATGAAATAACAAAAAAGGTATCCATGCTGCTATGATTGTTGTAATTCATATGGAGTTGTACACTTAGGAAATTTATGGTATTTGGACAAATATTATATAAGTTCAACTTTATAATTCAGTTTATAGAAACAGATTTTTACAAAAAGAAAGAGAAAACTAGGAAAAGAAAAAAGTCACAGAGGAAGAAGTGAAGAAAAGGACACAGAAAAGGAAAATAGGTAGAGAAGAAAGGAGAGAGTGAAATTGAAAGAGGTTCATAAATTCTTTCATTGTGGGGTAACATAAGGGTTTCCCCAAAGTTGGGAAGAATTAGCTACAACGATGAGGTTAACATCTAAGAAATGTATCCTATGGAAAGAATAGTTTGCAAGTGTTTTTGATTAAAATTTATGAAATGCAAATGCCCAATCAGATGAACCATGGCTAGAATCATAATGTTTAAAAAAATCTGTGTTCCTATAAATGTACTGAATCCATCTGAGGAAACTGCATGTTTAAGGAAAAGTGATTGTCTACACGGAATCTAGAAAAAGGATGATCTAAAGAAGAAACAATTGGCCATCTGTCTCCAGCCTTCTTCCCGGTAGAGTATGTTCTGAGAAGCTGAAAAAAAGTATCCAGTCAGCTCAAAAGTTCTATTTCTTATTGGAAATTAATAAATTGGGATTATGATATACATGTGATAAATAAAATGCATATTGTAAATACATATATTAATCAAATAAAGTGTCTATTTTGGTTAACTATTGGTTGGCCGTGAGTATTTTCCAAAAAGGAATACTAGATGTCATCAAATATTGCAGAGGTTTTGTTTTTTTGCTTTTAATCTCATTTGTAGTTTGTTAAGCTCTGCCTTAGATCTTTTGAACTCTTTTGAACTCTAAGGAATGAATACTCACATGTACGGTGCTTCTATTTTTACTTTTTTTTTCATACTGAGAGCTTCTGAGTATACCGACATTGGAACCATATCACTATATATTATCAAGAATTATTTGAGGCAAAATGTTATAGAAAGACTGAAGCCAAAATTTAGAAATGCTGTTTTAAAAATCAGCTGCTATTGCAATATAGTGGAGACATACGTGTCAAAGAATATCTTGGGTTACCTAAATGCAGTTGTGAAATAATTATAAAGGAATAGCACTATGCTATAAAAATATCCTCGTGGACAGATTTATAGTGGCAGAAAAATCAGAATTGTCTAATACATTGATTTCTAATGTCAATAATACATTAGAAATAAACTTTACAGTGAGACATTTAAAGCCACCATTGAAGATACTCTACAATTAATGCCTTCCCACACTTTTTTTCTAAAGGGGCAAATGTTGACAGAAATTGAAGTATTTTTGTTTTATTCTAGAACATTTTTTTAAAGCTTCTTTCTTTCTTACCCTCTTTCCCTAATAATAGATATTCAGCAGTGGCGTTTGAAAACTCTCCTATTGACTAGCTTCATTCTCTCTCTGAACCTCATTTTCTTATTGTTATAAAGTAGATAATTAACACAACTCATAGGGTTGTGTGAGAATTCTATTATATGTGTTAATGTAATTTAGGAGATGAACAGAGTTTCTGGGACATAGGAATGTGCTTGATGAATGCTAGCTATTACCATATCTGTGTACGATTATTTCAATTTTGTTAATTGAGTTACATATCTCTTCCAAAGTCCACAAAAACTCACCTGAAAATAATTTTTTCAGCCATCGTTTTAATTTCTGAAATATTCCCCAATACAAATGGGTAGAAATATTGATATTAGTGTATTAGTTTCCTATAGATGCTGCAGCAAATTCCCACAGGCTTAGTGACAACACAAGATGAATTTATCCTCTTATAGCTCTGGAGGTCAGAAGTCTAAAACCAAGGTGTCACTTTTAAACTCAGCAAGTTATTTGAATCTGCTTTGAGAAAGCTAAGTTAAAGAAATAATCAGAAATGAAAAGAAACTTATGCATAATGATACTCATCGTAGCATTATGTATAACAGTAAAGAAATAAAAGAAATTAAGGAACCTCTGCATGATGGAATATTGTAATCTATTAATAATCATTAAATCGCGCTTTCAAAAATATTTAATAACCCAGAATAAAGCTCACAAAACAAAGCTTAAGTGAGAAAAATGTAGCTTGGTAACTAAAAAGTAAAGACAAAGTCCTCCATATGATGGTATTAGGAGGTAGAGCCTTTGGGAGGTAATTAGGTCACGAGGGTAGAGACTTCATGAATGGGATTGGTGTTCTTATAAAAGGGACCCAGAGAGCTCTCTTGCCCTCTTACAGCCATGTGAGGATACAGTGAGAAGATGGCAGTCTGCAAGCCAGAAGAGAGCCCTCACCTGAACCCGACCACGCTGGCACCCGATCTCTGACGTCCAGCCTCCAGAATTGTGAGAAATAAATTTGTTGTTTAGTAAAAAAACAACAAAAAAAGGAAACTAGGTGCCAGCTGGGCTGCCCTCCTCTGGAGGCTCCACTGCCTTGCCTTTTCAGCTCCAAGAGTTCGCCTGCATGCCTTGAGTCTTGACCCCTTCCTTGCAGTACTCCAACCTTTCCTTCCCTCTTTGCATCTCTTACTGCTGACCCAGAGCCTCCTGTCTCCTCAATAAAGACCCTTGTGATGGCATCATTCCCACCCAGATGCCCCGCTTCAAGATCCTTAATTCAATCACATCTGTTAAGTCATTTACCATGTAAAGCACCTGCCCATGGGTTCTGGGGATTAGGACATGGACCTCCTAATGTCTATGTGGGACATCTTTGGGGGAACCATTATTCCCCAACCACCATGAGTACTGTTTGTGGTCTAATTCTACAGAAGTTCTACAGTCATAGCTATAGAATTTATTTGCTATCATTCCCCTCACATGCTACTCCTTGTCATAGGTTTGCTCACAGAAGTTTTGATCCTCTATTATCCTAACTTGTTTGGATTTTGATAAAAAATGGGATGTTCAAGCTTTAAATATCACTCATTATACTCCTGTTTTGAAAAGTTAACTCTCACTAATATTTTTTTTCCTGAGATAGATAATTAGGGCCACATAAAAGCTTTTTTTAAGTAAAAAAAAAAAAAAAAGAAAGAAAAAAAGGCAAAATTTATCTTCCTCATAGATAATATAAAATCTATTTTAGAATGGATCTTTCCACTGGACATATCAATGTTTCTTCTTAAAATTGTAATTCCCTGTGTTCACTGGATTTCCCATCTGCCTCCTATTCTACCTAGAGTCTGGTATTTTATACAGTAAAGGAAGGACCTAATGGATTATCAAGGAAAATGTGTTCACAGCTTTTATAAATTCAGACAGAAAGGTACCCTTAATGCTATGATTTATCTGTCTTTCTGGATTCTTTTTGTAATTGTGGTTCTATATTTGGAATAGACACTTTCTTATTTGATTTTTTCCTCCATAGTTTAGTGTCAGTATTATTTTACTATATATTTTTGGATATTTTTCACCAGGAAGCTAAGGTGATAATATGAACCAGTCGAAGAGAGAGATGAACTTTATGAAGTGAGTGAATCCCAGGAACAGAGGACTCCTCAAACTCTTGACGGTTTATGGACTGTGTTTACCTACTGCTCATACCCTATCACTTTCCAAGTCATGAGTCTGTTAGTAGAACGGCAAGAAACGTGGACTGAAGAAAACCTATATTTCCCACTGCAGACTCTAGCTGATCGGAATGGATTCTTTGTCATCACACAGTGTGAACAAACCAGAATGTAACCGCCTGTGGGTACCCAGATACTTGTGGTGTTGATTGTTTGTGCCCACGGTGGAAAGCTTCTGCTGAACATCCTGAAAACAGCATATTTTAAGTTCAGAAATAGATTCTGTATTTGTTAACGATGGAAAGGATCCAATTGTGTTATTGTGAGAGAGGTTTTATAAGATGGCAAAAATTGTCTTCTACTTGTTAGTGCATAGGGGGCATTCTGAGAATGGAGGTAGGTCAAAACATTTACTGTGCATTTTAAACAGACCCTCCTTTCTCTTTCTTTACCAAGTAAAAATAAGCCTATTGTATGAAAATAATACGAACTTAAAGGTATTTGAAATATCATCATCTCTGTTTTCCAGGTAAGACGACCAAGTCTCAAAGGGAGTGAAACATATGCAAGTTTTCACGTGTGGGATATGGCAGAGATAGGCTTGGAGCTTGGTGGTCCTGACTTCAGACGTAGAGTATTTTAGCACCGCATTGCATCTCCTTTTTCTTTTTTACTCTCCCCATCCGTTCCTTTCTCATTTTTAAACTATTTTATAGCACTATTCATTGTTGATGCTAAGAATTTTTAATACATGCTATTTACAAATTAGGGTCCTGTGCTTTGATTCATTAAATTTCCTCCAAGGTCTATCAAGGGCAGACATGATTATACACAATATCCTGGGAGGCAGAGTTCAGGGTCCATGTCCTGAGTGTCTCCAAGGCTGATTTCCCTGATGCTCTCTCCATACATTTCTTTATATGTAGGCTTCTCACACGTCTCCACATTCAACATGAGCAAGCAAATTCCCACCCACACAGCAGAAGTTCTGTGTACTGAAAATGTAAGGCCAAGGGAGAAAACTAGGACAAAAACAGTCCTAGTTGATGACAAACTTTGGAGAGAAGCTGGTTAACTACTCAGACGTTTCCACCCCCAGAGAGGTAAGTTCTGGCAGAATAAAGTCCTGGAGAAAAGGAGAATCAGGAGAAGAGAAGGAGAATAGTGAACATTCAGGCCAAGAAAACAGTTGCCAAGAGTGGGGATTGGACAAAGGAGCCCTGAAACATTGTTGAAATCATCAGAAATAAGACAAAACAACAGCAATATAGAAAAAAAAAAAATGGCATCACTGGCCCACCAGCATTGTGAAGTAGACAGTCAGTAGCATAAGTTTAATTCAGATGCACCTAAAATTTAGTCATCTGGAAGTTAATTAAATGTGAGTTTCTGAAAAACATGACTGTGCGTTTCTAAGGGAAGTCATGATATCAACAAGTTTCTCCGAGTAGTTGGAAAGCAAAGAGAATGGAGGAGTTAACTAGTATGGATTAATTTTATGTAAAGCAAAAGGAAGAGGCAATGCATGTGAAAGCATTTTGTAAGCTTTAAAATACTTTCCACAAACACACACATCATCATTGCGTAATATCTGTGAATAGAAAACTTTAATTATTTAGCCCTCACTTCAGGGTATAATCTACTGTGGAGAGCAGTTACCATCTGTCTGAGATCCCTGATAGATTTTTTCCTGACAACGTGTTTCTGTGAAAGTGTTGCATGAGAATATATCATTTATTGACATTTAATGCCTATGTAGGTCACCCTACACTGTTGGGAAATTTTGAGATATTTTCTTGAAGTACAAGCAGAAATTACGATGGAAATCCACTTTACATTTTCATATTTTTCAATGAATAAAAGGTGATCATAACTGAATATTTTAATTCTTTGATTATTTTCTCCAGCATACTCATATTTACTCAAGCCTCAAAAGCAGTTATTGTATAATTAAAAGCTTATGAAAAGCAAGCTAATACATAGGGATATAAGTTAATTATTACATTTATAAATAGAATACTTTTCCTATTCCCACCCACATTTATATTTATTTTGTCATTAAAGGTGTATTTATTAAAGATCAATTTTATGGCATGATAATTTAGAAAATAAAAATGAATGCCTATTTATTGTGGTAGGCAGAATTTCAAAGGTGCTTCTCCCCTCAAATCCCACAGCCCTTCTCCTCCCTCCCAGATTCTCATTCTCTGTTTATTCAATCAAACTCAAAGTTCTGTGAAGGAATTTTGCAAGTAACATGAAAATTTCCAGTCAGCTGATCTTAAAATGCAGGGGTTATCCAGGTGGGCCTGATCCAGTCAGGAGAGCCCTTTAATTAAAAAAAACATTTTTTTAAATTTTTTTTTTTTTTGCCACAGCTTGTGGGATTTTAGTTCCCTGACCAGGGATTGAACCCTGGCCCTTGGCAGTGAAAGTGCAGAGTCTTAACCACTGGGCCACCAGGGAATTCTCTCAGGAGAGCCCTTGGAAAGCATTAACACTTTTTCCAGATGATGGACAAGGAAATTAGAGTTTCAGAGCATGAAGGGTTCAAAGTGCAGTGGGTAGCTTTGAAGAAGGAGGATGCCACAGGATAAGGAATGTGGGTGGTCTTTAGGGGCTACAGATAGGCTGCAGCTGTTAGCAAAGAAATGAGGTCCTCTGTCCTGTGGATGCAGGGAGCTGAATGGGGTTTGGCCAACAACCTAAATGAGCTTGTTCAAGAATTCTTCCTGGGAGCATCCAGGTAAGAACCCAGGCTGGCTGACACCTTGGTTTTGGCTCTATGAGACCTCAAGCAGAGAACCCATCTGAGCCCAACGCCAATTCTAACCTATAGAACTGTGAGCTAACAAGTGAATATTGTTTTGTGCTGTCAAATTTGTGGTGACTTGTTACACAGCAACAAATACTAATAATTTATTAAATGCCAGCTACATGGTAGGATACTTGATGCACCTTTTTATCCTGCCCGGTGAAGTAGGAAGCACTGGGTCCGATTTCCCAATAAGCCACAGAGAGAAGCGATCTGCCCCAGGATTTAGAAGTAGAGCCAAGACTCTCCTTTATATTATTAACTTGTATTTGAGACCTTTTTTCCACATTTGACTCTTTATTGTATAAAGTGCACACGGGATATTTTATTATGTTTTTTTCTAATTACTTTGCGCTTTACTGGACTGCTCCAGTCACATAATGATAGCTAGAGCAGATGCCAAGTCTTTGCTCTTTCCAATAGTTTTCCGTAATTAAAACTAATCTTTTCCATTTTTTTTCAGTTTTAATTTATCTTTAATTAATCTTTATTGGAGTATAGCTGATGTATAATATTGTGTTCGTTTCAGGTGTAGCGGAAAGTGAATCTGTTATGGCCACTGCTTCTTGTGGGCGTTCATCCATGGGTGAGGCTCTGCTTGACCTTTCATTTGCTCCATAATATAAACACCGTAACCCTCACACAGCCTTGCACACTGATGATCCTCAGGAATCCTTATCCCTTTATCTTCCCCACTTGCTGCATCTGGATTGGGAGAGCTGGCTAATGATAGTAGGAACAGTTCTGCCACCTCTTGGCAAGGCAGTATCTTGTACCAGTTACTGATTGCAGGCCTTAGAATACGGATGATGCAGTGATACGTGTTTTCAGCTGAGCGCGCCTACCCTCAAGTCTGGGACAAAAGTCCCACTAGGCATTCATTACATGATTCTGAAGCATTCTGTCATAGTTTCAACCTATAAAAGACCAAAAGGGGAGAAGTGACTTGCCTAAATGTTATCTCATACTTTAGACTTAAACAGTTACTCTTTGTTTATGATTTAGTTTGCCTGAGGCTTGACAGTAATAAAAGAATATCCAAGAGAATTAATATGACTATAATATGATCTGTATTTCAGTTGTCATCTGTGAGTTCTGCATTATCTGATCTTTGGAAATGTATTTTGAATTTTTTTTTTTTTCTTTTTGGTACGCGGGGCCTCTCACTGTTGTGGCCTCTCCCGTTTGCAGAGCGCAGGCTCAGCGGCCACGGCTCACGGGCCCAGCCGCTCCGCGGCACGTGGGATCCTCCCGGACCGGGGCACGAACCCGCGTCCCTCGCATCGGCAGGCAGACTCTCAACCACTGAGCCACCAGGGAAGCCCGTATTTTGAATTTTGATTTAAGTATTTTAATAAACAATTCTATCTGGAATCGGTGTATAACAGTATTTCAGAGAGAAAGACAGGTGACTATGTTTAGTGTGGCTAGTTTCAAAGTTATTCTGTCTTATTGAAAAAAATATGAACTGATGGTGTCATTAGAGACTTGAAAGTTTTGGAGGAAAACACATGAAGGGATTCACTAAAGAATGCTAATTCCTAAGTTATATATAAATCCAGAAGAACTTACCAAGTCCCTATTCAAGTGACAAATTTGTAGGAAGCTGGCAAAGGAGGGAGATGGAGGAGAAATCCGTGGCTTGTGACAGGGCAATCCTAGATTGCTCGTGAGACCAGAAACCTAACAACAAACAAGGGAGCACACTGGAATTGAGAGCCATGTGAAAGTGAAGCTGAAATCTCTAGGGCTGTCAGAGTGGAAGGCGAAAGAGTACTGATAAAACTGGAGACGTCCTGAGGGGAAGAGTTATTAGTTCAAGATGGCATATAAATTAGAGCTCTTTCAGGTTGGGAGATAATGAACATGCATAGGAAATATATCATTATTATATTCTATTTTTTGAGTGCTGTGCTGGCATTGGATTCCAGTTTATGTTAAGCAGGATGGATAAAACACCACTTAAATCCAAAGAACTAGCCGATTTAGTTACACAGACCAGAAAGGGGAACAGTATGCAGTGACAAATAGTAAATGAGGTGATACTAGTTGTTGTTTTTTCACCCTATTTGTTTTTCTCAAAATAAATCTTCAAGTGAGAGAATCTTGTCCAGTTATTAATTCAATAAAAATCTGTTGATTTTCTGTTATGTGGCTAACATTGTACTAGACACTGGGAAAACAGATGTAATGAGCCTTATATCTTATCCTTATAGAAGTAACTGTTTAGAGAAGGAAACAGATGTGAAAAACCATAATTAAAACACTATGCAATAATACTCAGCAATGGACATCCATTGCCCTGTTGTCCATCAACTTTCTTATGAGAACAGTATTTTATTCTGATGAGGGAACACTGTCTCTGACCTTCTTCTCTCCATGGTTTCCATACCTCAATTATGATACCTGGCTCAGAACCCAAACTTGACCACTCAGAGTCAAAACTCTTCTCTTTGTGAGGAAGAGGCTCAGCCCCTGCAGGTGGCAAAGCTGGAGTTGTTAAGAATCAAACATTTCATTGAGTGGAAGACCACAGGCTGTTGTAAGGAATCATGACTCCAATAGTCTAGTTGACACTGGGAGGTAAAAGAGCCAATGCTGTTTCCGTCTCTAGATGGACATCTCTGAGATTCAGGTAGCCTCTCACCTTTGCTTCGGTGTTTTCTAAGAAAAAAAAATATATATATATATGTATATGTATACATATTTTATTTTATTAAGCTAATTCCAGTTTAGTTTTTAGATCAACTGTAAAAAGAAAGACCTGACTGCATTTCTATAAAGTTATTATTTGGACAAGCATGATCAAAGTTGTAATATGTAGCACATGGATAAAAGGATAGTACAAAGGAAATAACAATCGTGGCTCACAGTGAAGCATGTCTAGCAAGGATCTTTCTCCTAAGGACCCTGACAACAGCTTGTTTAGTACCATGTATAGAAGGACAATGGTTGAGACCATTCCATCCATCCTGTAAAGGTGTTATCAGGGACTGAGGGGTTTGGTATAAGCAGAAAAGCAAGAAGCTTTCCGTCACAGTGAAAAGTAACAACAAGAACCGATATGATAAGAGAAAAAACACACACCCCTCAAATGATGAAAAAGAGAGAAAGGGAGAGAAAGAAAGAAAAAGAGAAAAAAGGAAATGGCTGGATGACACTGGATGGTGGAATGAACATTTTAAACTCTGTACAACGCAGTAGGAAATAACAAGAAATGAGAATAAGTCAGAGAAGGTGAGGTCAAAGTGAAATGGGATGAAAATTATGTTGTTGATGGACAGACCCCTGGTCCCTCCAAATTTGGGCCCAATATGAGCCGTGATCTTTAAAAAAAAAATGAAAAAGACTCAAGATGAGAAATTCAGCCTTTAAAATGTATTTTAAAGTGAAAAGACAGAAATGTTAGAGGTATTTTGGAGATGATAGACCTTTCAGTTCATAGAAACTGGGAAACTACTTTCCTCAAAGATTTCAGTTGCTAGCTTTTGAGATTCAGCATATTTAGAATGTTCTTCATTTCTAGATTTCTACTTCTTAGTTTTAAACTTATTCTTGGAGTCAGCAGTTGTAGTTTTGTGTAAAATGCAGCCTCTAAAACCAGAAAAGAACACTCTAAATAGACTGCCCTTTGAAATATCACCTTGTCCTGGGCACTAACAGTTAATACTTTACTTCAATAGGAAGAGACATTGGCCTATGGCACTGAGAAGTCCATGCTATGAAAGATGCAAAATAAGGTTGACAGTATAATGGCACTTTGTTTATAAATTCAAGCAAAACGCTTTTCTCTTTAGGAAAGCAAGAAATGAGAGAGCAGGGATTTTTGCACTGTTTGTAAAACAATCTTAAACTACCTGTTTACTACCAAAGTGATAGAAAATAATAACAGTATTAAAAGCATGATTATAAAAGTCATTGTTGACAACAATATAAAAATTGATTTCATGTTAATTACCCTGAGGACCTTTATTCAAACATTTAGTAGAACATTTTGTTACTGTTAGGCACTAAAACTTGAAGTTGAGATGTTCTTAACTAATCATTATGTAAAACTTGTGTTTTGGTCAAGTTTTTATAACAGAGGTGAGCAAACTTTCTTCCTTGAAAGGCCAGATAGTGAATATTTGCTGCCAAATGGTCTCTCCCACAACTGCTCAGCTCTGCCACGTGGTACAAAAGCAACCATGGACAAGACACAAATAAATGAGCATGCCTGTGTTCCAATAAAACTTTATTTACAAAATCAAGTGGTGGTCTAGATCTGACCCACAGGCTATATCTTGCCGACCTCTGCTTTACAATAGCAAAGAGAAACATAGCCTTTATAATTAAACTTCTCCCTATCTTCTTTCAATTGATGGTATTTAATAACAGCACAAAATAGAGGCCAAGTGAGGCAATAGAAAAGGGGACAGCATGAGAAAAAGCCAAATAATTTTGCCGAGTGTCCTGGACAGTCAGGAAGAATGTGGGTGATATTGCAAAGAACAGTCAGTTATAAATATTAAGTGCTGGCATGTTTCTGAATAGAGATGTGCCTGGCATTCTGACAATCCTCAGTTCACTACTGGAGAAGCAGACCAGCCTCGAGAGCCCAAATCAGGAAGTAGCCATATATGCCCGCTACTCCTTGCTTCTGTCTCTCCATTAAGAATTTTCCTACCCTCTAGTGCATGCTAAAGTCTGCAAATGTAACAATCCAGTCAAATTTAACATCCTTTTCTAATATTTTGTATTTGGGTTTAGGCCTTCTACAAGCTGGAGAAAGCCAAATGTATGCATTTCAATAGTATTCTGTTGGCTTTTAGTTTGTATGGGAGTGGAATGAGTTTAAAAATAAACAAGAAATAAGGAAATGGTAGACAAAGGACTTTATGAACTACTAAGCCTGATTATACTTTTAAGATTTTGAAAAAAATACTCTGTTTATAACTGAGACTTGACTGTGCCTGACTCACTAATTTAGGGATTGGCTCCAATAAAATAAAGGATAACACAACTTTATTTTTTTGGGAAAATGCTAATGAATGTGATTAATACATTTTAATCAGAACAGCTGGACTCTGTATAGTTACTCTTTTGGCAGGAACATAGGTAATCCATTGAAAAATTATGTATCGCATATTTAAACACGAAAACTACTACAGTGAGAAGCACTCAGAAAATGCAGAATTGGAAGAAGCTTCATTCAAAAATCTGTTAAAGAGAAACAAGATATGTATTAGAGTTGACTGAAGTGTAACTAATAATAACTCTTAAGAATTGTAAACTAGTGTTATAAAAGCAACAGGTGTATATCCTAATGGGTTAAAGTCTGCATGAGTGAAGTATTAAAGATGGAATAGGGCCAAGCAGAGAAGCAAGGGTAAGACCTGCTGTAAAGCCACAGTGAGTGTGTACACAGGAAGGAGGACATTTGCCCTGGATCAGTTAGCACAGAGATGAGTCCAAACAAGACACTACAGGAGAAATGTCAGAACCAGCTCTGGTTAAAGGATTATGGTGGGTGAAAATTGTGAGTGACCCGAGCCCGCTTTTAACACCTTTTCTAGCTACTGTGGCATCTCTTTTCATAAGTCTTCACTATGTCATTTATTAATGTATTCTCTCATGTTGTAAACATGCATTAAATTCTTTCTCAGTGATAGTTGTCATAGCTACCACGACTCGGAGAGTAGCAACCAAGACCGAATGGCAATACCAATGGGCTGGTTCAGACAAGCGTATCCAGAATCTTAGCTGGAAGATCAGCTGTGCTCCCCCTCGTGTGCCAGCATGTCTGGGTTTGGTTAGAAAGGGCTTTGTGTGTCAGGTCACATGGCAAAGAATTCATCAAATGGGAAGAGAAAGTTTGGGTACATTAAGAGAAAGCTAAGACCAAGGGCCTGGACACAAAGATGAGAGAGGAAGTATCCCCAGGGCCTTTGGTTTTTATTACATCAAGTTGGGCTATTGTCCTCACAACTAGAGACTGAAATGAAGCTAAGGAAAATATGTTTAAAAACTTTGTGAAAAAACACTAATGGAAGCTATCGAAGAAGAACTAAACAAAAAACCCATAAAAAATTTTTTTTGAAAAAGGAAATTTGTGAAGCCATAACTTCAAATATGCTAGCAGGTGCAAAAACCTTGTACTTTTTGTGAAATATCTTTCCGTCTCATAGTGAAAATACAGCTTTTATGTGGACTCAGGATTGCCATAGGAAAGATATACTTGTAGACTTTAATATGATTTGAGAAAAAGTGAAGTCATTATATGACAACTTAAAGCAAAAGGAAGGTGAAGAATCTAAAACTGGAGAACTTAATGCCAGTAAAGGATGGTTTGATAATTTTAGAGAGAGGTTTGGCTTTTAAAATGTCAAGATAACAGGGTAAACAGCTTCTCCTGACCAAGAGGCAGCAGACGAGTCCCCAGATGCCATTAAGAAAACCATTGAGGAGACAGGATATCTTGCCTGAACAGGATTTTAATGCAGACAAACGTACCCTATTCTGAAAAACAAATGTCACAAAGGATATTTATTAGTAAGAGAAGCAAACATCAGGATTTAAGGCAAGAAGGGTCAGGCCAACTCTGCTGTTTTGTGCAAATGTGGTTTTATGATCAGGACAGCAGCTAACCTCTGAGTCTTGAATGGAAAAGGTAGACACCAGCTACCAGTCTTTTGGTTGTACAAGAATGACTGGACAATGAGAACCGTTTTTCTGGATTGGTTCCATAGATGATTTGTCCTTGAAGTCAGGAGGCACGTTGCCGGGAAGGGACTGCCTTTAAAGTTCTTTTGATACTAGACAATGCCTCTGGCTACCCAGAACCCAATGAGATCAACACCAAAAGTGTTGAAGTGGTCTACTTGCCCCCAAACACAAGATCTCTAATTCAGTCTCTATATCAGTGGGTCAGAAGGACCTTTAAGTCTCATTACACACAGTACTCTATGGAAAGGACTGTCAGTGCTATGGAAGAGAACACTTATGGAGAGAACATCAGGAAAGTCTGGAAGGATTAGACCACTGAAGATGCCATTGTTGTTATAGAAAAAGCCGTGAGAGCCATCAAGCCTGAAACAATCAATTGCTGCTGGAGAAAACTGTGTCCAGATGCTGTGCATGACTTCTCCAGGCTCACAAAAAAGCCAATCAAGGAAAAGAACTTGGCTCTCCCACCTCAGAGGCACAGCCCTGATGCCTGGATGGAGCACCAAGAGCCTGTCATCCACATGGCTCAGAATAAAAAGGAGGAAAAGAAAGAAAGAAAGAAAGAAAGAAAGAAAGAAAGAAAGAAAGAAAGAAAGAAAGAAAGAAAGAAAGAAAGAAAGAAAGAAAGAAAGAAAGAAAGAAAGAAAGAAAGAAAGAAAGAAAGAAGATAAATAAAATAAAATAGTTATTAAAATAAAAAATAATTATTAAAAAATTTTTTGTAAGTAATAAAAAAAAAATAAAGAAGAGAGCAACCAAACCAAAAAACAAATCCACCAATGATAACAAGTGCTAAAAATTATACTAAAAAGAACCCAAAAAACAAACAAAAAAAACCAGACAGACAGAACCCTAGGACAAATGATAAAAGCAAAGCTATACAGACAAAATCACACACAGAAGCATACACATACACACTCACAAAAAGAGAAAAAGGGAAATATATATATATATATATCATTACTCCCAAAGTCCACCTCCTCAGTTTGGGATGATTCATTGTCTATTCAGGTTTTCCACAGATGCAGGTACATCAAGTTGATTGTGGGGATTTAATCCACTGCTCCTGAGGCTGCTGGGAGAAATTTCCCTTTCTCTTCTTTGTTTGCACAGCTCCTGGGGTTCAGGTTTGGATTTGGACCCGTCTCTGTGTGTAGGTCACCTGAGGGCGTCTGTTCTTTGCTCAGACAGGATGGGGTTAAAGGAGCCATTGATTCAGGGTCTCTGGCTCACTCAGGCCAGTGGGAGGGAGGGGTACGGAAAGTGGGATGAGCCATGACGGCAGAGGCCGTCGTGACGTTGCACCACCGTGAGGTGTGCCGTATGTTCTCCAGGGGAAGTTATCCCTGGATCACGGGACCCTGGCAGTGGCAGGCTGCAAAGGCTACCCAAAGCAATCTACAGATTCAATGCAATCTCTATCAAACTATGACTGGCATTTTACACAGAACTAGAACAAAAAATTTCACAATTTGTATGGAAACACAAAAGACCCTGAATAACCAAAGCAATATTGAGGAAGAAAAACGGAGCTGGAGAAATCAGGCTCCCTGACTTTAGACTCTTCTACAAGGCTACAGTAATCAAGACAGTATGGTATTGGCACAAAAACAGAAACATAGATCAATGGAACAGAATAGAAAGCCCAGAGATAGACCCACACACATATGTTCACCTTATCTTTGATAAAGAAGGCAAGA
Source organism: Kogia breviceps (assembly GCF_026419965.1). Classification (NCBI taxonomy): domain Eukaryota; kingdom Metazoa; phylum Chordata; class Mammalia; order Artiodactyla; family Physeteridae; genus Kogia; species Kogia breviceps. The sequence continues at coordinate 3,908,994 of NC_081320.1, forward strand.
ATATACAATGGAGAAAAGACAGCCTCTTCAATAAGTGGTGCTGGGAAAACTGGACAGCTACATGTAAAAGAATGAAATTAGAATGCTCCCTAACACCATACACAAAAATAAACTCAAAATGGATTAAAGACCTAAATGTAAGTCCAGACACTATCAAACTCTTAGAGGAAAGCATAGGCAGAACACTCTATGACATAAATCATGGCAAGATCCTTTTTGACCCATCTTCAAGAGAAATGGAAATAAAAACAAAAATAAACAAATGGGTCCTAATGAAACTTCAAAGCTTTTGCACAGCAAAGGAAACCATAAACAAGATGAAAAGACAACCCTCAGAATGGGAGAAAATATTTGCAAATGAAGCAACTGACAAAGGATTAATCTCCAAAATTTACAAGCAGTTCATGCAGCTCAATATCAAAAAAACAAACAGCCCAATCCAAAAATGGGCAGAAGACCTAAATAAACATTTCTCCAAAGAAGATACACAGATTGCCAACAAACACATGAAAGAATGCTCGACATCATTAATAGTTAGAGAAATGCAAATCAAAACTACAATGCGATATCATCTCATAGTGGTCAGAATGGCCATGATCAAAAAATCTACAAACAATAAATGCTGGAGAGGGTGTGGAGAAAAGGGAACCCTCTTGCACTGTTGGTGGGAATGTAAAGTGATACAGCCACTATGGAAGTTCCTTAAAAAACTACAAATAGAATTACCATACAACCCAGCAATCCCACTACTGGGCATATACCCTGAGAAAACCATAATTCAAAAAGAGTCACGCACCACAATGTTCATTGCAGCACTATTTACAGTAACCAGGACATGGAAGCAACCTAAGTGTCCATCGACAGATGAATGGATAAAGAAGATGTGGCACATATATACAATGGAATATTACTCAGCCATAAAAAGAAACGAAATTGAGTTATTTGTAGTGAGGTGGATGGACCTAGAGTCTGTCATACAGAGTGAAGTAAGTCAGAAAGAGAAAAACAAATACCATATGCTAACACATATATATGGAATCTAAAAAGAAAATAAAAGGTCATGAAGAGCCTACGGGCAAGACAGGAATAAAAACGCAGACCTACTAGAGAATGAACTTGAGGATATGGGGAGGGGGAAGGGTAAGCTGGGACAAAGTGAGACAGTGGCATGGACATATATACACTACCAAATGTAAAACAGATAGCTAGTGGGAAGCAGCTGCATAACACAGGGAGATCAGTACTTTGCTTTGTGACCACCTAGAGGGGTGGGATAAGGAGGGTGGGAGGGAGGGAGATACAAGAGGGAAGAGATATGGGGATATATGTATATGTGTAACTGATTCACTTTGTTATAAAGCAGAAACTAACACACCATGGTAAACCAATATACTCCAATAAAGTTGTTAAAAGAAAAAAAAAAAAGAAGAAGAAGAGCAGTAAAATAATTTTTTTAAAAAAAAGAAAAATGGAAATCATGAAAGAGAATGTAGGCCAGGCAAAAAAAGGTGGAAGGTAAAGGGTTTCAAGATATGGATCTTGGAGAAAGTCAACAGCTAATAGACCCCAACACCCGAATTAACTGAAGATGACTTGATGGAGATGAGCACTTTGAAACCAGTGCCAGGCGATGAGAAAAAAAGACAGAAGAAGAAGCAGCTCCAGGAAACAAGTTGACATCAGACAATATGGCAGAAGGTTTCCGAGTATTATTCAAGACTGCTTTTGACTTCTTTTACAATGTGGACCCTTTTATGATATGAACACTGAAACTGAAGCAAATGACGGAAGCAGGATTGGTAGCCTGTAGAAACATTTTTAGAGAAATGAAAATGCAAAAAAGTCAGAGAGAAATTAGGATGTATTTCAGTAATGTTCACCCACTGTGCCTGACTCTCCTGCCTCCCCCTCCCCCTCCTCCCTCTCTGCCACCCCGAGACAGCTAGACCAGCCCCTCCTCTTCATCCTCCTCCTCAGCCTACTCAACACGAACACGATGAGGGTGAAGACATAACCAAATCATTAAGTAATCCTCCAGTTCTGAACCTACGGAGAGAAGTCAAAAGATAAGTTAGGTGGAAATAGGGTACTACTTTGGAGAATGTACCTTCAAATATGAAAAATAATGAGCTTCCTAATTACCCCAGAAAAAGACAGACTTTGTGCCCTCAGTCACTAATAGTGCAGGACAACTGTAACTTCGCCTCATGGGGCAGAACTGGCGTCTATGAAATATATGGCTGAGGCAGCAGGCCAGGTCGTGTACTCACCACAATCAGGTAGATCATAAAAAGAGAAGAGGCTGCACCGCATTAGCCCACCTCATTTCTCAAAGTCATCGAATAGATCATTCCACACTAAGACATGGAGTAGGGATCTGCACAGAACCAGGGGCATTTAGAGAAAGTGTCTCTTCTTGGAAATCACAAGAGAAGACAAAGTATTCTAATCCCAGGAAGCTGCTCTTACCCATGGCCACATTCTAGACCTGCAAAAGCATGGAACTGCCAAATTTTGGAAATCTTAAATTTGAATACCTCCCTCTCAGATCACTGATTTCTACCCTTTCAGACATCTCACTGCATACATGTCAGTCACTTGAATCCTCCACTATCTTTCTGGCTCACCAACCCTTATTGATCTCATTCACTTCCTTCTAAGTCTATACCACTAAACAAATCACCCAGAACACATGATCCTCTAAACCTTCTTTTCCTTTGTAATTTGGGGGGATGAATTGGAGGACATAGCTGGAATCAGTTCATGAAAGGACAAAAATGACACAAGGAATTAAATTTTATTGTGTGGGCATTGGGGAAACCTTTGCAAGTTTTTGCGTTGGGGAGGGACAAACTCTCACTCATGTTATTGAACTGATGGAAGGCTAAAATAAAGATGGAAAAGGCAGATTGTTGACATCTGTGGAAGTGGATGGGAGGCAATGTATAGATAGAAATGGAGATGAAGTGGACCTGAACAGAAGCTATGGGTAGGGCAGTGGTGAAAAGAACACAGAATGAGAAATTACAGACTCAGTAGGACCTGGATATGGAGTGAACTTGAGAGTACGAGATATCAAAGATGACCACTCGTGTCTCAGATAGTATCTACCACGTGAGCACTAACACGAATGTGTGTTGAATGTGATAAAGTATTTGTAATCAATAGTTTACAGGAGTCAATTAACATTAGGTGAAGATTATAATCTCTCTGAAGATTATAGAGACCTCTTTGCACACTTCCATGACTGTACTTTTTTTTTTTTTTTTTTTTTTGGCGGTAAGTTGGCCTCTCACTGCTGCGCCCTCTCCCGTTGCAGAGCACAGGCTCCGGACGCGCAGGCTCGGTGGCCACGGCTCACGGGCCCAGCCGCTCCGCGGCACGTGGGATCCTCCCGGACCGGGGCACGAACCTGCGTCCCCTGCATCGGCAGGCGGACTCTCAACCCCTGCGCCACCAGGGAAGCCCTGTACATATTTTATGTTGTAATAAAATGAAATTCACCTTATATGTCTCTTCCTGTGGCTTCCCACTGTGACACTCTCCTCGTTGCTTCAGTGGAAAAGCTTGCTTCATTGCTGTGCACCACCAGACATTTAACTCATTTCTATTAAATGCGCAAGAATTTGATGACAGCACCTCTTAAGAAACTGCTTTGGATTATGTACAATTATGAAATTACTAACATATACTAACAACTTACAATGCACCAGGCTCTTTGCTGGACATTACCCTATTTAATTGTCAGAGCAACTCTCTGAGATATCTATTATTATGTCCAATTATGAATGAGTAAACTGAGAGTCCAAGGGATAATTATATTTGCTCAAATCCACACAGCTGGTAAGCTGGTAGCGAGATTCCAATTCAGGATTTTTGACTGTTCCAACTGTATTCCTGTATATAGTAACCTGTCTCACTGTGTGGTAGATTATAAAGTAAAATAGTTGCCTCACCTCTTTTTACTACTGTTGTCATTAATACCTGGATTCTGTTGAGTTATTATTGCTTTGGAGAATGGGTCCCAAGTGTTTTATACAAAACAAAGAAAACAGAATGAAACAAAACAAAAAACCCATAGGTGATTGTTTTCTATAAAACATGCAACTATGCCCTGGGTTATCATTTGAAATCTGATAAAAGCTGCTATATGTGAATCTTTTTTACATGAATATAAGAGTTGAATCAAAGATATAAGCCTGATTCTTCCCCTGCTTGGCCACACATAAGAGTTAGAAAGTGGTAAAGTCGGCACTCCTTAGTAATAATCCCGGGCCATTGCTCTGTTTTCTTTACTTACTGATCTCTTTTCTTAAATTCATATTTTGTAACTATTCTGCTCTCTGTTATTACTTAATGACTTCTGAATCCAGCTCATGGAATTCCTCATTGATAATGACCTCCATATTTACCATCTCCAAATACATACCAGTACATCTGAATTCTGAATTTTCAATCTGAGGCTCACACAAAAACAAAACATTTTCAGAATATGAACTCAAAATTTCTCTCTTGGATTATAATATATAGTCCTTAACTCTTTCAGTTCATATTCGCATTGGACACATTATTGGTTCTCCATGTAGGTGACCTAATTTTTTTCAGGTGAACTTTCTTCTGAAAGCAAAATTGACTCCTTTATTATTGATTTCAACAACCATTACTCCCTAGAATCCACCCTCCCTTTGTCTTCTACTATCCTTGTATTGTCAGTTCTTTAGCACCTACCATTAATATATTTTCTGTTTATTTGCCCATATACCTGAACAGAGTTGGAAAATGTTCTAGAACCACACTGATTGAGTCTAATGCAAAATGCATAGGTGACCCTCATGGTATAAACATGTAGAAATGTATATAAAAATTATAGAGACAATTCAATACATAGCTAATCTTGGAAAAAAAAAAAAGAGAAATTCCCATAAAGAAAAATAAAATCCAGAGGTGTAGAAACTAACTGAAAACACCGACTTAAAAGTTTTTGAGATTCTAATAGAACTGAAGGATGATATTTTAATGGGTGTAACTGCTGGAATCGCTTAAAGCCTGCAGATTTAAAGATTGTCTAGTCTGTGATGAGGAGATTAGACAATCTTTTCCCATTAGCCTAAGAAAGAAGCAATGTAGGAAAGACTTGACCTGCCATTGCTGGCTCTGAAGATAGAAGAAGGGAACTAGGAGCCAAGAAGCGCAGGCAGCCTCCAGAAACAAATGCAGCCTTGCAGACATGTTGATTTCGCTCATTGACACCGAGACCAGACTTCTAACTTTAAAATAATAAACTTGTGTTGTTTTAATCCAGTTACTTTGTGGAAATTTTATGCAGCAGCAATATAAAATGAACACAACTGTATAACAAGAAATTAGACACAGCTGAAAATTGAATTTATGTATTGGAAGGTTGATTTGAGGCAAACATTCTAAGAATGATAGATAAAACAAATGTAAATCTTGGTCCATAATGGAAAAACCGCAGGTCATTGAAGACTGAGTGTGCCATTCATAAGTATTTAACAAAAGATCACTAAGGGATGGGCTATTTTAAAAAAAGAAAAGAAACTGGCCACAGAAGCAAGACATTGGATAACAAAAGAAAACGCTCAGAAAGAAATTGGTAAACCTGTAGATAATTTTAAATAAATAACATAACAAATAAAGATATCTGGAAATTACAATGCAGTTAGTGTTCTAAAATATTTTTGTAGTTCAGGATCTGGAAATAAGTAATCAAAAGTCTATATCTTAATATGTATAACATGAGTTCAAAGTTTATGGGAAACAACGAAAAGGTCATATATGTGGTATATATATAATATGTTAGTTTTTCACTTGTTTATTCTCTGTATCCCCCTACTAGAATGATAGGAGGACAAATTTTTGATCTTACTTACTTACTACTTACCGTCATATTCCCAGAACTTAGAAGAGGGTATGGAACATTGTAAGTGATGATTACTAAGTGTAGACTTAGCTAAATAGATTCTATATCTTTCAAACCAGCAAGAAAGGGAGAGAGATAAAAGTTAATTTCAAGAGAAGGCAGGAAAAATAAGAAAGAAGGAAAAATAAGAAAGAAGGAAAGAAAATGCATGGGGGAAAACATAAAATAAGATGATAAAAATTCAGAGATTAATACTTGGGTAAAATAAATTCCCAATATGCAGTTTAAGAGACACCCCTAGTGAAGATATCCAGCTGATATACAACAAGAGAAGGCACCTTTTCAGTTGTTGAAATCTATTTCTAAGGTCCAGTTGTTCACTGTTTGGCCAGGAGGTATGCCACATTGGTTCTTAATATTTGAATATTTTTCTTGCAGCACACCTAAAGGCTAAAAATAGAGGGGTAGGAAATACTAACCTAAAACATGCAGAAACAACCACATTAATCTGAGAAAAAACCTGTACATTTTAGCAACGTGATTGTGCAATGCCCAATGATAAAACATCTGATTCTGTAAGAAGACCTAAAACATCCTGAATCTGAATATAATAATATAAACAAAACAGACATAAAGTATAACATTAGAGAACTGTAAAAAAAAAAAGTGGACAAAATTACAGTGCAAAGTTTAATTTTGCTAAAATTTGCTAACTTTAATTAGCAAAGTTTAGGTCCTGTAATTTCAGCTCAGCCCCAACTATCTTTAGTAATCATATGTTCATAATTCAGCAGCTACATATTACATGCTGAATAACATTTTCCCAAATTTCTCTTTCTCCCAAAATAACAATTTAAAACAGAAACTAAAATTTATTTTGTATGACCTATTACTCATCAAGTTGCATCTACTTTTCTTTCCAAAGACGATCTACTTTTTCTTCAAAATACGTGTACTATTTCATTAAAGATCAGTGTTTTCTTCTCTAAGGTGGTGATATGAAGACTCTTAGTACTAAGATGCCAAAGAACTGAGAAAGTTTCAAAGTAAATATTTCGGCAGATGAGCCATATGTCCCTGGGTTAGAGGACAATGAGAGAGTCTTAATCAGTCATATGGTTTTCAGCACTTATCCTGATAAATGGCAGGTCAAGGAGGGTTGTATTTAACAGTATATTCCTCAATGAAATGCCACTTTTTCCTCAATGTGTCCTCTGTGCGAGCTAATTAAAATCATGTTTTGCTGCACTGTCAGCACACCAAGTTGCTGACTTTCTTGCCTCTCCACATGGTACAAAAAACGAATGCTGGCATATGATACACCTGAGCTCGTGAAGGCTCCTTGGCATGTAATATAGTGCATGCATTTTTGCAATCCACACTTATAGCATCTTCCTTCTCCCTTAGGCATTATTACCATCCACTTATATTACATGCAGATAGAAGTTAAATAAGTTGAAAAGACATGGCTACTGCTTTGTTGCCCAAATCCAGAGAAACAATTCCTACCTTATTAAACACTCCTGAGTCTCTCAGATGCACTCAATGGAGATTAGGGTGGTATCACACTGCTGTACATTTTTAACTATTATTAGAAGACTGTGCTTGATAAATACCACTTAGTCCCTCAAATCATAAAAGTAATATCAAAAAGGAATTTCAGTGAGTTAAAGCATACACTATAAATGTGTGTAAAGGCAGCGTTAATAATCAGCCCTCCCTTCTCACATATTTCCCATCTGAACAATGAAACCCATGGTAAGAATTTGTTGTATGTGCTTGCATAATGTTCTTCTTGCAGAAAATACATGGTTAATAAATAAATGGTTTAAGAGTTTGTTGTGATGAAGCTTTCTTGCTTCTCATCAAATATGAATATAACTCAACTGACAGACGATTTTCCATTCTACGCTACATCATGAAGACTAATATAATACTCGTGTGAGTCTATGTGATGATATACAGGGTATAACACCTGAATGATGTGGGCAGAAAGACACATCAGTAAATTTTTTAAAATAGAGATTATTTGTAATTATGCAAATGTTACTTGGAGCCCTTTATCCCAATTGTTATAGAAAGTTATTACACCAGGGGCCAGTAATTGTAGGAGTCATTTTAGAATTCTCCCTGTCACATAGTTGTTTCATAATCTGGTCCCAACTTACATTTGAAAATTCACTATCGTTTACTCACATCCCTAAGTCTATGGTCTTCAAAGTGTGTTCCCTGGACGTGAAGCAATGGCATAATGTGGGAGGTTGTTAGAAATGCAATTCTGAAACCCACCTCAAACTTACTGGATCAGAAACTCTAGGATGAGAACCCCAAATGGACATTTTTAATAAACCCTACATGTGGTTTTGATACACCCTAAATTTAACAACAGCTTCCCTAGATCAGTCTTGTCAGATTTTAATATGCATAGGAATCACCTCGGAATTATTAAAAAGAGATTCCTTTTCCCACTGCCATAGACTGATTTCAGCAGAACTGAGGTTGGGCCTGAGAATTTGCATTTCTAGCGCTTTCTCCGGTGATGTAATGCTCTTGGTTCATGCACACACGTTGTGTATTACCGTACCAGAAAGTCAAAGGGACCTCTTCCCAGAAATAGCACTTCCCAGGGTCTTTGACTTTGATCATTCCATCCTTTCTGTCTCAGAATGTCCCTTTCATAACTTGTCCACTTATGAAATCCTATTTACTCCTTAACACCCATTTCCCAAACCACCTGTCTTTCCCAGGAAAATGTACACACCCCTCCCGTTCCTCTATTTCCCCAAGATTTTGTGTACACATCGATGATAGCACCCATCGCATTGTAATGATTTAAATATCTCACTTTTCCACCAAACCTATGCATTTCCTACCTTAGCTCTAATAAGTTTGAACACATTTGGCCCCCAAAATATTTGTTGAATTAATATATGTATGAATTAGTGCGTGTCAGGCAAAAGAAAATTAACCTTATATGTATTCATGAAAAACATTTTCTTCTGTGTTATTTATATTATCACAATATTTGAGAAATTAAACGTATGACAATGCATTTGTGTTTGTGCAGCTTCATTAATAATAAACATAGCCAAATTTGTGGATGGCTGAATGCCTGACTGCTTAGATAACCTAAAACTTGTCATTAGTAGTCTTACCGCATGTGGCAACAAGGGCTTGAAATGCTACTGTAATTCCATTAAAATAAGAGAGGCTAATGTTTGAATAACTAAAATAGGAAAGAGATTACATTGAAAGGCAACTTCTTAAGAATCATTACTAGTCAATTTGCAAAAAGAACTACTGGGAAACTCCTCAATATTTTTCCCTTGTAATTTCCATAAAATAAACTGGTATTTGAGTGGAAGGTGGATAGGATCTGTAGCTCACATTCATGCAAATTCAAGTCAATTCATGCCTTAGCTTAAAATGTCTTGCCATTTCACAAGTGGTAACAATCCCTTGAATTTTAGGTTCATTATGCATAATGTCATTATAGTTATCAAATCAAGCATTAGAATAAGCACAGGTTGCTGATAATATTGTATACTTGAGCCTTATAAGAATTAATAATCAGGATATTTTATATTTCTTTAGCCTTCTTTTTATGACAACTTATGTTTATAATGAAATTATGATTTATACTTTTTGGCAACATGTCTGTCATTTCCAAGCCTTTAAAAAATGGATTAAATACATGTGGCAAAAATTGCAAAAAGAGAAGGAAAGAGTTGGTAATGGTAAACACATACTATTGCACTGATGCATTGTTCATCACACAATTTTTGAGCACCTAACTTCCACTAGGTACTGGACACATAAAGATGACTAAGACATAGTTTTTGAGTGACTCCAGCTACATAAATTAGGCATTGCTGGGTAACAAACCACAGCAGAACTTAGTGGCTTAAAAGAACTGCCTTTATTTCTCACAAGTCCTTGGCTTCATCTGGGTGGTCCCATTGTCTCCCCTGTGTTCCCCGTGCTTCTGGGATTGGCTGCATGTCACATGGTCAATGCCATGGCCGGTGTGTGGGACAGAACTCCCCACCCAAAATGGGGAAGTGAAGAACAGAGGCCATGAATGCTGTCAGTCTACCTTATTAATAAATGAGATTTAGGTAGGTAGTAATGGTGGGAAGGGTACTGAGTGGTTTCCTAGGCAAAGCTAGTCATGTGTACAGAGACTTGAAGGCAAGATGAAGCACTTGAGTTTGAAACAATTTGTTGTGGCTCAAGTGTGGAATGTATGCTGAAGGGTGTAGAGTGGAGGTAGCAGGTGGAGAAAGGCTGGGAAGTTACTACACGGCTCAAGGAGTGTGTTCTCCACCCCATAACAGACAATGAGTAGTAATAGGAGGAGACATACAACTTAGGATGCTAGATGGGGCAGGTGCAGCGTAGGAAGCTAGGTGGGGCGGGTGGAGGGCTTGCAGGGGTGAATCCAAATTCCTGAAGACACTTAGAGGGCAATTTAAATATCCTGACCAGAGATGATGAACAACTGAGTGAAGCCAGCGGCTATAAGCTAAGAGCGGTGAGAACACTGGAGATACGTTTAGGAACTCATTGTCGATCTTACGTCTGGTTCAAAGTTTTTATGGGGCCCCAAAGCAGACTGCTGAGCAAGAAGTGGACATACTAGGTAAAAACTACAGGAATTTTCAACTTGAAGGAAACAAGAGTTTGGGCACGATAGCTTGAGGTATAAGCCATATCTGCTAGCTTCTATGAACTTGGTTCTTTAACATCTGCCCTACCTGTCTATGCTGGACATGCCTTGTGTTGGACTACCTGAGAATATACCCGAGTCTCCTTGCCATGGCCTCCTGCCTCCCCCGTTACCCTCCCCTGATTCCTTTGGAAGAGTCATTCTCCCGGGATGCACTTCTTAAATACAAACCAACCAATCCAGAGCCCATACGCCAACGCCACCCTTCATTGGGCTCCCACGCTCTGGGCAACTCTGCACCTGCCTTAAGCACGCCAGGGCCTGCCTGGTCTGAGAAGCCTGGTTCGGCCCCTGCCTCCCAGAGCCCTCTGACATAATTCAAACTAGCCAATCCTGAACCTGCTTATTCTCCCTCAAAGTTCATTCCCTCACGTGGAAAACACGCTAGAGACTCTTGACTTCGGTTTCCCCTTCTCTCTTGTGCCTCGTGACTAACCCTCCTGCTTCCCTGCAGGACCCCCTTGCACAGCGTGCTCTTCTTCTCTAAAAACTATGCAACATAAACCATCTTTGAATGACAATAGTGTCTTGATCTGTTGTCCTTACTCTACCTCACATTTTCTATTCATATACTATATTTTTTTCCTTAGCCAATACTGCAGGGACTTTTTTCCTTTTTCCTTTTTTTTTTTAATTGAATGAAGGGTCTTTAAATTCTATAGTGCTTTACAACTTTCAAAAGTTTCACACACGTGATTTCATACAATCCCATAATAACCTTATTTGTTCCTACCCCTAGTGTCCCTCCCCCCTTTCCTCTCCTCACTGGTAACCACTAGTTGTCCTCTGTATCTGTGAGGCTGCTTATTTTTTGCTTTATTCACTAGTTTGTTGTATTTTTAACATTCCACATATGAGTGATTTCATATAGTGTTTGTCTTTCTCTGCCTGACCTATCTCACTTAGCACAGTGCCCTCCAAGTCCATCCATGTGGCTGCAAATGGCAAAATTTCATTCTTTCTTATGGCTGAATATTACTCCGTTGTGTATATATGTACCACATCTTTACCCGTTCATCTGTTGATTAACACTTAAGTTGCTTCCATACCCTGGCAATTGTAAATAATGCTGCTATGAACATTGGGGTTCATGTATCTGTTCGAATTGGTGTTTTTGGTTTTTTCAGATGGAGTGGAATCACTGGGTTATACGGTAGTACTATTTTTAGTTTTTTTCTAAACCTCCATACTGTTTTCCACAATAACTGCATCGATTTACATTCCCACCAACAGTGTACCCACCAACAGAGGATGTAGGGAAAAGGTTTCCTTTTCCCTACATCTTTTCCAACATTTGTTATTTGTAAACTTTTTGATGGTAACCATTCTAACCAGTGTGAGTGACATCTCACTGTGGTTTTGATTTGCATTTGCCTGATGATTAGCGATGTTGAGCATCTTTTCAAGTGTCTGTTGGCCATCTGCATTTCCTCTTTGGAAAAATGTCTATTCAGTTCTGCCCATATTTTAATTGGGTTGTTTGGTTTTTTGACATTGAGTTGTATGAGCCATTTATATATGTTAGATATTAACCCCTTATCAGTCATATAATTTGCAGATATCTTCTCTCATTCAGTAGGTTGGCTTTTCATTTTGTCAATGATTTCCTTTGCTGTGCAAAAGCTTTTAAGTTTAATTAAGTCCCATTTTTTAATTTTTGCTTTTATTTCCTTTAGGAGAGGGATCCCAAAAACATATAGCTGTGATTTATGTCAAAGAGTGTCCTCCCTATGTCTTCCTCTAGGAGTTTTATAGTATCCAGTCTTAATTTTAGGTCTTTAATCCATCTTAAAACTCTTGAATCAAAGATCATGCTGAGGAAAGGAGTTTTTACACTTGCTTTTATTTTAAATTGTGGGCGATGTGAGCTTAGTGAAAGGACTTGGTGGTGACCGAAAGTGCAGAGTCGGATAGGAAGTGAAATAGTTAATAACCACGAGTTCTTAAAAGATTCAGAAAAAAAAAAGACATGGGAGGAACAAATAACTTTTGGTCAAGGGGAGAAATTTCTCATGAAAAAGACAATTTTGAAGGTAGAATGAGAAAGTATATGTAGTAAATTGGGGACTGCTGACCTCCATTTCTTGTGGAGCAGGAAGCAGAGACATCTGGTGAGCATGTGGAAGGTGCCTGAGGAAACTTGGAAGCATCACGGTAGTGAATAGACGCAAAAGGGAGCTGCCAGATACAGGGAGGGCTGGACCCAGGGGAGGTCTGACAGGACTCATCCAAGTTTGGTGGACCACAGGGTTTCTGTGGGCCTAATGCTCATTGAAAACCCTTTGTAAAACGGATCCGCATCGTGGCTGCTGCGCTGCTGTCTGCCTCGGCAAATCAGTCTGACTAATTAATGAGTAGGCATTATTCCGTCCATAATGGAGTTAGCCAAAGGACAGGGTACGTATGAAGTCTCATTTCACCAGTGGCAGGCTTCCCAGTTGAGAATCACTATTCTGAGCCCATAGACCCACTTTAAATTGATTTCGCAATGGCATTGTTAACGCACGTCTGGGATGTGTTGAATTTTACAAATAAATAACACAACAAGACTTTGGCAGGAATGAAGCAAACAGAAGCTGAGATGCTGGCTCCCTGAAACCCCCGGCTCTGAGTCTCCACACCCCCGCAGACTCCTGGTCTCCCCCTCTTTCCCTCTGGTAACTCCACCGAGGCCTTGTCTGGCTTCCCCTGCTCCAGCACCCAGTATGTTGCCAGACTGTAAGAGCTGCATCTACTCTTCTGTGACAGCTTCTCTGATCCTGTTCAGGTGGGAACTAATCTCTCCTCTCCACTTCCGTGTGGCTTTGCTTCCACCTCTTAATCAGTTACAGACTGCTCCCTTGTAGTATAATTGTTTGTCTACGCCCCTGGTTGGTGTACAAGATCTAAGAAAAAGATGGGATTGAGAATCATGAAGGTGACTGGTGCTAAGTCTCCAGAAAACACTTTCGGAGATTCTGTTTGACTCTTGTTCCACTACAGTGAAGAGCACAGGACTTCACTCTCTGCATGTGCCTGGTTTATTTTAGAGGGAAGTCTATTCCACAATGAGAGTAACGCAATAATCTTGTACTTCACCCTAGTGCTATCTTTACATTCAATTACTTGGTTCATTTTCCCCTATGAGTGAAGTCTAGACTCAAGTTTTAAAAGTTTTGTGGAATTCGTTTTATTGGAGTGTGATTTGCACACTTTGTAAGTTTATGTATTGCATCCATTTAAAGTGTATACTTTGAAGATGTTTTACCAGAAATATACACCCATGTAAACACAGACACAATCAAGATATAGAATTTTTCCATCGCCTGTGAAAATGCTCTCTTCCTACTTGGAACTGCGTGACTCCATCCATCCCAAGCCCAGAAAACCACTGATCTGCTTTTTGTCATGAAAAATCAGTTTGAATTTCTCTACAATTTTATATAAATGGAATTATACTGCACGTAGTCTTTTCTGTTTTCCTTCTTTTCCTCCCTTAATGGTTTTGAAATCGGTCTTTATTACAGTGTGTAGCCGTTGTCCATTCCTATTTATTTCTAAGTAATAGTCTACCCTACAGATATACCTCGGCTTATTCATTCATCTCTTGGTAAACATTTAGATTATTTCTAGTTTTTGACTATGGTGAATAATGTTGTTCTTAACACTGATATACAAGTACTGATATTTGTGTGGATACGTGTTCTTACATCTCTTGGACAAATACCTAGGAGTACTCCTAGGATTATAGAGTAGGTATATATATTTAAAAATTTCACACACTTGCTAACAATTCTCTGAAATAGTGGTGCCATTTTATATTCCTACCAGCCTATATGTGTGCTTCAGCTGCTCTGCATCCTCACCAAAACTTGGTATTTTGAATCTTTTTAAATATTACCCTTCTAGTAGATAATTAGAGAGAGCTCACTGTAGTTTTAATTTTCCCAATGGTATTTTCACACGTTCGATGGACATTTGTATATTTTCTTTTGTGAAGTCTTTCTCTCATTTTATTATTTTATTATTATTATTATTTATTATTATATATATGTTATATATATAATATATATAATATATATTATTATTATTATTTATTATTATTATTATTTATTTTTAACCCTCTACTATTGAGTTATGAGTTATTTTATACCTTCTGGGCACAATTTTTTTGGTAAGGTATATGTGTTGCAAGTATTTTCTCCCAATCCATTATTTGAACTTTCATTTCTCTTGATACCTTTTGAGAAACAAAAATTATTAATTTTGATAAAATCAAATGTACTATTTTTCATTCATTCTTTTTGTGTTTATCTAGTAAATCTTTTCATTCCCCAAGTTAGGAAGAATTTCTCATTTCTCTTCTACTAGAGGTTTTATGAATTAAACTTTTACATTTAGATCTCTGGTATATTTTGAGTTATATCTGTGTGTTCTGTGAGATAATGGTCAAGTCTCTTTTATTTTTCTATATGGCTATCCAGTAGTTACCATTTATTAAAAAGTCTTTCCTTTCCCCATTGAATTGCCTTGTTGGCTTTCTCAAGAATTAATTGACCGTGTATGAGTGTATCTATTTCTGGAATCTCAATTCTGTTTCATTAACCTATATATCTGTTTTAGTGTGCAAATCATGCTGTCTTAATTGCAGTAATCTTATAGTAATTCTTAAAATCAGGTAGTTTATTAGTCCTTCAAATTTATTTTAATGATTTAGCTGTTCTAGATCATTTCTATTGTTATATAAATGTTAGAATCAGCTTATCAATTTCTATAAAATGCATAGTGGTAGTTTGCATGTGACAGCCTGAAATCTATATATGAATTGGGGGACAATAAGCACTTAACAATAATGAATCTATCAATCCATAAACATACTTTGTTACTTCATTAATTTATGCCTTCTTTAATTTCTCTCAGCAATGTTATATAGTTTTCAGTGATGCTACCTTGTATATCTTTTCTTACTCATTCTGAGAATTTTTTAGTTTTTACACAGAATTGTAAATGTGATTGCTTTTTAAGCTTAATTTTTCTAAATGTTAGTTGTTAGCATAGAAAAATATACCTGATTTTTCATATTTCTTAATATGCTTCCCTTCTAAATTTTACTCGTTAGTTCTAGAGTTGAAATAAGACTTGCTATGTAAACAATCTTGTCATCTACAAATAGACGTAGCTTTATTTCTTCCTTTTTATCTTTACATGTTTAATTTCTTTTCTCTTGCTTTATTGTACCAATTAAGACTCCAGTAAAATATCAAACAAGAATGGTGAAAGTACACATCTTTGTCTGGTTCCCAAACTAAGCAGAAAAGTTTCAATATTTCACTACTGAGCATGTTGTGAGTTGTAGATTTTTCTAGGCTACTCTTTATCAGTTGAGGATGTTTCTTTCTGTTCCAAGTTTGAAAACGTTTATAAATTTTTCTTTAAAACCATGAGTTGGTGTTGAACTTGTCAAATCTTTTTTTCTACTTCAGTTGAAAGGATGATTATCCCCTTTTTTAAAAAAAACTTGCTGAATTTATTGATTATTTTAAAGTTAAACCATAACAAGTTACCCCCAAAGTGAGCCCCTTAGCCCAACAGATATTTACTATCTCCTAATTTTTGTGGATCAGGCACTCAGCCACTTCTTAGGTACGTGTCTCAGGCTCAGGAGCTCTCATGAGGATTCAGTCAACCTATTGTTTGAGACTGTGGTCTCATCTGAAGATGCAGCTGCAGGAAGATTTTTTCCGAAGCTCAGTCACGTGGGCCACTATGCGTCATGGGCTATTGGGCTAAAGGCTCAATTTCCCACTGGCTGTTGATTTCCCTAGGACTGCCTCATGATACGAAAAGGTGAAATAGTGAGTAGTCCAAGTGAGAGAACTGCAAGATAAAAACCGTAGTCTTTTTAGTTACCCAATATCAGAAGTTAGCCGTGAATCACTAAGTCCAGCCCACACTCAATAGGAGGCGATTTTAAGAACATGAATACCAGGCCACAGACATCAGCAGGAGTCATCTCAAAGCCTGCCTACAACACTTCATCTTTTGTACCTCTTTCCTCCTTGGCTGACTTCTTTTGGATTAGATCAAAAGTTTTATTTTTAGAATTTAATTTTGATTTACCTATTCTCTTTTTAGCTATATCTCTTTCATTATTTTTTAATTTGGATGCTCCATAAACAATCTTCACTCTTTATATCATACTTAGAATTTATGTGTATTACTTAAGTGTAGAATCATTGATAACATATATTTTGATTAACCTCAGCTCATCACTTTTATGCTAAAATGTTATGTTATATAAAAAACTCTCTAAGGCAATGTGAACCTTTTTTATAAACAAGTCATGTGTATTTAAAAGGAATTATTGGAACACATTCTTTTATTTTTTATGGTGTATTTGCCATTTTTTAAATTCCTGAAAGATTTGAATTTTCCACTCGTATCATTTCCTTTCATTTTGAAGAACTTAG
Organism: Kogia breviceps; assembly: GCF_026419965.1. Lineage (NCBI taxonomy): Eukaryota > Metazoa > Chordata > Mammalia > Artiodactyla > Physeteridae > Kogia > Kogia breviceps. The sequence continues at coordinate 3,926,053 of NC_081320.1, forward strand.
TATATTTTGTATTGATGGTGGGCTGGCCATAACTCTGTTAGTTTTCTTTTATCTTAAAGTGCTTTTATTTCACCTTTATTCTGAAAGAATACTTTTTTTGGCTACTGTGGGCATCATTTGAGGTATTGATTTTTTTTTTTTCCTTCAGCACTTTAAAAATGGCCTCCATAGTTTCTGATAAAAAGTCTGACATCTTTGAAATTAGTTTCGCCTTTTAAATAATGTGTCATTTTTCTCCGGAAGCTTTTCAAGAGTTTCTCTTTATCTTTCCGTTTCACTAGATTGACTGTAAAAGTGAGGTTTCCTCCTCAATCTGGATATGGTATTATTTATGGATCCTATCGGGCTTTAAAGCACTAATAAAATTAAAAATGGAGTACAGTCAAATGTGCAGCTAAAGATTTGAGGAAAGGTACCACCTCTATAAGCATCCTTTCTTACAGTTGCAATTACATCCTCTCTTTTGGCTTTCTGCATCCCTAGCCCACATGCCCCAACATACATACACACCTATAGACCCAACTGCAAGGACACACACCTGTCCCCACGGGGCAATACAATCCAGTCTTTAGCTAAGATAGTTTTTAGGAGCTTTGCACTCGCACCTCTGGTCTCAGCAGCCACAGATTCTTGCCTCTGCTTCTCATGAACCCTGTGCCAGCTCCAGCACAACTGACTCTATTGACAAATGCTACTTGAGTCTAAAATGTGAGTAAAACCCATAGGCAGACTTTCATGCAAATTGGATTAACTTCTAAGACCATGAACCTTATTAAGCATGTATGTAAGAAGTTTGGAGTAAACACTTTGAAGACTTAATATTGTGTTCATGGAAAGGCAGTCAGTAGCTGAAAATTCATCAAAAGAAGGTAGTGACACTTCAAAATCAATACCCATAATGGGATCCTCCTTCCAACTGAAATTAAATGCAGGAATGGTTTGTATGTTTACCAAGATTATACAGTCTTGGCTTTTTGAGGTGACAGCAGATGGTCCAGATGAGAAGTGGCAGGGCTAAGTGCAGGCAACGAGCATCTCATCTCAAACTCTCTTAACCATGATCGCTATGAATTTATGCTTAACTGAGTGATGGGGGAAAAATCATGTATAGTCTTAGGGCAAGTCAGGGTGACTGTACCCTGTACTTCTCAAGAGTAATGAAATCGTAAACATTTTATCTATCTCACATTTCTTAAAAGGGTGTGCATTTCTACTTTTCTTGAAATGTCACCCATCAAAAAATGTCACTTACACATGCTTGTACTCTTTCATTTAGTTTTAGATACTTTGTGACTTGGCTTAGATCATTTTTATTTCTTATTTCCAAGTCTCAGATCCTTAGCCAAGTAAGCATCAGTGCTGACTTTATTTTCCAAATTCTATCATTCTTTAAATATCATTTAGGATTATTTCCAGGACTTCATTGATTTTCATGTTTTTTTCTCCTTTGTTTTTCACTCAGAATACTGGTAGTGTATTGTCCACATTGTTTTTCGTTTCAAACATATTTTGGGTAATTTAAACATGAAACCTGATTTCAGATATTCGTATGTCTCGAGTAAGAAAGGAATATAAAAGAATATTTAGACAGCACACTCTTTTCAAAGAGATGAAAAATATTTTTTAAAGAAATATTCTAGTATCACCTACCTGGTTAATAAATAACATTCATTCTTAATGGTTCTGAAAAAATAAAATACGGTTAACTCATGCTTATCTTTCCAAATAAATTCAGGGTTTTGTTTGTTTGTTTGTTTTGTTTTGTTTTGTTTTTGTGGTACGCGGGCCTCTCACCGCTGTGGCCTCTCCCGTTGCGGAGCACAGGCTCCGGACGCGCAGGCGCAGCGGCCACGGCTCACGGGCCCAGCCGCTCCGCAGCACGTGGGATCTTCCCGGACCGGGGCACGAACACGTGTCCCCTGAATAGGCAGGGTAGGGTTTCTAATGCTGGGTAGGGTGCCAAAGAAAGAAAGACAGAAAGAAAAGTCCCTTTTCTTTAAGTGAGAAAATTACAAGTAAGGAGGAATTAGAAATAAAGAGGAAGTCATTTGAAAAATACATTTTCTTTTTAAGACATTTAAAATAAATTAAGATGCTTTTAGCCTTTGGATATTTCCAAAGCGAAAGGAATGTAAGTTCGAAACTGTCTCAGGTGACCTTACATTACTTACATTTAAGTCACTGGGAATGACAGTGTCATTGAAGGAGAAGTCAAGGGCATGATTAATTGTATCTTGATTCTAGTCAACAAGAAGCAGCAGAGTTTTCTAGAAGACTTCAACCACCATCTCCTTGATCTGAATGCTGCTGTCTCCAGAAATTCATTAGCAGCTGAATAACTGGAAACTAACTGATAAATCCTTTTAACTAAAGTAAACTTTCAGATCTAAAGAGTATTCTGAAACTGACTCGTATTTACATTTTTCTTTAGCATTTTTCTTCAACAGAGAGTTGGAGTTATCAAATACATTGTAATCACCATGCGAATGTTTGCTATTAGTTCTAGCAAAAGTACACCTGAGGAATTGCTCATTTATATGGATAGAGAGATAATAATGGAGTGAGAAAAAGAGATAATGAATTACAGCGAGAACTTGGTTAACGTTCCACCTCATCTGCTTCATCCTCTCCAACACCACTGTCAGGGTTCTTCTCTTCGGGGCCCTCACACCCCGCTCCTGAAATAAAGCCAGAGCTCCTAAAGATGATCTACTCTCATTGCTCCTCCTCTGGTGCCTCCTGGGCTTCTAGGTTAATCTTCAGAAAGCCAAGTTAAAAGTAATAAAAAGAACAACCATAATGCTTTTCCATTTCTTATAGGAAAAATATCCTAAAATCATTAGCTTGACATTCAAAGCCCTGAATCCATTTCTTTTCTGCATCCGTTCCCATTCCTACCTCCCATGCCTATGATTCACCCAAAGTTAGACTTACTGTTTCCCAAACACCCTTCTGTGTCTTTGTTCACGGGAATTCCCTACTGACTTGCAATGCTTGTCCCCTGATCTTTGTAGCCCGGATTGAGCCAGAAAAGAAAAAAGAAAAAACTCTCTCCTCGGAAATCCCTTAGAACTTTACCTGTACATCTTTTAATTCAGCACTTATCATTTTCTACCTCTTGTTATGTTAATTTAGTTGTTCAGGACCCAGGCATAGTACATTACTTCCCTACAACACTTCCTGTGGGGCTTTGTAGATGAAAAACTCTCAAAACCTAATTGGTGAATGAGTAAATAAACCAATTGCCTAATCTGAAGACTTTTTCCCCTAACTATCCTTGCTGTTAGTGGAAATTGTGCATGAGAGCTTGAAGGACAGTAAGGAAATTGGTATTGAAAGCTGGAAAAAAATAACCTCTGCTGTATAGCAGAGGAAATTTGGGCATCACTGTTGTTTGCAGCAATGAGGTAAAGCAAAAATATATGTAAGGGACCTATGTGTTTGGCAAAGGAAATTTCAGGTAGCCTGTGGAAAGAGCCAAAATACTTCTCGTAGCTGCATGTGATAAAACATGGATAAAAAGAGGTGAGCAAAAATAAAGTGAATTTTCCATTTTCAAGTAGAATTCGGAGGATATATATAAAGGAGCAAAGACTTGCTGGTTTCTAAAATAAAACTCTTGGTCATCCTTGGTTTCTTCTACTGGGAAAATTTTCTGGACTCAGGGAAAATATCCAATCCAGGGTCTACTAGAACAGCATGGTCACAGGGTGAAGCTCTGTGGCTTTAAATCCCTTTCTTGAGACTTCAGAAAGATAAGTGTGCTTTCCTAGTGGAAACCGAAAGATTCTTAAGGATGTGTCTCTAAGACCCTCTCTACCAGGCATAAAGACCTGTCTGGATTTTAATGACATGTTTTGTAGACACTTTGAACTAGAAAAAATGCTTCAAAGTATATTAAATACAGCATTCTGACACTCAGCCCAAGTTGTAGAAAAGCCTATCTTGAAAAGAACCATTCCTGTGACTTTTGTCTAGCAGAGAGGATTATAATTTGATACATACAAAAGTGACAAAGTTTTCAAAGGTATTTGATCAGCTTGGTTTAAAAGGGACAGCCTCAGTTCCACCTGCAGAGACTTTGGGACTCAACCTTCTAAAGTAGAAATCAGGTTGGAGAAAACGACACCGTTTTAAACATAGGTCATTTCTTACAGAAACGGAGAAATTACTTAAGATGGTAAACCCAAGATCCCAAAAGATAGATCCCATGAGCCATGGGGAACCATTTTCAGAGACTCAGATTAAGCCCTAGGCAAGAACAAGGACATACGTTTCCGGCTAACTTTCAGACCTTTTATGGGTCAGTGAGCACTTGGTACCTCCCATCCCCACTTTTTAAAATATGAGTATTTATTGCAGTTGTACTATCTCAGTTTCAGCATCATAAGTTGGGTGAATAGGAAAGACATTCAACTTGCCTCTTTAATTCAAGAATTCAGACTGAGGAGAACCATGCTTGAGGAAATGGTGCCGAAGAGCCTCATCCATACCTGGACCTCATTTCATTGCTAAGAACCTCCATCTCAGGCTTGAGGTGTTGGCAGAGGTTTATTTAGACATCTAAATACTTTGTAGCGCTATAAAAGACTGTGTTAACCTAAAGATGACCACAGATATTCTGTTACTAATCCCATTGAAAATTGGATTCTACATCCTCTCCCCCTTTAATCTAGACCAGTCTTGATAGCTCGGTTGACAAATAGATAGGGTGATCAACCATCCAGGTTTATTTGGGATCATGCAGGTTCCTAGAACATGAAAAGATCCATGCTAAAACTGGGAGAGTCCCAGACAAATGGGATGAGTTTGTCACTTTGACAAAATAACGAGGTAGAAATAACATTACGAGACTTTAAAGGTTAGATCTGAAGAAAGTTTGCAGCTTCCATCTAGGTCTCTTGAAACACTCCTCTAGGGGAAGCCAGCTGTTGTGTAGGGAATCTCACTCCTCTGACACCACCAAGTTGTGGGAAACTCAAGCCATATGGATAGACCCTGGAGAATGAGATGCCATGTGAAGGAAAAGGCACGAAGGTCCCTGCCATATTATTGAACTAACTACCTTGGAAGTAGGTATTCCAATTGTGGCCATCCCAGTTGACGTCAAACTGCCCAGCTGAGCCTTTATCAAATTCTTGATTCACAATATCTTGAGCAAACTATAATGTTGTTTTAAATCACTAAGTTGTGGGCAGTTTGTCTTGCCCCAAAGGAACAACAAGAGAGAATTTCATTGATGAAAATTGGACAATTCTTATACTTCCCCAGAGTATATACTATAGTGGTTCATAGAAGAATACACTCTCAAAGTCTGATTTTGGAAGAATAATGAATCAATTGGCTGGTTAGAAGAGATGTTTTTTCAATTAGTGAACAATGAGATATCAGAAAGAGAAGTTAAGGAGACACTCCCATTTACCGTCGCATTCAAAGAAATAAAATACCTAGGAATAAACCTACCTAAGGAGGCAAAAACCTGTACTCCAAAAACTATAAGATGCTGATGAAAGACATTAAGTCGACACAAACAGATGGGAAGATATGCTGAGTTAGTGGATTGGAAGAATCAATATTGTTAAAATAACCATACAATCTAAGGTAATCTACAGATTCAATGCAATCTTTCTAAAAATGCCAATGGCTCTTTTCACTAGAACAAAAAATTTCAAATGTATTTTTATTAGACTCTTCTACCCTGATACCAAACACACATTAGGTAACTTTATCTCTAATGACTTAATTTTTAGTAGACTTTAAGATTTAGCTTGGGATTATTTTTGCATATATGCCTAATCTAAATTTACTTTTTATATTTTTCTTTTGTTTATTTTATTTATTTATTTGTTTATTTATATTGAAGTATAGTTGATTTACAATGTTGTGTTAGTTTCAGGTGTACAGGAAAGTGATTCAGTTATATATATATTCTTTTTTCAATATGTGTATTCTTTTTCAGATACTTTTCCCTTTTAGATTATCACAAAATACTGAGTATATTTCTCAGTGGTATAGAGTAGGTTTTTGTATTTCTTTTGATTTAAAAGCCAAGTGTTCAGAAAAGTATCAATTATTTATGGTTATGTTGGATACAATTTAATTGTATTGTGATATTTTTGAGCAGTTATAACTATTTACAAGATTGATATTTCATGATTTATTATTTTTTAGATATTCTTCCAATAACAAAGATAAACTTTACTGAAACACTTGAATAAAGCTTATTTTAGCTTACAATTGCCATACTAGTCCACTGGATTCTTGGATCAATCTTAAAACATTATGTGATCATAGATAGTCATTTTATTTTGCCTGTATCTTGAAATATTTTGGTATTAGATCATTCTAGGAAGTATTTCATTCTTATTCATTACTACTTATCATTTACTATCAATTATGCCATAAACGATTAATAAGAAGAAAATGGAAGAATGTTGGAATCTTCTGGAAGGATGATGCCATACTGAATAAATGATCATTTTTCAGTTTTATATGGTGTGGGCTGAACTATTGTATGAGCTTTTGAGAAGATATTAAAGGAATCTGGAGACACTGTAAATGCATATTGCATTCTTAGCTTTCATTGAACACAACTTAAAATTTTTCATCTTCTGTACACAATGTTAAAAAAAAGGTTTGTAGATGAGGACCTTTCACAATTAGACAAATCAAAAGATGAATGCAAAGAGACAGAGAACAGCACTCCAGACTCTAATGGTGATGATGCAATTGATCTCAAAAGAGCAATCTTAGACTATGATTCCTCAGAGGATGATATCCTAGATACATTTTCTTAAACTGAAGAATAGATAAGTGTATATTTCTAAAGCTAGAAATGAATTATGATATTCTCATCCAGTTAACCATTCAAAAAGAAAGATTTTATCATGCAATATTTTACAACAAGAACCTGGATTATCTTATTTTGCTAAAAGGACTTGTGACAATATCTGTTCTGATATCTGTGGTGAATCAAAATTTGCATGATGCAAGGGGATCTGCTAAGATTAAGTTGTTATTAAAATAGTTAATAATGTTCTTTTGGCTATAATTTCATTCTTCTGTAAATTATTGCAAATACGATGACAACATAGTACCTTTAAAAAAGTCTGTTAGATGTAGGTGGAAAATAGGGATGTCAGTTTTTCCTGGTATACTGTTTCAAAACAATGTAAAGAAAATTAAAGATTGAAGAAATCTTACAATCATTTTTCTTAAATAATTTTTCCAATTAAGAAATTTCTCTTACACAATGCTTCAGGGGAAGTTGGACACCTACAGTGAAGGAAAACATAGTAACTCTTAAAATAGCCTATTATCTGTGTTAGAAAGGTCAAGCTCTTTTGTATCACCAAATAGTGTTGTCCGTAAACATCCCTTTAGTTGCCAAGAGAGAAAAATCTCCATTCCCTTGTCTTCATGACTACTGTCAAGCACATATTCTTTTAAAATTAATATAAATAACATACTATAAATAATGAGAAAAATTGTCCATATCTATTTTGATCATTTAAGAATAAAATGTGGCTACAGAATTCTATGTACTGAAATTATACTTTATTCATAACCTTATGATTATTATAGCATTTTTAATAGACTCATCACACTTTTGGCTTATATTAAAGTTTTAATCAGCTTTAACACTGATGGATTTTATATGTGGATGCTGCCAAGGCTGATTCCTCTCTTCCTGTACATGTTCAATTTTTTTAATATGACAGAGAGAATTTACAATATCTCTATTAACTTCAAGTACATCAATTTGCATGAGTTTCCAGCCAATCAGGATCCTCTGTATAATTTGATTTGCAAGGGACAGAGATATAGTTTTCGTGTCTGAGTCCCAATATTTATTTTTATTCCTCTCTAAGATTTTCTATGAAAAGAGCGTACTTAACTAGATAAATAACATAACGGGAAAAAATTGATGAACTGTCAAGTGTACATTGTTTACCCAAATGAACATATGTAGTTAAGCTATATCAGTTGGGCCCACATTGGAGTGGATCATCCTGAATTCCAACTTGAATCTAAATCTTCGAACATGTATAATTGAGTTGAGAGAAAGGTCACGTGGTCGTGTCTACAAAGCCTAGACAAAGATGTCTTCTCTTTATATCTAAGAGCTTCTGGAGGCAAAAGAGAGGCTAAGAAGTAGCCCTTCACATGAACAGTGGAGATGAGCAGATATATGGAAATTGCGTACTATCTATCCACTGAAACTTTCCTTAAACCTTTAACTGATCTTAAAAAGAAGGCTTATTAATTGAAAATAATAATAATTGTATAATGTATATTTTAAAATAACCATTAAGAATATGGGTATGCTTACAACAGACAGAAAATATTCACAGTACATGTATTTGACAAAGTTTTATTTTTCGAACAAGTAAAGCATGCTTATATAATCTTCAAACCAATCAACCCAGTAAAAACAAGCAAAATATCAGACACAAGACAGAAGATATATTCAATAGCACATAGCCAATAGCAAAAGAAAAAGCATTCAACATAATGAGTCATCAGAGAAATGCAAATCTAAAACCACACAGAAGCCATTAGCATAGCTGAAATAACACTGACAACACTTAATACTGGCAAAGATTTAGAGCAACTGGATTGCTGGTGGGAGTATGAAAAGCACAACAAGGTCAGAAAACTCTTTTGGCAGATTTGTGTCTATTCAGACAATAACTGTGATCTGGAATAAAAAAGGAAAAATATACAAACAAAACCTTCAGAGATATCTGAGTGAATCTCATAAAACATTGTTTTGCAAAAGCAGCCAGACATATGCACAGCAATTATATATTGTATGATTCCATTTGCATGGTGTTGAAGAAGATGCAAAATGTCTTGCTGATTGTGGAAGTCAGAAATGATTCCATTAGATGTGCTGGGGAATGGCAGGAATTGACTGGCAGGAATCAAGAGAAGAGTTCCTGGGTAACGGAAATGTTCTGCTTCTTGTGTGGGTGGTGGGTGTATTCAATTCTTAAAGTTACCAAGTCTACAACGTTACCAATTTAACAATTCGCTAAACAGAAAGATTTGTGTGGTTTATTTTACGTGATGTATACTCATTACAAATATTTTTTATTCACAGTATGTGTAAATCAAACCATCATGCTGAACACTTTAACCTTATGCAGTGATGTATATCAATTCTTTATTTATTTTTAATAGATTTTTATTGAAGTATAATTGCTTCACAATACTGTGTTAGTTTCTGCTGTATAACAAAGTGAATCAGCTATATATCACATATATATCCCCATATCCCTTCCCTCCTGCGTCTCCCTCCCACCCTCTATATCCCACCCCTCTAGGTGGACACAAAGACCTGGGCTGATTATGCGGCTGCGGCTGCTTCCCATGAGCTATCTATTTTACATTGAGTAGTGTATATATGTCGATGCTACTCGCACTTCGCCCCAGCTTCCCCCTCTCCATACCGTGTCCTCAAATCCTTTCTCTACGTCTACGTCTTTATTCTTGCCCTTCCAGGTCAATTATTTACTAACTAGGGAAAAGTACCTGCTGAAATAATTTTGCAACTCACAAAAAATGTTTCAAAGTTGCATTTCTGTGAAAAGGGTTTTATTGTGCTGGGCTGTTTAACAAGTTATGGGCTGATGTCCAAACAAAGCATGGATTATCCCTGTAGATAATACAATTCAACATTATGTGATTAAACTGTGTATCATATTATTTTTCCATAGACTGCAGTCACACTAGCAAGGGTGCTGGGAGACCCAACACCTGGTAATTGCATGATCTCACCGAATCCAATGATGAGTCCCTGGAACTGGTTACATTTGTGACTTAGGTATGAAGTACAGAGTTAGCACGATCTGTATGATATTTCTTGTAAAACATTTTTCTATCATTATGACTTTAAAATGTGAACTACCAAGAAATATCCTAGCTCCGTGCTCTCAAGCAAAAAAAAAAAAAAAAAAAAAAATGTGTACACTCTTTGTGAGGCTTAAGTATCCCATTTTTGTGGAAGTTTAAAGAAATACATAGTAAAATCAATGTATCACACACATAATTATTATAATGTTAATAATAGAAAACATAGTATCCTGAATCCTGAATCTGTATCTGTAGAGTTACCCATGAGTCTTGACAGTTTGGTATAAGGTATAAAGAACTAAGTTAAGCAGAATGATGACTGGGAATGTTGAGATTATTATTTTTTCTTTATATCACTTTATAAGACACAAATGTGATAGGAGTGATATTCTGCTGTGATGACCTTCAATAATACGTGAAGTCATTCCCTCTATTTCTATGTATATTCTATTTGAGAAAAATCTGTAAAATTATTGCCGTATGGAAGCTTTAAGCTCTCATTGATGCCTTTTTCATTTGACTTCTACAAGAAATCCAGCTTTTGAAATCAACATTGTTCGTTTCTTATTTTTGACCTGTGTTGTTTAAAGCTTAGACACATTGAAAACCAAAAAGCTGTTTTTCCAGAATGCTTAATGGATTTTTAATACACGTTGGGCAGTGGGCTGCATGCTACAAATTAGATTTGTTTTCCTAAGGACCCGTTTTAATATTTAACTTGTATGCGTGTGTTGCAATTAAAAACATCCTTCCCTTTAACATTCTTATGTCCATGTTTTTCTACTTTCACAGTGTTTACATACTCTTATTATTTACCCATCTCTCACCTGAAACTGTGGTCAGGTTGTCCTTAGAATACGCACCTAAAACATTCTTATCTCTCTGTAACAGTGTCTGATCACACTCCATACATCTCCTTTATCTTTTGACCCTGCTTAGCCCCTTACAAATAATGGAAGAGACGAAATCTTACCTGAGGAATCATTGTAAAATGCATAAATTAGATTAGTAGTATTCTCTAGGAAACTTAGAGCAACAAGCAGATCAGGGAAACAATGTGGAAGAGCACTAACCTATATGTGAAATTTGCATATCAGTGTAATTTCATTTTTAAAGAAAAATTGCCATAAATGCTCTAATGGTCAATGATTGATATTTTTACTCTAAAATTGTCAGATAGGTTTAATTCACAGATTAAATCCAGATTTTTGAATAGGTTGTAATTGTGAATTACTCTTATTTTCTATTTGAGGAAAATCAGTTTCCCTTACATTTTTCGGTGAAAAATGAAAGAAGGAAAGAAACAAAGAAAAGAAAAAGGGAGTTGACATTACTTGTACAACTAATGGAGGTCAGACATTGTATTCAATTCCCTTTATTCCCATAAGAGCCCAGTGAAATAGTTTTGGTTATCTACACTTCACATCTGCAGAAATTGAAGTGTAAAGATAAGCTGAAAATTGACACCTAGCCACTCTGATGCTAAAAGTTATGTTCTTGTCATGATGGAACTTGTCCTTTCAAAGCAATTGTTTTATTATCTAAAGGAAACAACAAGAATCATTTTATTTCTGTTCAATATTTAGTAAAACCTCACTTCTCTGGAGCTTTTAGGTAAGTGAATTAATTTAAATAACTGAAACTTTTAGATAGTTAGTGGTGGGTCATAAGACAATTTTCCATTAATTGGGATGGAAATATATACCTATCTTCACTGTAATATCAACGGGGTATATTTAGATGCCCCTGCCCGAAACCAAGTGCAATAATTTGAAATGATGTCTTACTGAAAAATAGTTATTCTCTCAGGCATTACTGTTCGGTATAAAAATATTTGCTGGAAATGGTCCATTTACATGAAATGGCCCCATATATTTAGTTTGGGGATTGCTTTTTTCTGCCTATTGTAGTTTTCCTGTTGAATTGGTCTCTGATGTCAGTTGCTGTCCATGTGCTTGCTGACATATACCACTCTCTCTTTCCCTAATTGAGACCTCTGATATGAAACAATCAAGCTCATTAAATTTTTACCTAAAACAAAATTAAGTCTTGGTAGAGAATACAGAAGGCTCATTTATAGGTGAACATTGTGAGCTATAGTAAATTTTGTGACCTTGTCATTCAATTCTCAAAGGTGATTTTACACTTACCACTTGGCCCTTATTTCTGTTGCAGGAGATGAAGTAGCTAGAGAATTGACAATAGGCCAAGGTCGATTGTTATCACATATAATTTACAACTGTTTTTTGAATCTACTGCAATCTTTCAAAATGTTTCCATCATATACACTTCCTTTCAAAAGAAAATTATAGCTATAACTGATTTTATAATTTAAGATAAATGTTAATTTCAATATGAGTTGGTAAATGAAGCACATTTCAGACAATCCGCAGTTCTTTTTACATTTTTGTTTATTTTAACATGTATGTTTAAAAGTTTGAAGACTCAAAATATATTGACAAGTTTTGTGTTTTCACAAAGAATTTTAATAACAACTTGCCCCAAACTTTTGCTATTTTCATAGGCTATTTTTCATACTTTCTGACTTAATATCTCACCTATCTTCTTTTATTTATTTTTGCTCTTATTTACTTTTTTGAATTTTATTTTAATTTTTTTAATACAGCAGGTTCTTATTAGTTATCTATTTTATACATATTAGTGTATACCAATCTCCCAATTCATCCCACCTCCCCCACCCCGCTTTCTGCCCTTGGTGTCCATACGTTTGTTCTCTATTTCTGCCTCACAAGGTAGTTCATCTGTACTATTTTTCTAGATTCCACATATATGTGTTAATATACGATATTTGTTTTTCTCTTTCTGACTTACTTCACTCTCTATGACAGTCTCTAGGTCCATCCACGTCTCTACAAATGACCCAATTTCGTTCCTTTTTATGGCTGAGTAATATTCCATTGTATATATGTACCACATCTTCTTTATCCATTCACCTGTTGATGGGCCTTTAGGTTGCTTCCATGACCTGGTTATTGTAAATAGTGCTGCAATGAACATTGAGGTGCATATGTGTTTTTGAATTATGGTTTTCTCAGGGTATATGCCCAGTAGTGGGATTGCTGGGTCATATGGGAATTCCATTTTTAGTTTTTTAAGGAACCTCCATACTGTTCTCCATAGTGGCTGCATCAATTTACATTCCCACCAACAGTCCAAGAGGGGTCCCTTTTCTCCACACCCTCTCTAACATTTGTTGTTTGTAGATTTTCTGATGATGGCCAATCTGACTGGTGTGAGATGATACCTCACTGTAGTTTTGATTTGCATTTCTCTAATAGTTAGTGATGTTGAGCAGCTTTTCATGTGCCGCTTGCCCATCTGTATGTCTTCTTTGGAGAGATGTCTATTTAGGTCTTCTGCCCATCTTTAGATTGGATTGTTTGTTTTTTTGATATTGAGCTGCATGAACTGCTTGTAAATTTTGGAGATTAATCCTTTGTCCATTGATTCATTTGCAAATATTTTCTCCCATTCTGAGGGTTGTCTTTTTGTCTTGTTTATAGTTTCCTTTGCTGTGCAAAAGCTTTTAAGTTTCATTAGGTCCCATTTGTTTATTTTTTTTTAATTTCCATTACTCTAGGAGGTGAGTCAAAAAAGATCTTGCTGTGATTTATGTCAAAGAGTGTTCTTCCTATGTTTTCTTCTAAGAGTTTTATAGTACATGGCCTTACATTTAGGTCTTTAATCCATTTTGAGTTTATTTTTGTGTAGAGTGGTAAGGAGTGTTCTAATTTCATTCTTTTACATGTAGCTGTACAGTTTTCCTAGCATCACTTAATTAAGAGACTGCCTTTTCTCCATTGTATATCCTTGCCTCCTTTGTCATAGATTAGTTGACCATAGCTGCGTGGGTTTATCTCTGGACTTTCTATCCTGTTCCATTGATCTATAGTCCTGTTTTTGTGCCAGTACCATATTCTCTTGGATTGAAAGAATCGATATTGTAAAAATGACTGTGTGGCCCAAAGTAATCTACAGATTCAATGCAATCTCTATCAAATTACCAATGGCATTTTTTACAGAACTAGAACAAAAAGTCTTAAAATTTGTATGGATACACAAAAGACCCTGAATAGTCAAATAATCTAGAGGGAAAAAAATGGAGTTGGAGGAATCAGACTCCCTGACTTCACTTTATCTTCTAATTTGACTAGTAAATTATTATTACCATAAAGTCTCTTATTTGCTACTGTATCCACATACTTAAAAACAAATAGACTTTTCTAAGCCTTGGAAAATGTCCATAGATACATTGGTATAATATTTTTTAATAACTCAAAAATGCATTTGTCCTACCTGTTGGTTTCAGAGGCATACCTACTTAGTTAATTTTTTTTAAATTAAAAACATAAAAGTTTTAGCACAATCTGTCTGACCCAACACATTACAAAATTACACCTCTATAGAAGTTAACTTAAAGAGAGAAAATAAATAACTAGTCAAGTCAATCTACTAGTCTTTGTTCACTTTTTAATTAGAGCTTAGAGAAAATTCAACTTTATTATTGCTAAAAGTCTCATAAAAACGTACACAAAAGAGCTTCTATAAATACGTAGTTTGGAGATCTGTCATATTATTAAAAATTAGCAGACAATATGTCAGCATCCTGCAAAATAGCTAATATAACATCATGTGTTTTAAACATTAACAAAATATTCTACAGAGTTTAGAAGATTTAAATATAAATTATTAATATGATTTTTAAACATACTATTTTAAAAAAATTTTTTAAACTGGGCTGTTAAAATTTTATTTTTATTAGTATAAAGATCGATATAATTCTACTTAAGGAAGTCATTATTTGATAGAGGTGTCTGGCCACAACAAACAAGTCATTAACACATATTAACACATTTTAATAAGCACCTATTACATTTAGGGTTCTCTGAAACTTCGTGTAGTGAACAGGATACTGTTCCTGAAATTAAGGAGCTTGCAGTTTGTACAAAGTGAAGAGAATGAAAGAAGGGGGAGGTATTCATAATTTATTAATTCACAGTCTGATAATTGTTTACCTCCAGTATGAAAAATTATTTTCTTAAGTCATAATAAATGAACCAGATTAATTGTTAGAAGGCAATGTAGAGGGTCCAAGATGGGACTACAGGAGGAATAAGAAATAAAGGCATCCAGATTGAAAAGGAAAAAAAAAAAAACTGTCTCTCTTTGTAGATAAAATAATATCATATATAGAAAATTGTAAAGATACTCTGAAAAAACTGTTAGAACTAATAAAAAAAATTCAATAAATTTGCAGGATATGAAATCAATAAATAAAATTCTGTTGCATTTCTATACACTAACAATGTGTCTAACAACTATCAGAAGGAGAATTTTTTTTTTTAAATCCTGTTTAAAATTATATCAAAATGAATAAAATACCTAGGAGTAAATATAACCAAAGATGTAAAATGTTGGTACACTGAAAACTACAAGACATTGATGAATAAATTTGAAAAATACACAAATAAATGGAAAGATGCACCATGTTAATAGATGGAAAGAATTAATATTGTTAAAATGTCCATACTACCCAAAGCAATATACAGATTTAATGCAATTCCTATCATAATTCCAATAGCATTTCTCACAGAAACAGAACAATCCTAAAATTTGTATAGAACCACAAAAGTTCATGAACACTCAAAACTATCTTGAGAAAGAAGAGATAAGAAGATATCTGCACCACCCCACATTGATTACACCGTTATTTACAACCAAGTGTCCGTCTCAGATGAATGGATAAAGAAAATGTGATTTTATATATATATATATATATATATATATATATATATATATATATATTAAATGGAATGCTATTAGGTCATACAAAAAGAGGGTTGCCATTTGCAAAAACATAGACAGACATTGAGGATATTATGCTAAGTGAAATAAGTCAACAGAGAAAGAAAAATACTGAATGATCTCACTTTTATGTAGAATATGGGAAAAAAACCCAACACATAACCAAAAATCCCCCAAAACTCCTAGAAACAGAGAAAAGATTGCTGGTGGCCAGAGGCGGATGGTGGGGGGGTGAGGGAAATTTGTGAAGGTAGTCAAGGTACACGCATCCAGTTATAAGATAAATAAGTTCTGGAGACATAATGTTCAGCATGATGACTATAGTTAACAATCTGTATTGTGTATTTTAAAGTTGCTAAGAGAGTAGATCTTAAAAGTTCTCATCACAATAAAAAATTGTAACTATATTAGGTGATTAAGTAAACATTTTGGTAGTCAGTTTACAGTACAGATTTTTATCAAATTATAGTGTTATACATCTTACACTAATACAATGTTATATGTCAATTATATCTCAATAAAATTGGGAAAAACATATAGTAATTATTAAATATTAATGAATAATAGGTGAATGAATAGTAGAGGAGAATATTGAGATAGAGAAATAAGAGAGTATCCTTGGCATTAAAGCAGTGACTGTTGTCAAAACATAGCTCTAAAGATTCTTTTTTCTTGTTAATGTCTTTATTGGACTATAATTGCTTTACAATGTTTTGTTAGTTTCTGCTGTATAACAAAGTGAATCAGCCATACATATACGTACATCCCCATATCTCCTCCCTCTTGCATCTCCCTCCCACCCTCCCTATCCCACCCCTCTACGTGGTCACAAAGCACTGAGCTGATCTCCCTGTGCTATGCGGCTGCTTCCCACTAGCTATCTGTTTTACATTTGGTAGTGTATATATGTCCATGCCACTCTCTCACTTCATCCCAGCTTCCCCCTCTCCTTGTCCTCAAGTCGATTCTCTACATCTGTGTCTTTATTCCTGTACTGCCCCTAAGTTCATTAGAACCCTTTTTTCTTTAGATTCCATATATATGTGTTAGCATACAGTATTTGTTTTTCTTTTTCTGACTTACTTCACTCTGTATGACAGACTCTAGGTCCATCCACCTCACTACAACTAACTCAATTTCGTTTCTTTTGATGGCTGAGTAATATTCCATACACTGGTACAAAACATTAAATTTATTTGCTGGTTAACACATTTTGAGAAAAATACTTCTTATAAAGGGGTCAGGCATAGATATTAATGTGATCTCTCATTTATTGAAGGAGAAACATTAAAATGGCTCACTTGAATTTTGGACAAGAATAATGGCATACATTGACTAGTGACACTCAAGGAAACATTACACTTGGACTGAAAAGAAATAAAGTAAAAGTCAAGAAAGGAAATAGTAGAACCAATTGAAATCAGTGATGGCAGAGAAGTAAATAACAACTAAGGATCTGAACTGGTAAACTACAGGCCTCTTAAAAGACTAATATTTACAGTTTGCTAAAGAGCTCTGATATTTAGCAGACAAAAATAAATTAAGAATCATATAGAGGAATTAAGGCCACTGTGAAGAGAAAGAGGACATTTCATGGGATTTGTGTGTGTAAATCATGGGACAAAGGCAAATTTCACATGGAATAAGCATTCCAG
This sequence comes from Kogia breviceps, assembly GCF_026419965.1. Taxonomy (NCBI): domain Eukaryota; kingdom Metazoa; phylum Chordata; class Mammalia; order Artiodactyla; family Physeteridae; genus Kogia; species Kogia breviceps. The sequence continues at coordinate 3,943,392 of NC_081320.1, forward strand.
AGTCTATGGAAAACTCTAACGGACAGAATCCCCTCTCTCACAAATTTCTGTGTTTCAAGGACTCAAGTAACCCTTTAGGAATCTTTTGCTTAATGAGGTCTGAAGTTAAATTTTCAGAATTACTGAATTAAGTAACATGCCTTGCTGAAAAATAGAGAGTAAAAACATACTAACCAATGACCATAGAATGTACAGAAGAAACATATGTGTGGTTTGAATACACATTTTGAAAGAGAGCAAATAATAAATATGCAGGAATAATAGTTTAAAAAATTAACTTATAAACTTCCATGATAATAGCTGCAAGAGAAAGTCCAAATAACCCAATTAAAAATCAGCAAAGGACTGGCATAGATATTTCTACAAAGAAGAAATATAAATGTCCGATAAGCACATAAAAAGATGCTCAACATGATTAGTCATTAGGAAAATAAATATCAAACCACAATGAGATATCCTTCACACACACTAGGATGGCTATGATTAAAAAGAAATGAAATAACAAACAAGGGCGAAGAGTGGAAAAAATTTGGACCCTCATAGATTACTAGTAGCAATGCAAACTGATACCGCTGATTTGCAGAACAATTTCACATTTCCTCAAATAATGAACATATTGTTACCATATGGCCCACTAATTCAAGTCTTGAATATATACCCAAAAGTACTGCTAGCATATCTCTACACAACTTGTACATGACTATGTATAGCTGAGTCATTTATTATAGATTTTCTTTGACTAACAAAGGGGTTACAACCCAATAGACCCATCAGGATTTGAAAATATCCTAAGTCCCAAATGCATTGAATAATTCCAACCTACCAGACATCATAGTTTAGCCCAGCTTTTACCTTAAAGGTTCTCAGAACACTTACATTAGTCTACAGTTGGGCAAAATCATCTAACACAAAGCCGATTTTATCATAAAGTGTTGAATAGCTCATGTAATTCATTGAATACTGTACTGAAAGTGAAAAACAGAATGGTTGTCTGGGTACAGAATAGTCGTAAGTGTATCAGTTGCTTACCCTCGTGAACACATGGCTTACTGAGATCTGTGTCTTGCTGCCCCTGCCCAGTATCACCAGAGAGTATTGCGCCGCATCTTGCAAACCCGCCAAAAAAGTCAAATTTCAAAATCCAATGTACAGTTTTTACTGAATGTGTTTTATTTTGCACTATCATAAAGTTGAAAAGTCGTTAAGCCAAAGTATATCGTCAGGGATCATCCGTAAAGCCAAAAAGTAGAAACAACCTAAATATTCAGCATTTATGAGTGGATAAAGGATATGTGGTATATTTATAGAATGGAATATTATTTGGTCTTGAAAAGTACTGCAATACTGTTATATACTATAACATGGATGATCCTTGAAAACACTATATGGGCTAAAAGGAGCCATACATGAGAATCTGCATATTGTATCATTCCATCATATGAAATATCAGAATAGACAAAGCCATACAGACAGAAAATAGATTAGTGGTTTGCAGTGGAATTTGGAATGTGATTGCTAATGGTTAGAGTTATAGGATTTCTTTTGGGGGTAAAGAAAATGTATAGGTATTTATGAACAGGAATGTTTGCACAGCTTTGTGAATATACCAAAAAACAAGAATTGTATACTTTAAAATGGTGAGTTTTATATGATTTGAATTGTTTTTCAATAAAAACAAAACACACATGTACACAAAAGTTTAATTTAAAATATAATAAATAACAATACACAGTACAGGTACAATACAGCCTAGACGAGAAATCACATTTGCATATATATTTAACTATTAACTGAAAATTTTATGCTATAAGCATTTTAAATTTAGAGGGGAAAAGAACATGATTTGGGAATCTAAAGAATTCTTTAAAAATCAAGTAGAATTAGTCTTAGCCTTGAAACTTTGTAAAATATGGATATTAAAGAAGACATGTAATGATTTAAAGGAAGACATAAGACAGAATGGTAGTAGTCATCGATTCTGGTTAGAAAAAGAGTAGAAATGATAATTATAGAAACAAAATATATTGAATCATCACTTTGTGCCCAGTTTTGTCTTAAGGACTTAACATATTCCAACCAATTTACCATTCAAAATACTATAATACCTTTATGACGGCTTCACAGTTCCTTACTCTCAATCTTGAGTACCGAATGTCCCTTTATAATGAAAATGGGCAAACAGTTCTGAATTGACATACTGCCATTTCTAGTCTTACTGTGTCCTACTTAGCAAGCATGCGTGTTTGTTTTACTGAAGAATTCTTAATGTATTTGATTAGAAGTACAATCTCAGTTCCTTTTCAGAGTCATACAGAATATAGGGTATAGGCACCCTATTACCTCTCAAATAAATTTTCTAAATTCCAATGTACATCTGCACCCTAGAGTTTCAGATAAGTGCCTGAGAACCTGTATAATTATCCCCATTTTATAGATAAGGGCACTAAGTTTCAGTGAGACCAAGTAACTTGCCTAAAGCCACACAGATAAGAAGGGCCAGAGCCTTGATTTGGAATGAGCCTCTTTCCAGAGTCTGTGTTCTTAACCAATACACCACAACTTAGAATACTTTGGAAAAATAGCTTGAGGCCAGATTGTGTTATTTTATGAGTTGTAAACTAAGGAGGTTAAGCTTAATTCTCCTGAAAAAAACAATTAGGAAAAATACTATATTACATGTGTTTCCAGAAGATCGGTCAGGTAGAATTATGTACTGGGTATATTGGATGGAGTAAAAATTTGTGCTAGGCAAATTAACTTTAACAGCACAGCAATTTGTATTTTGAAATTTACCAGAAAACAAGTAGTTTTCAAAGAGAGTGAGCTCATAGGAGGTGGATGGTATGGACTAATTTATATTACCATAGCATATAATGGATAAAATACATTTCCCAGTGGTTTCTCACTGTGCACAAAAATGACTTCTGCTGTCAGTGGAACAGTGATTATACCCATTAGTGAAATATAAAAATTCAGCTCAATTAAATTACTTATGCTATTTCTTTTTCCCTTCCTACGAATATATTTTGACATTCAAGTACATCTTCATGAGGTAACAGAATTTGAAGCAGCTACAATTTACTCTGCTTCTGGTTGTGGTTAAATGATTATGCGATTCATCAATAAACAGATAGCTAGGTTTCACAGTATATCTTAGTTTACAGAGAGATTATGACACCATGACATGTAGTAATGCAGTGAAAGGAGGAAGTTGAATGCAGATTTGTTGTTTCACAAATGCTTCCATAACTTAAAGTTTAATTTAATGTTTTGGATGAAAGCTGTTATCCTAGAAGAGTACAGAAAAATAAATTTGAAAACATAAACTGTAAGAGAATATAACATTTCATCTCACTTAAGAGTTAGCAATTATTAACAGCCACTTGGCAAGGGAAGACATGGATAGTGAATATGAATGATTTTTAAATTATTTCCCATCCCCGTCACTTACAATGTAATAATTGAATCAGAAGGGCTGATTATAATAACAAGTACTAAATCCTTATTAGTTCTTGATATTTATTTCAGTGTATTTTCTTAGTGTATGGCTTAGATTAATATTTATTAGCTTGCAACAACATCCTGTGCATGGCTTTGTTAATATGATGGAGAAGTTCAAACAATTGTGTTACTTCCCTCCTGCACTGGGAACACATACACACACACACACAAACACACAACTACCAATAAAAAGTCTACAATTACACTGATAATTCCATATATAATCTAAATGTCTCTTCCAAAATAATTTGAGAAATAAATTAGCATTCAAAATTTATTCTTTCATTCTATTACCAAATCCAAGGTGATAGAGAGGGAGAAATATAAAATATAATTTTAACACTACTCCTGATTTTGTTTTTATATGCCCAAACTATTTGATTAATACAATTTTTATTTCAGAACAGTTTCAGATTTACAGAAAATTTGAAGGATAGTATGGAGTTTCCATGTACTACATACTTCTTCCTATTATTAAAATTGTATAATAGTATGATATATTTGTTATCATTACTAAACCAACATCTACACATCATTATTAACTAAAGTCTGTATTTTATCCAGATGTTTTTACTTTTTAATCTGATATCATTTTTCTGTTCAAAGATCCCACCTAAGGCATAATGCATTTAGTCACCACATCTCCTTAAGCTCCTATTGGCTGGGGTAGTTTTTCAGACTTTGCTCTGGTTTGAAGACCTTGAGAGTCTTGAAGAGTACTGGCTATATATTTTGTAGAATGTCCCTCAGGTGAGATTTGATTAATGTTTGATTTGATTAATGTTCTCAGAAGTAGACTGTGTTTATGAGTTTTTAGGAGGACTACCATAGAGGTAAAGTGTCATCTTATTCAGGGTCTATCAATGTTGATGTTAACCTTGATCATAGGCTGAGGTAGGATTTGTCATATCTCTCCACTTTAAAGTTACTTTTTTATCTGCTTTCCATTCTGTACACTTTCAAAGTCAGAGACACTGTGAACAGCCAACGGTTAAGTAGTACGGAGTTAGGCTCCATCAACTTAAGGGCCGAGCATCTAAAATTCACTTACAATTTTTCCTCAAGGAAGTTTTGCCTCTTCCTTCTACTTATGTATACAATTATATTTAAAAATAAATATGGGCTAATAAATATATATTTTATATCTTGTATTGTATTCTAAAACAGCATTGTTTTGTATTTCAAATTGTTCAAGCTTTGGCCATTGGGAGCTGCTTCATTTAGCTACTGTGTATCTTTATCTTATACTTACATACATACATATACATATATATATATAATTAGCACTTTCTTACATTCTGACCTATAAGCTATTCCAAGATCACTTGTATATTTCTTCCCCCAGTCCCAGAATCAGCCATTTCTTCAAGGAGATTTCCAATGGTAAAAATAATAATAATAATGTCTTTAGGTGAAATTCACATAATGTAAAATTAACTATTTTTAAAGTAAAAGTTCAGTGCCATTTTGAACATTCATAATGTGGTGCAACCACCACTTAGAGTTAGTTCCAAAACATTCCACCACTCCAGAGTAAAACCTTTACCCATGAAGCGATTTTTAGCCCTTGTCTCCTCCCCAAGGCCCCTGAAAACCCCCGATCTGCCATCTGTCTCCATGGACTTATCGAATTTTGGTCGTTCACATGAAATCGAATCATAAAATATGTGATATTTTGTGTCTGGCTTCCTTCACCTCACATAATGTTTTGAGGTGTAACTGCGCTGTACCATGTATCAGAACTTCATTCCTTTTTAGGGCTGAATATCATTCCGTTGTATGCATATCCCACAGTTTATTTCTACACTCATCTACTGATGGACATTTGGGCTATTTCCACCTTCTGGCTATTGTGAATAATGCTGTTATGAACACGAATGTATATACAGTTGTTTTAAACTATTTTGGCTACGTACCTGGCAGTAGAACTTCAGGTCATGTGGCCATTCTGTGCTTAACTTTTCAAGGAACTGTTTTCGACAGCTGATGAACCATTTTACATTCTACCAGCAAATTATGGAGGGTCTAATTTCTCCACATTCTCCTCAAAACTTGTCATTTCGTTTTATTTATTTATTTTTGAAACCCTCCTAGAGGATATGAAGTAGTGTCTCATTCTAGTGGATGTGATTGCGGTTTTTATTTGCACTTCTCTTATTTTAGTTAATCGTGTCCCCAAAAAGATATTGAAGTCCTAACCCGCAGCACCAATGTGTGTGATTTTATAGAGTCTTTGTGGATGATCAAGGTAAAATGAGGTCATTAGGCTGGGTCTTAATCCAGTATGACTGGTGTCCTTATAAAAATGGGAAATTTGGACAAAGAGACTGACATGTACAGAGGGAAAATGCAAAAAGCAGAAAAAAACACCATGTACAACCCAAAGAACACCTGACACTTCAGACTTTAGGAGAGAGATTCTTCCTCAGAGTCTTGAGAAGGAACCAATCCTGCCCAAAATCTGATCTTGGATTTCTCCTCTCCAGAACTGTGAGATGATAAATGTCTGTTGTTTAAGCCGTGCAATTTGTGGTACTCTGTTAAGGCAGCCCTAGCAAACACATACAATGTATGATTAGTGCTTATTGACGAGGTGTTCATTGGCCATTTGTAAAAAAAAATTTGGAGAAATGTCTATTATTTTCATTTTTACATTTTAAAAAATTGGGTTGCTTGTCTTTATTGTGGTCTTCTTATAAGTTAGTTATATATCTGGATATTATACCCTTGTCAGATATATATTCTCCTATTTTCTGGGTTCACTTTTAACTTTCTTGGTAATGTCCTTTCATGCCCAGAAGTTTTTAATTATATGAAGTTCCATTTATCCATTTTTTTCTTTTTTACTCATGTTTTCATTCTGTTTCACTCCTATGTCATATCTAAGAATTATTTGCCAAATTCAAGGTCATGAACATTTACTCCTATGTTTTATTGTTAGAGTTTGATGGTTTTACTCTTATATATAGATCATTGATCCACTTTAAGTTGATTTTTGTATATGGTGTGAGAAAGTGGTCGCACTTCATTCTTTTGCCTGTGGCTATCTCAGAACCAGCTGTTGATATACTTCATAATAATAATAGTATATTACTAATAAAATAATTGAAATATCATTATTATCTATGAGTAAAGAATGTCTTTCCATTATTTCAGTCAATTAATTTATTTTGCCAAAGTTTTATAGTTTCTAAAGTACATGTCTCTCATATCCTTTGTTTAGTTTATTCTTATGTATATTATTTTTTGAACGCTATTTTAAATGGAATTGTCTTCTCAATCACCTTTTCAGATTATTAATTTCTGAAAAATAGAAACACAACTGATTTTTATACCCTGCAACTTTGATTTTATACCCTGTAACTTCACTGAATTTATTAGCTGTGGAAGCCTTCTTATGGATTCTTTGGGATATTCTATAATAATAACACGTCATCTGTGAATAGACATATTTTTACTTCTTCCCTTTCAATTTGGATCCATTTTCTCTCTCTCCTGTATAGTTGCCTGGCTAGAAATTCCCGTACAATGCTGAATACCATTGGCAAAAACAGGCGTCCTTGTCTTGCTCCTGATATTAGAGAGAAAACCTCCAGATCATACCAAGAAAGAATGTGTATGAAGTTATTCTTCAGGGTTTTTATAAATTCCCTTTATCGTCTTAAGTAAGTGTTCTTTAATTTCTAGTTTTCAGACAGTTGTGTCATGAAAAAGTGTTGGATTTTGTCACATGAATTTTCTGCATCAACTGAGAAGATATGGAAGATCATGTGCTATTTTTTCCCTTAGTTATTTAATGTGCAACTGACTTTTTTTTATGTTAAGCCATTGTTGCATTACTGGGATAAATTCCACTTTGTCATGGTGTAAACTTCTTTAATAGGCTGTTGTATTTGATTTGCTAGTATTTTTAAAATATATATATATATTCAACTAATAGATGATAGATTTTTCTACATGCAAAACAAATATAGGTCCATAGTTATCTTTTCTAGTGATATCTTCACATGGCTTTGGTATCAGGGTGATGACCTCATAGCATGTGTTCCCTCTTCTTCTATTTTTTGGAAGAGTGTGTGAAGGGTGGGTGCTATATCTTCTTTAAATGTTTGGTAGAATTCACCAGTGAAGACATCTGTTGCTGTGTTTTGTTGGAAGAGTTTTTAGAACCGATTCAATCTTTTTACTTTTTATAGATTGTTCCAATTTTCTATTTCTTCTTGGGACAGTTTTGGTAGTTTGTGCATTACAGTAATTTATCCATTTCATCTTGGTTATCTAATTTGTTGGTGAAAATTATCTGTAGTATTATCTTATATTCTTTTTTTTTCTCTATAGGTGATAATAAGGACTTTTATTACTGATTTTAATTATTCCTTCTATGACTCTCTTTGTCAGTAAAACTAAAGGTCTGTCAATATTTTTGATCTTTAAAAGTACCCAATTATTGGTTTCACTGATTTTCTCTAACGTTTTCCTATTCTCTATTTTATTTATCTCCAGTCAGATCTTTATTATTTCCTTCCTTGTGTTACCTTTGGGTTCAGGTTGCTCTCTTTTTAGTTCCTTAAAGTGCAAAGTGTAAAACTTTAAGTCTAGCTGTTTAGACATAGTAATGGGCATTCATGTGAAGTATACCACAAGCTCTTTAGTATATAGCATAGTTAAAATGTGTGTGCCTTGTTTATCCAATCTGAGGATGTTCGAGGAGTCTGGCTCATGACGCTAGGTTATAGCATGCATTTCTCTAAGCACGTCCCCACTCCAGCCTCTCCCTTAAGCATCTGCAGGTAAGTCATTTGCGTTAGTTCTAAACCTGAAAGTGAAAATTGATGAACTAGTTTTGTACTTGCCAACAACTTGCAGAGATTAGACAGCCGTTGGAAAGATATCAAGGGGGGCTTAAGGATCCCCATCTGAGGTATTTCAAATTAACAGCTAATGGATTTAATAGCTTTTTTATGGTGAGGTTGAATGAAAATTAACAACCAAAAACAACTGCATTTTGTATAGCAGATCTCTAGTGTTTTTACACAATACTTTGATGAGACACAAGAACCCTTAGCTTCATATTTACACAGTGAAATTACAATGCATATTAAAAAATTAATAAACACATATGCATATTACTGGAGGTTTGCTTACTATTTTTATGTAACTCGATAATCTAAGCAGCAGTATCTTATTCCTGTTTTAAGCATGCATGTAAAAACAAGTCCATTATTATGAAGCTGCTACTATGATGTACTTAATGTTTGGTGAAACCAGCGATGAGTTCATGTTCTATCCTCTATAGATGAATCAAAATCAATCAGAATACTTTTTGCACGTAGAAATTATGACTGTACGAAATGTTTGGAGGAAAGGTTGCAGTCTCTGATCCATCAGATATGCAATCCTCACTCCCAATCTTTTTTTTAATGTTATCCAGTAGAGGATAATAAGGACAGAAGCATGTTTACAGCTGGTACCCATGGAATATTTCAGCTGAAGAGAATGAGAGTGTTATCTATACAAATGTTGAATTGGACTGAGAATATTTAAGAAACCTATCTTATTTTGGTTCTTAGAGTCTATATGTATGTTCTTGAATAAGAACCATCAAACATACAAATATTAAATAAATCTATCTTTAGTGATAAGTTCATATATATATATATGCATATGTATCTATTTTTTCCAATGTGCTTTGTGAAACTATGCAGATAGGTCTGATGTAGGCAAATCTAAATATACCAGTTTCAGAACTGTGGCCCATGATTATGTAGTTTTTAGGCTCTGGACTCCTAACAATCACTTTATAACAGGAAATTTTTTAATGAAATTTTCATTCTTAGTCATTCAGAAAACAATGCTTTACAGCCTTGTTAATATTTTCATATAAGACAAACCCAATGATTCTTGCTGAGGTCTTGCATTGTATCATTAAATATTATAAATGTCTGTGTATTCCTGAGATATTTCTTCAAATAGAAGAAATTCCTATCCCTTGTCTAAAGGACATTAATTATAAAGGTGAACTTGAGAAGAAACAATTATTGTAGAATCTCTCAGAACTTTGAAAAATGTGATTTAGTAAAGTCAAGTCATTGTAAGTTGGGGGCATCTGTAGTTTTCAATGCTTTCTCTGTGGCGTCCCCTTGTAGTATCTGACATAAGCTTAAAAACTGTTGAATAGACTAATGAAGAAAAAGAGTACTCTCTCTCTTGCGATGGTCAGTTGGTAACTCAGTTTCCGTTCCAGCATCTTCCCTAGTTGGCATTCAGTGGACATGCAGCTTGTCCTCTGACCTTGATTCACCCTAGTGCACACATTTTCTCAAGCTGATGTGAACTGATCGCAGGTACCTTCAGCTACCTTGACACTTCATGGTTCTTCTAACCCCTTAGATATCACCCATTTTGGCAAGAGGTGCCCTGATTTCAACATCACCATAACTACATTTTAGATATATGGCTGGGATTTTTCATGAAGAGTAAAAAGGTAAAATCAAAACGTGAAAGGAAATTGAAATTGGAGAAATTTATGAGGTGGTTAGATGCAAAATCTGTGCTTTTTACATTTTTCTCAGGCATCCATCCTAAATCATTACATTTTTCAAAGTATCTGAAATATGACTCTTTAAAGGATAGCAAATAATTGCATAAATGATCAAAGTGAATTTTGAAAAATCCTAAGTCAAGTCCGATTAAATATAGCTTTATATTTGGTAAATTTTTCATTATTTGCATTTTACGTTATCTAATATTTTAGCTATCTTTTGGCTTCCTAAAATTTATCTTACTTGTGAATTTTCTCTAAATGCTTCTTGTACATGTACCAAAAGCTAGCATCCCAGATCATGCCACCCTGTCATCCATGACCACATCCTGCTCTATCCTTCCTAGTCAAGGCTCTGGAAATCTCTCTGCTTGGTCCATCAGCATTACTTTTAACTCCTTTAGCCCTGCCAGTCCTCTCCTGGTAATCCTTCTTCTTGTTCAGGCTTGAGGCTCTCCTGGCTTTGTGAAAGCGTGCATATAGCAGAAATCACGTTAGCAGTATGACTGCTCTTATGGTTGGTCTCTCTTCCTTGTTCAAAAGTTGACTCAATGTAATAAATAATCCACCAAATCATTACATAATGTAGACATAGAAAAAAATTAACTTATTTTGAGATTTGATTTGAGAACTTTCTTACATACTTTCTCCATGTGAATGCAAAATCAAATATTATAATAATCTTTTAAAAATCATACTAATTCATATTTCAAAGTGGTTGCTATAGTGAAGCCTAAGTAACATTATATCTATTGATATTATGGGATTACTTTCAGTGAGCTTACAGTTGCTCCTCCTAATTTCCCAACGCCCAGGCGGCAGCTAATGCCAAATAACAGGTAAATAATAATGCAAAAAATCGCTTAAAAAAATTGCATCTTACTGACGGAGATCATTATGGTTCTATGACCTTAACTGAGAGAGCTGAAATAATAAGAGGGATAAGTCATAGCAACAATATAAGTGAATACTGATAATATTTATCAGAGTGAGAAGTGATATTTTCAACAACTTGAAATGAGTGAATGCGTGAGTAAATGTGGAAAACCTCTTTTACAAGCGAGATATTCTTCAAGCCACTTTCATTTATATTATTATTTTAAAAGAAATGCAGAAGTAGAGTAAGGTAAACATCTGTGAGCATATAAGAGGGCTGGCAGTGAAGCTTTATAAACATAATGGAAAATAGTCACGATATTTGAATAGAAAGAAGGGGATTGAACAGTGCATTCTGAAAATGGTACACAAAGGTGAAAGTGAAGCTTTTATAGTTCTTGATGTGTTTGCTGGAGGGAAAGAAGCAATATTCTGAGCATGTGAAGAGATATGAGAAGTATGAACTTGATGAGAAATTTGCATTTTCATTACCAAGAGCTAGTGTAGACATTTTGAAGTGAATAATTTAAATTAGTCCACCCAATTCTACTGTATTTGAAGGACATGGAGTATGGAATGTATTCGATTATGAGGTGTGGTCAACTGAGTAATGACAACCCCACCCTTGCCAGATGTCCCTGGAACCTGTTATGCCAACTTACATGCTAAAGGAGACTCTGCAGACATGATTAAAGATCTAGGTAGTTCCAATTTAATCACAAGGGACCTCATAAGGAGGAGGGAGGAGAATAAGAGTCAGAAAAAGGAGCTGTGAGGATGAATAGCTGTCGGAGTGATGCATTCTGAAGACAGAGGAAGAGGTCATGAGTCAAGACATGCAGGACGCCCTTGGAAACTGGAAAAGGGAAGGAACCAGAAGTCCCTCCATAGGAACACAGCCAGGGCAATGACTTGATTTTCATCCTATGAGATTCACTTTGGATTTCTGAATGTTAAAACTGTAAGAACTGTAAGATACTATATCTGTGTTGCTTTAAGCCCCTAAGTTTACAATAATCTTTTACAACAGCAATAGGAAACTAATACATGAAGTGAGTGAATATTATAAACCAGAAGGAAGGCAGAGCAGCATATGCATTAAGAAGGAACATTTGAAGTATCCCAAACTCCTTTATCTGTCACTCTTTTTTTTTTTTTGGCCTTCAAGTAAACTTTTCTTTATAAAATTAAAATGTGGGTAAAAATAAGTATACAATGAATACACTTGTTTTCAACAACATAAGCAGATTTTTCTTTTGCTTCAAATTTGTTTCTTTTACATAAATGAGGAATTACACAGTTAAGTTACATTTAAGGTGCCTGCTTCCCAGGGGAAAATATCTCATGAATTTACTGTTTATCATTCCCACATGTGTTTTATACTGTAACTCTATAGAGGTACATCACTGACATTACAAAGAGTTGTGTACAAGTTTAAGATTTTACAGAAGTACAAATCCTTTCAATATTATCTTTGAGTACCGTGTTCAATATTTTTTGTTTGACTCATTCATGTTTACAGAAATAGTTATTTTGCATTTATTTTAACCACTGTGGAGTAGTCAATGATGTGAGTATATCTTAGTCCATTAGGGCTGACATAACAAACATACCATAGACTGGGCGGCTTATTAAATTGGAAATTTTTCACAGTTCTGGAGGCTGAAAACTTGAAGATTGAGGCCCTGGCAGTTTTGTTGTCTGCTGAGGAGCTGTTCCCTGTTTCACAGCCAGCTGCTTTTTGCTGTACCCTCACATTCCAGAAGGTATGAGAGAGTTCTCTGTGTCTCTTCTCCCTTATCACATTCATGAGGGCTCCACCCTTATGACCTCATCACCTCCCAAAGGCATCTCTCTCCTAAAATGATCACCTTGGCGATTAGGATTTCAATATACACATTTTGGGGGAACACAAATATCAGCCCATAGTAAATATATATTGATAAATTGTATTCATTCTTTTCACAATGGACACTTAGGGTTTATTTTCAGCTTTTACTTTTACATACAAGATTCTATGAATGCCTGCATAGATGTCTTCTATACATATCTGTAAGTCTTCCTCGGTCTACCTAAAAATAGAACTGCTGCTTTATAGGACACATTTTTCTTTCTTTTTGGTGGCTAGTTACAAATAATCTTTCAAAACGGTTTATCAGTTACAGTCTAACGTACAGCTTATGAGAGATCCTACTGCCCCATGTCCTTGCAAATATTTCAAATATCAGATTTAAAAATTTTGGCCAATAAAGTAGTATATAATATTATATTATTTTGAGCCCATGTGTGAACTTCCTCTTCTTTATCTCCGCCTGTATTTTCAGTATTTGCCTTTTCCTATTTATTTGCAGGGGTTTTTTTGTTATATATTCTGGATTGCACGTATAATAATTCATTATTTAATATTAATGATGTAGATAACATACATTCCTTTTACTCTTTGGCTTAAATATCACTCTTTTAAATGACTTTTGATGACTTGATTTTAATATAGTTGAAATAATCAATCTTTTTCTTAATGGATTAATGTCATTGTGACTGGTTCAAGAAAATTTCACTTAACTTTTAATTTTATTTTATTTTTCACTTTTATTGACAGCTAACAACAGATTAGAAAATTAGCACTAACACTGAAACTTTTCCTTTTCTTTCCTTTGAAGCATACCGGTATTTGTGGTATAATTTTTTCTTTTTTTTTTTTTTTTTTGCGGTAGGCGGGCCTCTCACTGTTGCGGCCTCTCCCGTTGCGGAGCACAGGCTCCGGACACGCGGGCTCAGCGGCCATGGCTCACGGGCCCAGCAGCTCCGCGGCACGTGGGATCTTCCCGGACCAGGGCACGAACCCGCGTCCCACGCATCGGCAGGCGGACTCTCAACCACTGCGCCACCAGGGAAGCCCTGTGGTATAATTTTAAAATATAAAGCAGTGTGTGCCTGCACAGTTGGTAAAGCTCTTTTGAGGATTCCATACATCAACTTTTTTGCCAAATAAGTTAAATTAAAACTTTAATTTCAAAGTTTTGCCACTCATTTAAGTTCCTAATTCATCTATAATTCGTTTTTGCACAGAATATTAGTAGTTAGAAATCTTTAAATATACACAGTTGTTCTGATACCTTTTATTTAATAACCCTCCTTTCTGCACTCTTCTGTAATGTCTACTCAGTCATATACCAGGTTTCTGTACATGTGTGAGTCTGTTTCTGGCTTATATTGGTTACATTGGTTTACAGGGGTTTTCTTCTGTGCTAATATCACAATACTTTGCATCGTAAGGCATCATGATTATCTTGATAATTATTAGAGCATGTGCCTCTTAACATGTTTTTCTTTTTGAAGAATACATTTACTTTACGGTGCTTCGTACTTACCTTTTAGCACTGAGACTCAACTGATTCATTTCCACTACAAATATTTTAGAAATCTGTCTTTTTCTGTGGGGCCTTTAAGAATACCTACTTATTCTTCATTTTCGGCATTTTAATTTCAATACGTGTACATGTGCAAGTTTTGAAGTAATGAGGATAACGCGAAGCTCAAAGATCTTTTTTTTAATCTGTGTAATGATAGTTTATTACGTTGTGAATTAAAACATTCATCATAAATTCAAACTGATTCTCTTTCACCTTCTGAAAGTAATGGAATAATTTTTGTTTGCACTATTCAGGAATGAAATCTACAATTCCCAAGGAACCTGGACCTGTTATGGATATTGATTACATAGTTCTTTAATTTTGGGTAGTTTTATTTGTTAATTACATGTACAAGTGGAGTCACAAGGAGCTGAAAAATGCTCAGATGGATTGCATCACCACCTGTAATTCAGTATCTTCTGTGCAGCGATTGCTTGGCCTGCCAATAAATAAATCTCTAGTTGAGACTTTTTCTCACAGGGAGGACTAATATGGAATTTTCTGTTAAGCTTTTGAAATACAGATGATGTAGAATACAGACACTGTTTCTCAAACAATATTTTATAGCATTTTATCTGCTGATCACATAACTTTATTTTTTATTCAACTCCAAGAAACATGGGTTCCTTTTTAAGCAATGCTTCAGAGCCTTTATCTCTCCAGCCCCATCCTTGGTGCTAAGAGCTTCCAATGATGAAAGAACCTGTTGCTTGTCTGTGGAGGCCTTGAAATCCATTTAGGGATATAAACAATGCACACAATTAACTATTTATTATAGAGAATAATGTAACTGAGTGGTAAATTATGTGGCATAGTCTAAAAGTGGTTTAATATTCAAAGATCAGATAAAGAAAATGTGGTCTAAGAAAACCTTCAAGAATGTGATAAGCTACCCAGATTTTAAATAATGTAGTAATTTTTTAGGCTATGGTCTTCTTCATCAGAGATTGTTTTTCCCCTGTACAATGTTTAAAGTAATATTCTGAAATGAATGAGCAAGCAGGCCTACATTATACGAGAAGATTATAAATAATAACATAATATTTATTAGATGTTTGCTGAGTTCCAGGCACAAAAACTCTACACTGTAAGGATTATTATTAGTACCTTATGATTAAGGAAACTGAGGCTCTGAGAACTTAAGTGCTCTAACATGTGGTGGAGCCAAAATTCACACCCAGCTTCATCGTCTATCGTATGAATATTTCTTAATTTTTTTCCGTGTTACCAGAACATTTTTTGTGTGTTGGCTCTTTAGTATGATAGAGTTAAGTTTCCTGTTCACTGGTGTGTGTGTGTGTGTGTGTGCGTGTGTGTCACACACACTTGTGACTTGACACTGTTTCATCATAAGCCAAGCAACGTACAAATTAGCTGAATTTCTGAAACATTACTAAATTACAATATAAGTCCTAAAGAACCATTAGAGCATATAATAGATTGCATCTATTCAAACAAAAACAATAAAAATAAAAATAGGGGCTTCCCTGGTGGCGCAATGGTTGGGCGTCCGCCTGCCGATGCAGGGGACACGGGTTCGTGCCCCGGTCTGGGAGGACCCCACATGCTGCGGAGCTGCTGGGCCCGTGCGCAATGGCCGCTGGGCCTGCGCGTCCAGAGCCTGTGCTCCACAGCGGGAGAGGCCACAACAGTGAGAGGCCCGCGTACACGCAAAAAAATAATAATAATAATAAAATAAAATAAAAATAAAAACCTAGAGCGATTAAAGTTATCAGAAAAATTATGCCAGGAGTAAGAACAATATGAGTCTCTCTTATTAAACATATTGCTGTGAGTGGTCTATGATTACTAATTAATTTACACATTTTGTACCAATAGCCATGACAAAATCCCTCTGTATTACTAACGTAGATTCTACATAAAAATCGTGCTACACTCTAGAGAAGAAAAGACACCACTTCCTTCTTTTGATATTCAGTGGTGTGGTTCCTGCCTCACACGCTCACCTACCTCTATTCCATAATGATTATCACCATTGAAATGATCATATCAAATACTAATTAAATAAGCATCATAATTATATTTGTAATAGATGCACGACCATTTAGTGAGCTATTACTACATACCAGATACTACAATTAGCATTACTCTTTGTCAGGTGAACTAATCAGGAAGACAAATATTTTAGGGAAACACTTCTAAGTGCTTTTGGCTTTAGCAAAATGTTTGTGCATTCATTGAACCAATTGAATACCTTTCCAGCTGTTTTTTCAAAGCTAACAGTGCCAGCACTTTGCTTTTTTTTTTTTTTTTTAACGTCTTTATTTGAGTATAACTGTTTTACAATAGTGTGTTAGTTTCTCCTTTACAACAAAGTGAATCAGTTATACATATACATATGTTCCCATAACTCTTCCCTCTTGTGTCCCCCTCCACTTTGCTTTTGATCTTCATTTCTTTTTACTGGCTAATGCCACAATATAGTGATGCAGTGGATCGGTGCTGGAGGGGACTCTGATTCCAAAATACCCTGCAGGTAAGGGCAGAGAATGCTAGGGAAGAGATAAAGTTGTTCCAGAGGTACCTTCTGAGCATTTACAAGCTTCATTTGGGATTAGATATAGCTCATAACAAAAAAGACACAAAATAACAGTGGGTAAAACAGCGTAAGAATAAACATCTTTCTTATGGTAAAACTTAGAAGTAGAAAATCCAGAGTTAGTACTGTGGTTCTGCTGACAAAGTCCTCAGGTCCACAAGATCCTTCTAAGATTCTGAGCCACAATTCTTTAAAGTATATTATCACAGTTCAAGATGATGCTCCAGTAATCACATCCATATTTCAACTGGCAAAATAGAAGGAGGGAAGAAAGAACAAAGAAAACACTGCATAACTGCATTTATCCCCTTGCCAGATTTTGCTGACAGAGATCATTGCTGCTTTTAATAGACAAGTAAGGAAAGTAAGACAAGTAAGGAAAGAAAAGATGATGCTGAGAAATTCAGTGTTACAACTTGGTCATATTGTTATTAAATTTTTGTCTTTACTTGAATCATAATTAAAGAGATGGTTTCTAGAGAAGAGATGATCTGTTCCTAGACTTAACCGTATTTGAAGTAACCAGAATTATTAGTTAACATTTCAGGAAAGATTGTATGTATTTATGTGTAATTCGAACTATTTATTCTCCTCTAAAGGTAATGCTTCATAAAAAAGAATATTTAATTCCTATAAAATATTTGATTTATTTTGATGAGAGTGCAAAACACAATATGTTCACCTATAATTTTGATCTCCATTAATTTGTCAAAAAGCAAACTGTGAATTCTGGTTTTAGTTGGGAAAGAGAAGCCTATGTTGGACTAGAGTCCTCTTTTCCATAATTATTATCATCATTAAAATGATCACCTCAAATACTAATTAAATAAGCATAATAATTATATTTGTAATAGATGTGCTACCATTCAGTGAGCTATTACTATGTACCAGATGCTATAATAAGCAATATCATTTGTAGCAACTGGTAGCAGGTAGCAATTATAAACTTTAGACAAATTACAAAAGCTTACTATTTAAAGAAATGGAAGAGGGGGAAAATAAAGAAGTTGGAGGGAATTCAACCATTGAAAGGAGAAGGGAAGTAAACAGAGTGGAATTCACATTTATACAGCCTCTCCATCAGGGCCCCTCTCCAGTGTGTATAGTGCAAGTCAGTTGGAACTCAAGCAGAAATCAGGGGTCCTTTTGGCTTAAGGTAACAGAGTATGGAATTTAAGTCTGCTGTAATGTTCAAAATTGATGTTAAAAATGAAGGAAAACAGGAATCCAGAACATCATGTTTGTTGGGGATCCAAAGTCTGCTATAAATCTCCAGTCCACAATTTTTTGGCTGACCTGTGATTGTGCTTGTAGGAGGAGGGTATATCAAGGAGGCTACAGAAGAAAAACAACTGGAGAGAAAAAGAAGAGAACATAGAATTCAGATGATGTCCACCTGTGAGACAGTGTTGAGTTTGAGTCCCCTACTTTAGATGGATTGATAAGTACATCAAGCTTCTATAACAGTGACAGAAAGAAGTTAAAGGTGATAAGCTAACAAGCTGTCCTAATAGAACAAAAACTGACTCTTCACAAGATATACCATACCCAATGTCCAGTATTAAAGCATAAATATTGAGATATTAGAAGAAAATATTTATATAGCAAAGAGGTTTTTAAAAAAATACGTTAGCCTGAATCCACAAATACACAGCCAACAAATATTGATGCAAAATGATGTAGCTATTGATATTAGTTGGCAAGAAATTTAAAGAAACAAATAAAAATCTGTTTAAGGACTTAAATAAAAATACGATTTTAATAATGGCCCAGATGGAGGAATCGGCATAAATGTGGAAAATACCAAAAGGGCCAAGGGAACTTTTTTTTTTTTTTTTTTTTTTGTGATATGCGGGCCTCTCACTGTTGTGGCCTCTCCCGTTGCGGAGCACAGGCTCCAGACGTGCAGGGTCAGTGCCCACGGCTCACGGGCCCAGCCGCTCCGCAGCATGTGGGGTCTTTCCAGACCGGGGCACGAACCCGTGTCCCCTGCATCAGCAGGCGGATTCTCAACCACTGCGCCACCAGGGAAGCCCCAAGGGAACTTTTAACACTGAAAAGTAAAATAACAGAAATAAATTGTACTTGATGAGCAATAACAGAAAGTTTTGAAGAAAATAGAAGTAAAAGTCAGTGAACTTGAAGACAGAGCAGCAGATTTCCCAGTATAGAAAACAGAGACAAAAATAATTGAATAGACTCTTACTTACCCAAAGTGGAACTGAAGTCCCCAAAAAAGAGGAATAAGAGCTGTTCAGAAAGAAAGGGTAAAAATATTGGTGAAACTTTTTCCAAATTTATTGAGAGTTCAACTTTAAAAAGTTAAGAATCTCTAAGAAATACAAAGAAGCTGGTAAATATTAAAGATAAATATAGAAAGCAGTAAGAGGAAAAAAGATATATTACTTAAGAAGAACAAAAAAAAATAATACTTGATATCTTGAAAGAAATAATGGAATGCAGAAAACAACAAAACATCATGCTTACAGAGCCCAAAGGGAGAAAAAAAATACGGTAAATATTTTAAACATTAACAATTAAAAACTTAGCAAAATGACAACTGGGTAAAATGTTGACAATAAATCCATAGTTTGCATGATTTGAAGACTAAAGAAGCAGAAATATCCTTTAAACATATATAGGTATTTATATATAATATTTAATCAGTTATAAGATAACATAGTATCTTCAAATTTATAAGGCAATACTAGGTGCTATTCTATTCAAATTATTATTAGAAATGAATATGTAGCTCTATGAAATGCAAAGTTAAATGACAAAATGTAAATAATTAAAACTGACAATTGAAGTTTCAAGAAAAGCTATACAGAAAAATAACTATGTAAGAAAGTTAAATACTCCAAAACAAGACCCTTTTATCATTGATTTCCTTTAAGAAAACATAAATACTCATACTATATAAATGGTTTTATGGAATGAGGAAGCTATCCAATATCTTTTATGATGTTAATATAACACTGATATTAAAATCATATAACAACAACCAGACAAAAAACTGCATTTCAGCTATTACATAGAGCTTGAAATTTTGGCAAAGTGTGACAAAAAATGCTCCTCCATAACCATATATTTGACAGCTTTAAAGTTGGCTTATTATTAAAGAATATGTGAACAATATATTCTATGTATATATGTTCTTTTTATATATATATATACATTTTTATAAGTTCTGTATGAAAGCCATATTATAAATATATAATATATACATATTATATAAAATATATCATATATAATATATACATATTATATAAAATATATCATATATAATATAGAGTATATATATATATATACTGCTCTCTCTCTCTCCTTCTCTCTCTCTCTCTCTCTCTGTACATATATATATATATATGACACATATATATGTATATGTAAAAAAATAGTGTGTCTCAAATATGAGATAACTATCTCCACAGACTGGAAGCAGTGCAGAAATGTTGAATGTAGCCTCCTACAGGGTGAAAGACCTGAAAGTACCCCCATGAGACAAGGAAAATGAAAGTGTGCTCACAGCTTCAGACTGGGGGCTGGCCAGGTTTGCATCTCAGGCATGTATCTCATCCCTGCCCACAGATCCATCTTCCATCATCATTAAACAGATTTCAGTTGAATGTAACTCTTCAATTATAATTTAGCAAAACTCAGTGTCTTGAAAAAAAGAAGAAAATGAAAGAAGGAACAAAAGACAAAAAACAGTTGTGTTGTCATTTAAATTAGTGGCACTTCAATTATGGTGCTTTAGGGTCGGGGAGCTATACGAAGTGGGAAAGACAAATGGACACATTTATATCCTTTAAGGCTGTGAAAAGCACAGCATCTGTCATTGAAAGAGAGCCGAAATAAAGAGATGAACAGTGATATTGTATTAGCTACAAGTGGGTTTGTCTGTGGGAGATAGAAACCCCAAAGCCACAGAGCCCTTCAGGTCTTTCTCAGGTAACTGCTTGGAGATGGTTAGTTATGAACTAGTTTCTGAGACTCCAAGTCCTACCTTGCTGTCCCACCCTTTTTGACCTTAGCTTCATGTTCCAAGGCAGAAGCATCCACATTCCAAGCGACAACGTAGAAGGTTCCAGAAAAAAGCAAAAGGCTGATATAGACACTGTTTTAAAGAAGGATGCCCAGCAGCTAGCTGCCTCACAGTATTTCTGTTAGAAGTTGTAAATTCCTCCATACCTAGCCGCAAAAGAAGTTAGGAAACACAGCTTCTCTTCTATTTAGTGATGTACCAAGCTAAATTATATCTTCCTTCAAAAGAAAAGGGCAGGCAAACCATAAAGCAGAAGGGCTCTGATTTGAAAAGATACATGCACCCAGTGTTCATAGGGGTACTATTTACAGTAGCCAGGACATGGAAACTACGCTAGTGCCCATCAGTAGATGATTGATTTAAGACGATGTGATAGACACACACACACACACACACACACACACACACACATACACACACAATGGAATATTATTCAGCCATAAAAAGAATGAAATATTGCCATTTGCAGCAACATGGCTGGACCTAGATGTGATCATGATCATACTAAGTGAAGTAAGTCAGATGGAGAAAGACAAATCTTATATCACCTATATGTGGAATGGAAAAAAATAATATAAATTAAATATTCAAAATGGAAACAGACTCACAGACACAAAAAACAAACTTATGGTTAACAAAGAGGAAAGGGAGGGGGAGAGGGATAAATTAGTAATATGGGATTAACAGATACCAACTACTATACATAAAATAGATAAGCAGCAAGTATTTACAGGGAACTATATTCAATATCTTATAATAACCTATAATGGAAAATCATCTGAAAAAAAATATGCACATAGCTGAATCACTTTGCTATACACCTGAAACAAACACTATATTGTAAACCAACTATACTTCAATAAAGAAAAAGACAACAATAAAATGGAAAAAAGAGCAGAAGAGCATAATAATAATAGGCCAAAATCATCAGATTTCTCAAGGTGAATCCCAAAGAACTTATAAGGACAAACTTGCAAATGTAACTCCTCCCCTACATCATCCCTGGAAAGTCAATTACTTTGCAGATTTTCAGAAGTAGTTGCACAATGGTACAGCATTAATACAACTTAACCATCTGTACACAATGAGCCTCGATTGATAAACCCTTCAACAGTAATATGTACCTACTCTTTCCTTACAATAGCTGTTCTACCACAGAACAAAGATAAATGGAATTGACAGTTTGTGAATGTCATCTGTAGAGTTTATCACTTAGGAAGATAGCTATGTAAATGAAAGACATCTCAAGGTTTTAAAGTAAATGACTCAAAAGTCAAGTTCAGACCTTCACTCTAAAAAACCTCTGCAATTGCATAAGAAATAAATCTCAATTAAAAAGTAGACTTTTAAGTTGATGGTAGGAAAAAAGAAACACTTCAGTCTACTGCTGAATCAACAGGAAACAATAGCACAAGCATTTTGGAAAAAAAGTTTAGCTAGCACAAAAACTGCAAAAATTGTTAAAGCACATCTTCAACAGCTCTCTTTTACATAATTTTGACTGTAAGGGTGAAAGCTACTTAGAATAAAACAGGCGTGCAACTAGAAGGTGGTAAGAGTCTTTTAATAATCTTCCATTCTGCAAAACTTTTAAACTATTTAAATATTCTTAGCACTGAGCCTTGTATAATTATCCTGCTCTCATCTTCTCGGGAGAAAAAAACGAATGAAACACACACAAGCACATTAAGATTGCTTCAATTCTATCATTCCCACAAATTCTACATTTTAGTGCTACAAATTCCCTTTACTTGGTAATTCTGAGAACAAATAGAACCGGCATTATTTTAAAGGATTGTGAGGAGAAAAAAGGGCTCAATACATTATTTATGTGTAGTACCAGTTTCCCAGGTAATTATTTATTCAGTCAATGAAAAATTTGTATTTGGTGCCTGCTCTCTGCTGATCATTGTACTAGGAGTTAGTGTGGCAAAAAATGCATAAAATATCATCTCTTCTAGAAGCTCAGAGTTTGGCAAGGGAGGATGGATTGAAAGGGAAAGATTATTTTAAAATGGTAAGTGCTATGTTTAAAGTGCAAATTTAATACCAAGAATGGAAGATGGGAAGAAACCCTGTAGTAACTCAGGAAAAACTGTATAGAAGAGGTAATAGTTGGGCGTGTTTTAAAAAGACTCACAAGAATTCTTCAGATGAATGGACATGCTTTGCAAAGGGACCTACATGAACAAAAGCAACATCTTTAGAAGGAATTGCCCATCACGATGCATAGAACAATTTTTCATCCATACAAATAAATCAGGTTGGAACCAAGCAGAACCCTGTGCTTCCTCCCCACAGTACAAAGTCCCCTCCATGTCCCCCGCCTCTCGTTTATAGAAAAGCTGAAGTCTCTCAGGCCTCCCTGAGTCACAGAAGATGAGGCTCAAGTAGCTAAAGATTAGGACAATAGAGTCACAGACTCAGTGTCTGACGCACATTCCCGAGTTGTTTTACAGATACCGTAACTGCCACCAGAGGGAAAAGGCCAAGTGCACGATGACCAGACTGCAGCCATGACACAAGCTGCTCCATCTCGAGCAGTACTGAGTCTAGGGCTAGCACAATTCCAGGAACCGGCCTTAAGACAGTGGAATTAACACTATTGCTCATAATAATCCATATCTCTGTGGGCATCAAAATAATTGTCGCTTGTTCCGTCTGTATATGTAAGTGGGCAACTACACCTGTTAGCAAAGAGATGCTTCAAACCCGTGTCCATATCTTTCACCCTAAGACCTCAATGCCCTTTCTCAGCAAGAAGAAGTTATAGAAGAGGGACCTTCATCCCCTAATCCCATAAAAATGGAATAATATCTGATGGGGGGGGATTTGTAAGCAGCTCTTTGGCAGAAACTGCTCTCAGCAGGAAACCCTTTTTCTTGTCAGTTTAGCAAAGCTACATTGTAACTAACTTTCTTTGTGGTTTTTTTTCTGTAACTAACTTTTAAATCAGGACCCGGCATGCTCTGCGCATCTCTGGCCCTAGCACACCTATCAAGTCTTTTGATCCCACAATGCCTCGCCTAACCTGTCGGTTCTTTCTGTAGATCATAGAAGTAGAAATGAAGAATAAGTAATTAACAGATGATCAGATCTCTTCCCTAGATTCCCCTTCAGTAATCTTGTGAACAAACTGTGCGAACACGATAACACCTAAAGAAAGAGCACAGGAAGTCTGAGATGACTTCACCTTTTCCCTTTAAACTTGCACGGCTGAACAGAATCTTCCGAGGTGATGTTTCTAGGACGCCAAGTCTGCCTTCTCCCCAAATTGCCTGCTTTCTGATTAAAAGCAATGTTTTTCCTTTCTACCAACACTTGTCTCTCAACTACTGATTTTCAAGTGGTGAGCCGCCGGACCTGGTTTGGTAACGACGTCAGTGCTGCCTTTAAAAACTCTGGCTCTCGGTTGGATCGGGACTCTTACTAATGCCAGTGCTGCGACTTTAGGCAGGCTGGTTACCTTCTCTACCTCACAGTTCCATATCTGTAAGCAGATGAGAACAGTGCCTAACGCCTCAGCTTGTTGCCAAAAACTCGATTAAGTAATGTGTGTCACACAATGTCTGCCTCATAATAAGAGCTCGCTAAACAGTTATTTCATTCTTCTGTCTGCCCATCTCATCTAATGTTGTTTTTACAGATATAAAAAGCATGTGGCTTGTCCAGCTGTCTCATGATGGCTCTGATACGTAAATTCCCTCTCAACTCTGCCTTAAGTGACAGTTGGGCAAGCTGCTGGCACCGCCCTCAGATGTCTCACCTGTGAGCCTCTTCCCTCGCCTGGGGTTTCTCTTGCTCCTTTCTTATATTCTCCAGGCACTCTTTTGTGTGTGTGTGTGTGTGTGTGTGTGTGTGTGTGTGTGTGTGGTACGTGGGCCTCTCACTGCTGGGCCTCTCCCGTTGCAGAGCACAGGCTCCGGACGTGCAGGCTCAGCGGCCGTGGCTCACGGGCCCAGCCGCTCCGCGGCACGTGGGATCCTCCCGGACCGGGGCTCGAACCTGTGTCCCCTGCATCGGCAGGCGGACTCTCAACCACTGCGCCGCCAGGGAAGCCCAGGAAGCCTTGGGCACTCATTCTTTACGGCCCGTCCAGAACTGTTCAGTTAATTCTTGAAAATCATGGGGTCCAGAAGCTTTACTCTGCATTTAAAACTCCATAGCAATGAATGAAATCTTATTCTGTGATCTCCCACTGCTACATTAATATTACCCTATTTTATTATGTTAGCTATTTTCAAAATTTACTCTAAAAGATATTTTTGGCTCAATTAGAGTCAGTAGTCTGACATTTTTTTCATGTATTTTATAATATGCCAAGGGTTAAATAAAGCTGGGCATGGTGCCCTTAATCAAGGTAATCTTTGTTCATACTGTTATTTCTTTTGAAATATCAGATTATGTTTACAGGGACCTTTTTCACAAAGCAACCCACAGAGTGGGAGGTCTTTCTAATATTGATTTTATTTATTTATTTATTTATTTTTCATTGTAAAATATCATTTCCATTGCTTTATAGTCTTCATTCTGAAATATTTTTAGCATACCAAGGGAAATTAGACAAATCCAGGTAACTTATGTCAACCCTCAGATAATTATACTTTGCATCAGTGCTTCTCTATCGCACCAGCTATTCACTGCATTACAATTTATACACTAAACAATGTTTTAAAATCTCATCAATAGATACTTGGTTTCTGCAACCTGAAAGTTGTGGATATGTATTGTTCTATATTGCATTGAATAAACATGGCTTCCTAGAATTTTAGCATAGAATATTTCAATAAGTGTAAAAAGCAATAACAATATCTCAGGAAGATGCCATATTTCCTCTGAGATAGACAGATAGATAGATTAAATGTGCATTATCTATCTTTTAAATAAATAGAATAATTGTTATGCATTATATGAGTGCATTCCAACATTTTATTGGTTTTATTTAATTTTTTAACTTTTTTATTTGTGTCTTTTTACTTTTTCCTGCTTAGGTGTCTGGATGAATTTTTCTAATAGTTTTGATATCAAAACATATTGTTTCATTTTCACGCATGATATAATATAAAATTTATCC
Source organism: Kogia breviceps (assembly GCF_026419965.1). Classification (NCBI taxonomy): domain Eukaryota; kingdom Metazoa; phylum Chordata; class Mammalia; order Artiodactyla; family Physeteridae; genus Kogia; species Kogia breviceps. The sequence goes on from NC_081320.1 coordinate 3,969,405, forward strand.
TTCTATTATATTTCAATTTTGTCCAACATTTTTTCCCTCGATCACAGCCAGTATTACAGCATCTTTCTTCTTCCTTGTTTATTTTGTATTATTCAAATCACTCTCTCCTAAAATGAACAGTTTGATATCTGAAGATTAAATATCCCACATAAATGTGAAAGTATTATTATGATGCCAACTTTACCTTCTTAATTTTTAAACTGCTCTTTTATGCTATGTAGATGTCCTCTATTGTTCACTGTATTTTCTAAATCCGTTGAAATTTGGGTTCACTTTTTTTTTTTTTTTTTTTTTTTGTGGTACGCGGGCCTCTCACTGTTGTGGCCTCTCCCATTGCGGAGCGCAGGCTCCGGACACGCAGGCTCAGCGGCCATGGCTCACGGGCCCAGCCGCTCCGCGGCACGTGGGATCTTCCCAGACCGGGGCACGAACCCGTGTCCCCTGCATCGGCAGGCGGACTCCCAACCACTGCGCCACCAGGGAAGCCCTGGGTTCACTTTTATAACGATGTTTCTTTTGAAATATATGAACCAGCAATTCAAAACTTGTGATAATATATTCATGCTAGATAAATATTTATATTCTAGAATATTCCATAAAATATGATACTGAACTGTTTCACTGAACTTGGGCATGCCAAGTAAAACTAACCTAAAAATTTAACATTATACTTTAGTAATATCCCTCACTTAGTCTCTCATTAGCAACTCTGCGATTTACATGAAGTATGGATGTTTATGCCTCTACACTGCTCTGTCTTTGTTTTAAAGTGATTATTTTCCTGTTTGTAAAGAATCACTTCCAATTGGTCCCTGAATTTAAACCAGACTCTGTGGCTTTTTATTTCAGTAACACTGTTCTTCATAACCTTGCTTTTACTAAATCAGTTGTCTTTAAGTACTCTATCATTGTTTGGCTGTCCATAGAATTGTTTGGTTCTTTTGAACAGGTGGTTTAAATTTAAAATATGTACAAGATGCCAGAGTGACTCTGGCAATTTGCCTGCTTTCAAGGTCACCAAGAAATAGAATATGTATAGAATAGGTTATAAATCCCTCTGGGGTCTATCGGTGTCTCCTGACACTGGAATTGGGGTTCTCAGTTTCTTGTTACATATTTTTTGTTTATAATTGTTTGAAATTCAGCAAAGAGATTTTTAGGGATACAAAAACAGTTTTAGGTGAATTCCTAAAAGTTTTCTCTACATGTGCTGGGGTGTTGAATCCAAATATTAGAGAAAAAGATGTTCTACATAAAAAGCATTACAGATAATTGAGATTTAGTTTTTTATGCACCCGTTTTTTGCAAGCAATAAAATTACATGGTAAACGTATAATAAAATATTTTGATACTGTCTTCTAGGACCTCTGTCCTGGTTACAAACCTCACATGCAGGCTTTATTGGCTTCTGATTTTATGTCTTCTTCTGGTTACATTCATATCCCTAATGGCACACTTTATCATTATTTCATCATTTATTTTAGGCAGTATCTACTGATGCCTTAAAGAAAATATAAATAATAAATCCATTTGTAGTATGCCCTCTTTCTCTTTCTCCCTATATTTCATATTCCTTTAACATCTTGACATCTCCTATTGGTTACCTTTCTAATTAAAAACATACTTATCAAATACCTTTATCAATACCTATTTTAACACAATAATGTGATACCTGTGGTGACAGGAGGATCATTAGCTCATTTATACTCCCTTTTCCTTCTTATGGATATTGCCTTTGCATTGCAATTGGTGAACTTTAATAAAGTTCTTTAGGAAGACTGGAATGGGACAGTATGGCTGCATCTCTTCATGTGACAGTGTGACAATCTTTTTCTCTATGAAAATGTCACCCCAGTTGCTGGTAACTTGAGTAATTGTTTTAGTCTCATGGACTACAAAATGTGAAAACTACACTGACACAATCCTCTACTCATGTTATTGCAAAAGCAAACAAGCAAAAACCTTCGTGCTCGCTTCCTCCACTGGGCTAAGCCATTTATTCCAAATTATCACCACTGCAGGGCTTATGACCCAGGATTAGGGACACTGCTTTCTTCTTGTTAGTCTACACGAGAGTGGAAAGGTCCTCCTCCTTTGAACAGAGTAGTAGATCCTTGGTTTCAACTTAGAAAGCTCTTCATAAAGTTTAGAGTAGAATGGAGATATCTACACAGACTCATTTAGAGCCCAGTCCCAGGTTTTCCATGGGGTCTCATACCAAATTGCCTCCTGCCTTTCCTTACATCGGTCCAAACAGAGGAAATGGAGGCTCATTCCCACATAGGACTTCTCCTTCCAACTATTATGTCATAACAGGGACTCGCCTTACCTTCCCTGTTTAAGCAGGTTGCACAAACTATCTGAAACGATATTTGCACATATTGGACACCAGACAAGTCAGGACACTGGTCCCTGAAAGAAGGGGGAAATAATAAAATAAATCTAAAATTGCCTTAGACTGGTGATGTTTACACCCTACACTGAAGAAAGGGAGGAACCAAAGATGCTTAAACATCTCCCTGCATATAAAGGAGAGAGAGTACAGTAGTTGGAAAGTTCAAGGCACAGGGCAGAGTATTGGAGAAGCAACAGTTGCTCAGAGAGTGCTGGAGAAGTGAAGAGAGTTCCTCTCAAGCCTTCAGCTGAGTACTAGTCAGGGATAGGTATAAGAAAACGATTAAATCCAGGCAAAAGCACACAAAAATGGAGCTGGTAAAACAATCCCAGAAGATCATACAGGGCTCAGAATAGCTCATGTTACCATGAGCTGGAATAGATAAACCTTCTAGTATACAAGACGTTGGGTACTCAGTAGGGTATTGCTTTAGTAGTGGGGTGAAATAGTCCTAGAGAAATGGCTTTTCCTGTACCCTCTCATAAAGCTTACAAAAAAGCCTCAAAACAGTGAAACACAACCACTTTGGAAAACAGTTTGATTTTTCCTAAAAAGGTGGACTTAAATCTTTCGTATGACACAGGTTCACTACTCCTAGGTAAAAGCCTATGCCCACACAAAATAGTGTACACAAATGTTCATAACTGCTTTATTTGTAAGAGCCCCAAATGGAAACTAAAATATCCAATAAATGGATAAACAGATTATGGTATATCCATAAGATGGAATACGCCTCAGCAATGTAAAGGAATGAAAGACATTTTATTGATACACAAGAAGATGAGTGAATCTCAAAGTTGAAGCTGAAAGAAGCCAGACAAAATAGAATACATCTTGTATGATTCCATTCATATAAAACTAATGAATGTGATGCAATTGGATGGAAAGCACGTCAGTGGTTGCCTGGGGCCAGGGCTGAAAGATGGGGAGTAAGTAAGGATAGATTACAAATGTCACAAGGAAACTTGTGAAGATGATGGGTATGTTATATTATTCATGGTGATGCTTTCATGGGTGTATACTTCTGTCAAAACTCATCAAACTGTACACTTTAAATAGGTGCAATTAATTATATGTCAATTATACCTCAATAAAGCTGTTAAAAAATGACTATGGGTGATTCCATACAATGGTTTCTGGGCCAATTACCCCAAACCCCAGAGATAAAAGGTTTTCCCTCCCTGAAGTCAAGAGCTCTCCTCCCCTTGGCCTCCCAGAATGACTGACAGGGGAAATTTGATTTGCTTCAAGGAAAACTCTGCCCTCACCTACAGAGCTGTGCTCTGTTCCTTTGTCCCTCAAAAGAAAATCAAACAATAATTCAACATCAGAATATTTTGTAATATCTTGGTTATTCATTCTTAAGACCCCATGTGAGGCATCAAAAAGACCAGAATAGTCTGGATTCAGCACAATACTTTTGTATCTCTCTTCTTCCATCCAAAGCTTCAAAAAAGTTATATTACTTTAACTAGAGTGACCTACTTACACATTTAATCTAAATCCACAAATATAAAGTCAACTCATCTAAAACTAGACACTTCGATATTTCAATGTAAGTCATCCTTTGTTATAACTATTGTCTCAATTTTAAAATTTTTATAAGTATGACGTTGCTGTTGCATTTTATAGCATTTCACTCAAAATATTTTAAAGCTTTTTTGCTAATCTGGAAGCAGCTCTCTCAGTGTGTTCATTTTTGTCAGAAAGCACCTTATTGGATATTCCTAACTGGATTTTTGCTTATGTATTATAATTGCTGCTGGAAATAAATTCCCTTTTGACTGCCTGGAATTCAACCACCTTCCAGACTCAAAGAATAGTCCACAGTGGGAAGCAGGGGCAGGAATATTCTCGGCCCCCACCCTGGAAGGCAAAACTGTCTCATCCTGGGGTATCTATGTATTCCTGCTTAGGACTTTTAATCTCGGGCTTAGCATGCTTTTATTGTGCAGCATCTAGGGGCTTGGATATTTTGCCATGAAAAAGGAGGTGTTACCACCTGCTGTTACCAGCAGCAGCATCTGAGGCAGGCTGTTCCTGCCACATGACCTTGACTGAGCCTCTTCTGTCTATGATGTTAGTAGGTGAATATCATGTCTTTTCTTCTATGTACTTCCAATAAACTACCATTCTGTTTCAGTTAGCTCCAGTTTCTTTTGCACATAATCAGAATAATATGTATATGTACGTGTTCACATACATGTTCATATATAAACACAGATAATGGATTTCTTGTGGGTCCTGGTAGGGACCCGCTCTACATTTTCAGTGATCTGCGTCAATGGAAAGAAGATTGGGCTGAGAGTCAGGCAACCTCAGATTCCTTGTTGTAGCACAGTATTGCTCAGTAATCTTGACAATATAAATTTACCATTATTATTGTGGTTGCTCTTAATACCTTAATACCTTAATATCTTAGATGTGAGACAACTGCGGGTGTACTCCTGAAACAGGAGTGAGTGAGAAGGGACTGAGTGAGAAAACACCTTCCAGGCAAAAAGAAAGAGTGAGGATGCCAGGATCTACTGAATGAGTATTGACTAATTCCTGAATATAAAGCAAACGAAACAGTCCTGAGCCATACGTATGATTCACACTCTAGTCAGAACCATGGACAATCAGTGAGCTCATGGAGGCATACTAGATAGTTCTACACGATGGTTATTATCCACAGTACACTATATATTTGTTGTTTGAAATCCTTGCAAACTAATTTTCTTGACTATATATAGATATATTGAACATATATAGACTATATATATATACACATATATATCTATTTATCTATCTATCTATCTATCTACAGAAAATAACAAAGGACACCCCTCATGTTAAGAAATAGGGTGCTTCTTGGAAGTTAGTGTAAATGACAACCCATGGAAGATACAACCATTAGGAAAAGACTCTATTTGGAAGGAGAACTGTTGATCTCTCCCACTAAGGTTATATGTTCGGGTTTTTATATATTGTATTTTTTGGAAATAAATATTTATCTAATTTGGTTGTCATTAATGAATAAACAATAGGAGGAAAAATATAACTCTCCATTTATGCTTGAAATAAGATCATTTTCAAAATCATTAACAAAGAGTAAAAATATTTAAATAATCTCAGTGGTTTAGGAGAATGTAAACCTCGTATAATTATGTTACTAAGGGCAGAATTAAAATAAGCTTCTTCATGTGCTTTTTCCTCCTTTCCTGTTTTATGGATATGATATTAGTATTTAGGCATAATAATTATTTTATTAGAATGATGGCTATCTTTTAAAAATAATAAACTTTTGTTAAGATTTTGCTGCTCCTTTAAAACTCTAACTATGCTCTATTAAACAGCTTTGAGAATTAAAAAGCTGTTCTCTAGCCTGCTGAGTAAATATGAATTTCACAGTTAAATACATAAAATAATGATTACATCCAATGGTAACGAGGGACATGTTTTTAGGAGTATACTAATTGAACTACATCCTTCAGACAACATGTTTCTACACTTACTACCAATGAACCATATCTGATTGGTCATTAAGTAATTAGGAATGCTAATGTAAATAAAGTGCCATTCAAATGGGGCTTCAGACTGGAGGTGAATCATATATTTTGTCTTCTGGCCCGAACTATGCACAGAGCAATCAAATAAAACAACCAAGAAAAAAGTACTTAAGACCAGAAGAAAAAGATGGTTCCATCTGTCATTTATCTTAAATAGATCCCATATTTTTAAACAGGATTATTTTTAAAATTTTACTGACAAAATTAAAAATTGGGAAAAAATGGCTTAGCTTGTGAGCCTACATTTTTCTATGCCTATTGTAATTTATATTTATGTCTGTGTGTGCATGTGTGTGTGTGTTTCTAGGTCCTACAAAATAGCAAAGAAGAGAGGTCCAAGATCATACAAAGTCATGAAGATGGTGAGACAGAAATGGAAAAATAAATGACACTGGACCAGAAAGAGAGAGGAATATTGACTAAAAGCTAAAAGTGAGGAAATGAAGCAATTGGAATAAAAATAAATGAGGAGAAGTGGCACAGTGTTTGAAGTTATTAACGAAACCACATAATAACGGGTTGGAATGAGAAATCTCCAGGATGCTATATTCCTTAAATCTGGAATATGTGTCAAGAAAATTTAATGAAAGCATTTATTTAGGTATTAAGAAATATGACAAATGATTGTAGAACAATGATTTTAGAATGAGTTAATACAGGAAGTCCTTAAATATTGGGAATTTTTCAAAAGGATGATTTGTTTTAAATGCTTGCATTAGTTGTAAAAAACTTACCTGGCATCTGGCAGGCACGAAGTAAGTATTTGTTAAATGAATTAATGAATGAGTGAACTAATTATGCAAATTTCAATAAAAGACCACTAGTTTTTCTAGAAAGTAAACAAAGTCCCAAATATTTTCCATCTGTCATTTTGTCAGAGTGACAGCCTTTCAGTTATATTACCACTGTTCCTGCTCCATTTGTGGCATCTTTTGTTGAGGTAGAATTTACATTCAGTAAAGTGCACAGAGCAAATTAATATAAAGCTGGATAATATTGTGCATAAGTACATATCCGTGTATCGTCCAGAGAAGCACAGAGCACACTTTATAACACAGGTTTCTCTTCTGCCCTTTTTCAGTCAATATTAATCCCTTCAAAGATATCCACTATAGTTCTACAGTACTTTTTTTGGAATATCTTATAAGTAAAGACACACACTGTGTGCTTTTCATGTCTGCCTTATTTCAGTGAACACAATGCTTTTAAGATTCACCCATGTTTTTATATATGTCATACATATATATGTGTATGTTGTCATGTATATACAGTTGATCCTTGAACAACACAGGTTTGAACTGTGTGGGTCCAGTTATACACAGATTTTTTTCAGTAAATAAATACTACAGTACTACACGATCTGTGGTTGGTTGAATCTGCAGTTGCAGAACCATGGATACAGAGGGCCAATTATAAAGTTATACTCAAATTTTCAACTGTGTGGAAGGTGTGAGGCCTCTATGTTGTTCAAGGGTCAACTGTACATAAAATATTTATGTTACACAAACAGTGTGTCTATGTCATAGACATACAAGAAGTTGTTCTTTTTTGTTGCTGCACAGTACTCCATTGTATGAACACATTAAAATTTGCTTATCCATTCTCCTGTTGAAGGGCATTTAGGTTGTGTCCAGGTCTGATTATTATGGACATTCTCATGAAGGTCTTTTTGTGGACACGTCTACACATTTCTCTTGACGGTGTATCCAGGAGTGGAACTGGTAGGAGGTATAGTAAGATGTGTTTAATGTGTTTAATGTTTGAAACTTTTTTTCAATGTTACTGTAACATTTTACATTCGTACAAAGCAAGCACTCACCTTATACCCATAATAACATTTTAAATTTTATCTACTCTGGGAAATATTATCACTCAACAATTTAGGAACACAGGGAACATCTTTAACTTGATAAAGGACATCTATTTAAAACCTGCACTTAATATCATACCTAAAAGTGAAAAGCTGAAAGCTCTCCCCCAAGATCAGGAACAAAACAATGTCTCATCATATTTATTTAACATTTTACTGGAGATTCTAATCAAGCAACTAGGCAAGAAAAATAAATAGAAATTATCCAGATTGGAAAGGAAGGATTAAACTCTCTATTTGCAGATGGCATGATTTTGTCTATAAAATATCCTAAGGAATTCATAAAAAACTATTAGAGCTAATAAATGAGTTAAGAGCAACACACATTAAAATTTAAAATCTGAAAATGAAATTAAGAAAATAATTCTATTTACAATTGCATCAAAAGCATAAAATACCTAGGAATAAATTTAACAAAAAATGCAAAAGATTTGTATACAGAAAACTACAAAACACAGCTGAAAGAAATTAAAGAAGACCTAAATAAATGGAAAACCATATCTTGTTCATAAATTGAAAGACTTGACATGACTAAGATGGCAATACTGCCCAAAATGGTTTGCAGATCCAATACAATCCCTACAAAATATCAGCTACTTTTAATGTTGAAATTCACAATCTGATTCTAAAGTTCATATGGTAATTCAAGGGATCCAGACTAGCGAAAGAATCTTGAAAGAGAAGATCAGTTCTAGAAATCTTACAATTCCTGATTTCAAAATTTACAGCGAAGCTACAAGATTGTATGGTACTAGCATAAAAAGATGTATAAATCAATGGAATAGAATTGAAGAGTCCAGAGAATACTCTTAAATTTACAGACAATGATTTTCAATAAGGCTCAACACAACTCAATGGGAGAAAGAATAATCTTTTCAAAAGTTGACGTTGGGACAATAGACTATACACCTGCAGAAAATGAAGTTAGACTCCTGCCTCAGACCATATTTGTCTAAAATTAAAAATAGAATTAAGTTAAAATGATTCAAACATCTAAATGTAACAGGTAAAATGATAAATTCTTAGAAGAAAACATAGGCCTGAATCTCTGAGACCTCAGATTAGGCAATGATTTCTTAGACATGATAGTAAATCACAAGCAACAAAATTTTAAAAAGCAGATAATCTGGACTGAATCAAATGAATATTTGTTCACTTCAAAGTACACTATCAATAACGTAAATAAGACGCCCCACAGAATGGGCAAAAATACTTGCAAAGCATATATGTCATATAACAATAGCATTCAGAACTCAAAGCTCAAAAATGAAAAAAATGATCAAAGTAAAGAATGGACAAAGTGTTTGTATATATACTTCTCCAAATAAGATATACAGGTGTCTAATAACCACATGAAAATATGTATGCTAAATATCATTATACATTAGGAAAATGTAAATCCAAAATAAATTCCAATGAAATACTCACATGGATGGTTATAATTTTTAAAAAAGGATAAGAGCAAGCAAGGGCATGGAGCCATTGGACTCCTCATACATTGTTGATGGACATGTAAAATGGTGCATTCGCTTTGGAAAAGAGTTTGGTAGTTTCACAAAAATTTAGAGTTATTTTATCACCCAGTAACTCCACTGGGGTAAACGTCCTAGAGAATTGAAAACATGTTCACACAAAAATTTGTACTCAGATATTCATCATTGCACCGTAATCCACGAGAGCCAGCACAACCAGGATCTTGACACTAACAGGATATGACGTTCTACCAACCCTGGTGAGATTCTTCCAGTTTTACTTGTACTCATTAGTGTGTGTTTGTATGTATGCATGTGTGGCGTGTATTAAGGTTTGTGTACCTGCCAACACAGTCAAGTTGCAAAATAGTTCCATCACCACAAGGATTCCTCACTTTATCCTTTCACAGCCACACCCATCACCTTCCCATCTGCTGGGTCTGGGTAGCTGAGAGATGGAAGATGTCTTCTTCCACTGGGTGGGCAGCACTGAATCGCAAGGCCTACTGGTGCCGCTACCTGGGGTGGGGATGGGTCAGCGTGCCAGGGTCTCTGGCTGCCATTGCTACTGTCAGGAGGCATGAAGGGAATGAGTTGCCCCATTCATCTTCCTCTACTGGTGTCTTCCTGCCACTGCCATTGGGCTTACCCCTACCTCCTCTTTGACCAAAGAGAACAGGCTTTCTTTGTGCATGTGTGTGTGTGTTCATGTGTTTTCCTATTCCTGCTGGAACTCTGGGTTGCAGCCCTCTCTGGTTCTCAATCAGGGGCATATGAAAAATTAAAAAGAAAACCCACAGAACCCAAGGTGGTGTCATCCTTCAGATTCTGAGCTCTGTGTGCAGGCCACATTCTTTCTACTTTCAGAGTTCTTTTATAAGTGTCTGCTGAATGACTTCCAGGGTATCTAGTTGTAATTAGAAGGAAAGTACCGGGAAAATTGAATCTATGCCATCTCATCCCTAAACAGAAAGGGGCTCTCTCTGTTTTTATAAAGTTTTATTAGAACACAACCATGCTCATGCTTATTCTATAAGTGATAGTCTGAAGTTGTACTCATGCTATAATGACAGACTTGAGTATTTGCAAAAAATCATAAGGCTCACCAAGCCTAAAACATACTATCTAGCCCTTTATAGAAAATATTTGATATCTCCAACTCTAGAAGAAAAATAGGAATATATATTCATGATATTGGGATAGGCACAGATTTCTTAGACAGGACACAAACACACCAATCATAAAAAAATTATAAATGAAATTTAAGCAAAAGTAAAAATTTGTGCTCTTCAAAAAACATCTATGAAGAAATTGAAAATGCAAACCATAGACTGGGAGAAAATATTTACAGTTAAGATACCTGAAAAAAGGCTCATATCCAGACTCAAAAAAAAAGACATCCCTAAAAATCAATAATAAAAAGATAATTCTTTAACAATATGGGTACAAGATTTGACCTGCATTTCATAAAATATGCCATTTATTTTTGCTCTGAGCTTACCTTTGGTGTTATGCAAAAGTCAATTCCAAAAGAAGCCAGTGGAATATATACCCTAAAGGAAAGTTCTCAGGCATTTTCATAAAATGAGGCATTTTCAACAGCTGGAGGAAAATGAACATAGTTATTATTTTAAACAAAATATTTCACAATTTTACATTTTTACATTTATGTATATATTTGCCTAGTTATGCTTAATTATGTTACTGCTATTATAGGAAATTCAAGAAGGATATAAAAAAAGAGTATTGATGAGAACAAAGAAAAAGGAAGAAGGAGTGAGAGAGTTGGGGAAAAAGATTCTAAAATTTAGGGAAATATTTTAAAGCTGAAGCGTGAAGGAGGTTTTTTTTGTGTGTGTGCAGTACACAGGCCTCTCACCGCTGTGACCTCTCCCGCTGCGGAGCACAGGCTCCGGACGCGCAGGCCCAGAGGCCATGGGTCACGGGCCCAGCTGCTCCGCGGCACGTGGGATCTTCCCGGACTGGGGTTCGAGCCTGCGTCCCCTGCATCGGCAGGCGGACCCCCCAACCACTGCGCCACCAGGGAAGCCCCGTAAAGGAGGTTTATTTTTACCTCTACCCTCCAAATTCCAACATACTTTTTTTTCCACCTAAAAGGAGTGATGTGGGTGAAAAAAAGGAAAGGGGAAATAGTCTTTATTTTATAAGTTAAAAGCCAAAGAGAGGAATACCAAATATTTTGGAAGAGAAAACCATAACAAATTCCATTTTCAAACCGTATTATTAAGAAATCCAAGTTACACATTGACTTTTGTTTTTATAATTGTTGTTGTGATAAATACTGTGTGTGTGTGTGTGTGTGTGTGAGAGATAGTTTCTGCCATCTTCTAAATTTTTTCTAACTCTTTTTGTATCATTAGATTCCAGAGTTATTGTGCTTTGTGATAATTATACATGCATATACCATATATATGTGTGTTTTTTTGACATATCCTCATTTTCTGTCTGCATGTTTTTTCGGGTTGTCTTTATTCTTTAAAAAGTCATATATTCATATTGAGATTCAACTTAAATCCTTTTTTTTTATTCTCATGTTCGAGTGAAATGGGTTTTCCTGTGGTTTTTGAAGGTTGGGGTACATGTGGTTAGGACCACTTTCCTAGCTGGAGGCTCTAGGACTCCTATTGTACTGTTATGATTAATTATTAAAAATATGACCTCTACATGCAGCCACCTTTCTAGTACTTTCTGTTTTCCCCACCACAAATATTTAGGCCTTCTCTGTCCTTTACTGCCAGAGTAGCTGTCCTGAATAATTCATTTTCTACTCCCATGAGTTTCTCCTCAGGGCAGGACACTGTCCTTTCACAGAGGATTTGGAAATGGCTGAGTTTCTAGACAGCCAGCTGCCTGAGGTATTGCCACGGTCCCTCCTTTTTTTTTTTTTTTTTTTTTTTTTTTTAATGAAATTAACTTTATTATAGAAATCATTCTGAGGATTTCTAGGGAAGATAAATACTTTTATTTTGACATAAAACAAATTGAATTATATCAAAGACACTACCTTTTAGCTATCAATTTTTTTCTTCCTTGAATTTATACCTTTTTTGCACATGAACTTCATCGGTTAACAACCTTTGGAAAACCAACAGATATTTCTTATCTAAATCTAGTGTATGTTGCCCCAGGTTTAATTATATGCAAAGGAATGATACAAACTTGGAACATCAGTCCATAAACTATGAACAGATGGGTAGAAGAATTCTATATATCTTGATAAAACTCTTAAATTTGTGGCAAAGCTTGTTGATCATGATTTCCTTTTTTTTTAAAACAACTTCATGACCAACAGAGATCAAACATCCATCCAGTCTGTGCTGTCCTTTTTCATCACTGGAAAGTCACCAACTGAAAAACCCCATCCTAGTTTTGACTGTGGTCTCAGATCAGCCGGCTGAGTCTTCCTGTCCCAAGGAGATATACCTTGGGATGAGAGCTTAGTGGAGAGTCTGTCTTCCAAAGAATTTAAGGCCTCATGAAATCCATCTTCCTTCCTTTGTACATTGACTATTCTCTTGCAGCTCTTGAATCTATGATTTGGCTGCATGAGCTGCTATCCCACAGTTCAGAGCAATAATTGCCTATACTTTTTAAAAAGTTGCTCTATTTTTGTGAAGGGATTGCCTTGAGTTTTAACTAATTTTTTTTCTTTGTTTTGTTTTGTTTGTTGTTGTTGTCATTTGGTTCCCTGACTGGGAAGAGTTTTAATTAATTTTTAAGGGAATGTTTTAAATATTTCTCAGTTGAGTATGTTAACTATAGTTTTTTTTTTTTGAAACAGTCCTTTTATTAGGTTAAGGAAACTTCCTTCTATCTCTAGTTTGCTGAGGGTTTTTATCATGTTTTCAGATTACACTGAATTATTTTTTAGTATCTTTGTGATGACTTTTTTTTCTACTTTTATCTATGAATGTAATTCATTTTATAGATTTCTAATAATCCTAATTAATACTTGGCACATTTGGTTAGATCATTTCTAAGTTCATGAGTAATATTGTTTTAATTCCCTTTACCTGTTTTATCTGGTGATATCAGGATTGTACTCAACTTATAAAATGAATTGGTGTGTGACTTCTCTTTTAGCATCAAAAAGATAGAAACAATCTCCTCTTTGAATGATTGGTACAATTTGCCTGTAAATTCATCTGTGCCTGGGCATTTTTCGTGGGAAGATACTTGTCTACTGATGCAAGTGTGTTAATGATTGTAGGACTATGCATGTTTTCCATTTCTTTTTTTAACTTTACATTCACATGGATATTTTGCTAGGAGCATTTCCATTTTATCTAAGTTTTCAAATTCACTGGCATAAAGTTATTGATAATAATTGGTTATTTAATCTCCGCCAAATTTCCAGTGTGTCTCCTTTCTTACTCCTCCTTATACTGATTCTATAATGGTTGCCACTTATATCCCATGCATATAGAGGGGGTTTTCTGTATTTCACAGAAACCCCTTTGGGAAGCCATGCACAATTGTCAGCTTTGTCATTTGCTAGATGTTTGTAGTAATATATCAAGTAGTTGATGCTCTAGCACTACCATTAGTGACTCAAGTAAGGATTAAAGGGAAAAATTGACAGTCAGACCTTCAACATCCTGCAGCTTCTTGACCAAGGTTAATGTAGATTATCTTCACCTTCACCAACTAACTCACTTTGTTTGGGGGCACTCTTAAATGGGTGCAGCTTTGTTCAACAACTTTTCTTGTCTCAGTCATTCTTTAATCAAAGGCAGTGTGAATATTTTTAAGGTAAGATGAGTTATTAATTTTTAAATGAATCTACATGATACATTTCAAATACTGTTTAGTGGGTTCATCAAAAGCCTTAGTGGATTTAAAATTCCTGAGATTTGACCATTTGAAAGCATACCTAGATATTTTGTATTAATTCTGTGGAAGTAACTGAGTATAGATTGCATTTGCCTCTTCCCTAATCTCAGAGTATAATGATTACCTTATATAATCATATTTCCTGGGAGGGAACTCTGCAAATAAACATTACATTGTCAGAATTATAGGACTCATTAGTAAAAACTTCCTACTTATCAATTTGCAAGAAATATACGTTGATTTACTTTCTCATTACCTAGGAAATGCTTTTCATTCTCCTGACTCATCTTTGTTCTTTTCTTTCTTCAAGCAATGAAGTTATAAGTCCTGTGAAGTAATAGACTGCAAATTATAATGCTTCATTGCATAAGCAAGTACAGGAAATGAATTACAAAGAACAAAGTCTTTGTTACGCAAGCTTCAATAATCCTTAATTTGGGATGGAAAATAGCCAAGCAGTTGTTTCAGGTCCTATGAACAAAGTAAGATAAAATGCATGTGAATTGTCATTGACTAAGTTTTTATTTTAGTGGAAGGAAGAACTATCCAAAGAATGTGAGGGAAGTCAGCTTTTTATATAGAATATGTATTCACTTCTTTTTAAATCTCTAGGAAAAGCTGGTCTTCAAACTATAAGGAAGATTTCTGTATGCATGGGAAATGATAAAATGCAGTTTTCTAAGTGAAAGATTTAAAAATGACACCAAGACCATTAAAATTTTTAAAGTATTGTACAGGCCTCCTTCTCAAGAAGATTATGGACATGCAGGTGATATTTACATACAGATGGACCCATACGCCCATGTGATATATGTGTAATAGTTACCTGGAGAACACTGTGGTTCAACTGCCAGGTTCTTAGGTAGGGAAACAAGTAAGAGAGATTTTGTTTTTTCTGTATTTGCATGTGTGAATTCGTTCTCTCTTTTGACTGATTTTATTAATAAATCTATTTTTATTATTTGTAAATTAAAAATTGGGCTTACATACATACCTCCTAGCAAAGAGAATTAAAAATACTAAAAACCTTTAATGTCCCATGCTTCTTGGAGAAACGCTGATTCCAGGCCTGGTCAGGACACATATAAATAAGCTGAGAAAATCTAGTTGTGCACCAAAACATGGAAAGTAATGAATATTATATGGTGCAACCAAGAAATATATTAGCCTATTTGAAAGGGCTCTTACTAGCCAAAGATGGAACAATTTAAATATCATAAAGAATAATATCTGCAATGAATTTAAAAAATACAAATATATTCATGAGCTCAAAATGATACCCAAAAAAGAGAAAAAAGACACTCATTGGTCACTTATCATTATTTTAAAAGTGTTAAATAACTGAAATGCTTGATTAAGTATTTATCTTGCTTTTTCTGAAGAAAACTGCAGGGTAAACAAATAGTAGGTAAAGAAAATTTTTTGAATTAAATTCTAGCTAATACATGCAAAATGAATGATAGAAACTCACCATTTTGCTAATCCTAATACATAACAAATCTAAGCAGTTATTATCCACAGATGCCAAAACCATTAGATGATTATTTGTTTGGAAACTTGGTAAGGAATGCACCACCTAAATGGACACCTGAATCCATGGACCAATCTTAGCATCACTAAATGTGGGCCACAAGTTCCCATATCCCCTCTGACATGATGCCATGGAAACTATACAGCACCTCCAATTCGCTCTCTCTCTCTCTCTCTCTCTCTCACACACACACACACACACACACACACACACACACACAGAGTGAAGTGGACCATAACTGTGTCTCAAGATACAGAAAGTACTAGCTGACAACATGGATCGCATAGAGATTATCATACTAAGTAAGTCAGACAGAAATACAAATATCATATAATATGGCTTATATGTGGAATCTAAAAAATATGATACAAAGGAACCTATTTACAAAACAGAAATAGACTCACTTGTCATAGAAAACAAACATATGATTATGAAAAGGGAAAAGCAGGGTAGATAAATTAGGAGTTTGAGATTAACGTATACACATTACTACATATAAAATACATAAGCAAAAAGGACCTACTGTATAGTAAAGGAAACTATATTAAATATCTTCTAATAACCTATGATGGAAAAGAATCTGGAAAAGAATCTGAAAAAGAATATATGTATATTCTTTATATATATATAACTGAATCACTTTGTTGTATGCCTGAAACTAACATAGCATTATAAATTAGTTATACTTCAATATTTTAAAAGTGGTTTCAAAAAAGTACTAGAGAAGGGACATAGAAATAAGGGAAATGACATCACAATTGTGCCATCAGCCAAACAGAGGTATTTGACCTCCTGGTTGATAAAGATTTCAGTTTCTTCAATAAGTAAAAAAAGTGCTGTGAAGGAAAACTATTATAATGTAAAGAACACATAAGAGACATATTAGCAAAATATAGTGTATAGACCTTGTTTTAATCTAGATTCACACTAACTTACCTTAGATAATTTTTTGGTAGCTAATCCAAGAAATTTGAATATCCAATTGTTTTGTGGTCTTAGTTTCTTCAGTTCCTTATCTCTTAAAGATAAATACATAAATGTCTGTAGTTAAATAATATGCTGTTTTGTGTTTTGCATTATAAAGTATTGTCTTCTAATAAAGTTTTGCCTTATAAAGTATTTTTTAATTATTGTGAGATAACTTTTTTAAAATATTGAGGCAAGAAAGATGAATCTTCAATTAAAAAAAATATATGGCTAATGGGTGCATGGAGACTCATTATATTCTTCTCATTACTTTGCTGTAATTTTCAAAAATATCCTCAAAATAAGCAAAGGAGAATCAGACCCAGGAATTAGTTAGGAATAAAATGTTAATTTTCCAAGTATATGAATGTATTAATTATCTATGGCTGTCTAACAAATCACTCCAAAACTTAGTGGCTTAAAACAAATATTTATTATCCCCCGCTGTTTCTGATGTTGGGAATTTGCAAGTGGCTCAGCGTTCATGAAGTGTCAGTGAAAACGTCGGCCAGGGCTTCAGCCTTCCAAAGGCTGTCCGAAGTTGGGGAATCCACTTCCAAGAAGCTTCACTCCGAAGCTGCTGTCTGGAGACCGCCCCCCCCACAACTATTCATTTGGCTTTAGGCAGAGGCCAGATTCCCTCCCTCTGTGGATCTCCCCATAGAGCTGGTCCTCCAGAGCAAGTAATCCAAGTGAGAGCAAAAAAGGAAGCTGAATGCCCTTTATCACCTAGTCTCAGGCAGGATGTACAATAACTTCTAATCTATCAGGGACACAGACCAGCTGTGACACACATAGAAGAGTAATACTCAAAAGTCAAACCCCAGAAGCCAAGAATCATTGGGACAATCATAAAAGCTGGCTGCTGTAATGGGTTTATCTGTATGATTATTATTATCGTTCTTGTTAATGCCATCTTAATTGAATTTAATCAGAAAATTTAGTTTGCATTGCATCAATTCTCTGAAACTTTTTAGACTCTCTTTGTGACCTAGTCTTCCAACATTTTTAAAACATTTTGTACAGCTTCTCTAAGTACTCCATGTGACTGGTATGAAATACATAGTTTCTGTTGATTTCAGGTTTCCCGTTATACAAATTATCTATTAGATCACGCTTTTTCGTTTTGCTTTCCAAGCCTTTTATCCTATCACGTTATTTGCTTGATCTACAAGTTACTGCAAGAGCTGTGTTAAAAACTCCCACGTTGATTGTGAATTTGTCAGTTTATCTTGTAATGTTATTTGCTTTCCATTTTAAGAGCTTAATTTGTTTAGCTTTAAATTGTGTGTTTGTGATAAAAGTATTACTATGCCAGTTTTCTGTTGGTAAAAATTTGTGTGGCATATATATTTTCATCCTTTTCAGTCTCCCGCAAGTTTATTTTCTTTTCCTATCAAGTATCTCTAATTCCATCAATCACGACTAGTTGTCATATTGTAAAGCAACTATACTCCAATAAAAATTAATTTAGGGCTTCCCTGGTGGCGCAGTGGTTGAGAGTCCGCCTGCCGATGCGGGGGACGCCGGTTCGTGCCCCGGTCCGGGAGGATCCCACGTGCCGCGGAGCGGCTGGGCCCGTGAGCCGTGGCCGCTGCGCCTGCGCGTCCGGAGCCTGTGCTCCGCAATGGGAGAGGCCCCAGCAGTGAGAGGCCCGCGTGCCACAAAAAAAAAAAAAAAAAAAAAAAATTAATTAATTTAAAAAAATAAAAGCAGGCTATTAACAGGCAGTGACCATTTGTATCCTTTGGAAATGATGTCATATATAAAGGTCTTTTCCTTAATAAGGCAAACTGTTTTCAATATTATAAGAGTTATCTGATATTGAGCCCATAACCTGAGACGACACCATTATGTGTTTCTACGTGTTTACGAATAAGGTAGTAAATGTGAAGTGATCCAATACTATTTTTGCAAACTTATAGGAGCTGTTTCTGAGAGATAAATTATAAGGAATATTGATTTTTTAAAAAAGATCTAAATCCTTTAAAAGGCAAGTGATTGTCAGACCTGCTCAAATATTAGGTAATCAGCACTAATTATACAGGTAGGAGATGGTAAATTCAAAACTCAAGCCCACAACTTCTGATTGATCCAGCAGCTTTAATATTGTACTATCATATTGTACTATATCAATACTGTCATGAAGCCCACGTTTGTTATCGTTGTGATGAAATAATTTATCTTAATCTCTATTTTAAGAACTGAAATTCAGAAGGCAAATCGCAAACAGTGCTACAAAAATTGAGGAAAATTCTTTAGAGACTGAACACAGTAACTGTAGTTAGAGCCTAACCTTGACAAAACGTTTGTGATCCAAATGACAAATGGAGACTAGAGACTGCCTTGCCCAGATTGTTACAAACAGCAAGCAGATATCTGAAGAAGGCAGTTCGGGATAATGATTTTAAATCAGTTTCCGATGTGAGATTCAACTGCTGATCTTTCTTATAAAAATAGATGATTTGCATGGGAAAATGTGTGCTGATTATTACATGGGCAGAAAAATGCATAGGACAGTTTCTTAACAAGAGAACCTTTAGTATCTTATATGTATATTTTAGATTCAGCCCATAACAGATGAATACATGCTTTTCATAGAACAAATGACATCACAGGTCCCCTGCTGTAGGGCTTACTCAAGACATTCCAATAGAGACATAATCCCTTTTGTGCTCCTGAAATTAAAATGAATCAGATGCAAAACTAGAGCTAGCCAAGGGTCTATGTAGACCATTATGATTATTATGCATTGTAGAACTGTACGCTGTGCTCTGCAATAGGTAAATTGTGCTAAATAAAGAAAAGCATTGGTCCTCTGTAGTAATTACATTTCTACAAAATGCCTACTTAACAGCAAGTGGATGGAGTAAGAGGAAAAGGTTTAGATTCCTATTAAAAAAAAAAAAAAGTTTATTTTTGAATAGAAGGCAAAGTTAAAGTCAGTCCCATCCATTAAAACTCAATTCATCCTGGATACTGAAAAAAAAAAAGAAAGAAAGCAAAGAAAAAGCCTAAATAAAGGAGGCAGATGTTGGCACTCTGAGAAGGCCACAAAGCTGCAACCTTAAGAACCAAAATTCAAAATGCAGATGGTAGAGACCTCAACAAAACAGAGGAAGCTCTCCAAGATTTGGAGTATTCCTATGCAGATTCGTAGAATGTCCTTATGACAAAGGAAATGTTCTATCACCACTTGAAATACATTTTAAAAATATCTAGGGTACATTTTAATTTTTCTATCAATGCTTGCTAACTCAGCAATACGCTAAGGTCACGACAAAATCTGTTAGGAACTGGAGAAGATTTCCAAACTAAGAAAGATCCAGATGGAAACTCACTGACTTCTTTATGTCCTCCCTTTAAAATACATTAATCTCGTTATGGAAACATTACCGACATGCCTCCTGTCTCTCCATGCTCAATCCCACCTCCTCCCTGTCAGCAGAAAAGTCCTGGTTTAATAAAATCATGTTCTGCTTAAAAGCCTTGCATGCTTGTCCATTGCGTGGAACGTCAAGGTCATTTCACTTTGCAGAATATAATCCCAAGTTATCCTTTCATCCCTCTTCCTTGCTTCCCTCAAATTTCTCTAAATGAACCTTTTCCTTTGTTGTTCTCTTTTTCTCCCATGGTTGCTTCTAAGCACCTCCCACGTGGAGATTTCGGAATTGCTCCAATTATAACCATCCAGCCCATTCCCATTACCCTAAGGGAGCAAAGACCAACTGGGCACTTGATGTAGAGTCAACATTAGACAGACCGATGCTGGACAAATAGAAATATATCATTCCAGGTCAGTCACTAACTGACAGTGGTTTTTTGGTTTTTCGGACTTTTTTTTTTTTTTTTTTTTTTTGGTCAATGAGTTAATGAGAACTGTACTATTTAAAGTTCATTCATTCAAGAGATATTTACTAAGAACCTACTATGTGCAGGGCATTTTTATATACCCAGGATACAGAGGAAAAATCCCTGCTCTCATACAATGTCTATCCCAGTGACAAAGATATACAACTAAGATATATAAGCAAAAATTCACAGTTTTTTAGGGATTATCGCTTAAGGTGAAAAACAAAGTGTAAAGAAATATAAGAAATGTCCAGAGAAGCGACGCATTGAAATGTAAGATAGTGCCGCTTGGGTAGGCCTGGCTGAGGAGGTGACTTTTGGGAAAAGACCTGAAGCAAGTGAGGAGTTTCCTCCATGGATACATGGGCTGTAGAGTTTCCACAAAGGGGACAGTGGCGCCCTGTGACAGCAGTGAGCGTGGTGTGTTTCGGAAACCACCAAGATGCTGGAGCAGCCGTGACAGAGAAAAGTGGGGGAGAGGAGGAGGAACTTGGGGCGTCTGCAATCTGAGAAGCTGGGCACTGAGATAGGCATTTCTGTGCGGTTCGCAATTTAGGCCTGTATCTTGGACGTGGACACCCGAGTTTAGACCCACACAGACCGGAACAGCATTAAGTGTGAGCTGGAACAGTAAGAGGCAAAGTATGATGATCAAGAGGGCCAAGATGAAAAGAGGACAACCTTCAGTCTGAACCAGAAAAGAGACAGTTCCCTGTTATGTATGTAGATTTCCTTCCCTATTCCTTGAACAGTAACATTCAAGGAAATGTTTGAAAGTGAAGATCAGAATTGGATTTTGATGTCTGCAGATGCTCACACACACAAATGCTCTTAAATAACCTTCACTAGAAGGCCAGTCCAACTCAAGATGCGTGTATATTTTCTCTTTTAATAACTGATTAAATTCTAGGGGATACCGCTCATATCAGTGGACTCTGTGGTCTGTAACTGGGCTCTTTATTCTGTTTAACTGATCTGCATGTCTGTTCTTCCACCAATACCATGCTGTCTTGATTATTGTAACTTCACAGTAATTCTCATAGTTGGACAGTGTGATTCCTTCAAATTTGCTCTCCTTTTCCAAGACGACATTGAATATTATAGGTCTTTGGGCTTTCCATTTTGAATAGGTTAATTAATACATACAAAATAGCTTGCTGGAATTGTAATTGAGATTTTGCTCAATTTACAGATCAAGTTGGGAAGAACTGTCATTTTAATAACATTGAGTCTTCTAATATCTTTAACATGAAGCATTTCTCCATTTATTTAGATTGTCTTTGACTTTTTTCATAACATTTTTTCTCATTTTCTACATCTAGTTCCTTGACATATTTTGTTAGTTTTATGCCCATGTATTTCACTCTTTTGGCACGATTTTAAGTGATATATCAGTTCCAGGAGTTATTTTGTCCATTCTTTAGATATTCTACATAGACAATCAAGTCATCTGTGGAGAAAAACTGTTTTTTTTTTTCCTTCCTTCCCAATCTGTATATATTTTCTGCCTTTCATTCATCTAATTACAGCAGTTAGGACTTCCAGTATGATGTGAGGGTTAGGGAAGAACATCCTTGCCTTATTCCTGATCTTACTGGATCAGGAATATGTAGTTTCTCAAGATTAAGAACTGCAAAATATTTTTAGATGTCCTATATCAAGGTCAGTGTGTTTCCTTCTATTTCCAGTTTGCTGAAGAGTTGAGTTTTTTGTTTTGTTTTGTTTTCAGGAAGGGGCATTGGATTTTGCCAAATGCTCTTTCTGGATTAATTGATATGACCACATGTTCTTTCTTCTTTAATCTGTTGATATGCTGGATTGTACTGATTGATTTTTAATGCCAAAATAGACATTCACATGAAAAAATCCCACTAGGTTGTGGTATAAAATTATTTTTAAATATTGTTGAATTTGATTAATTAGTATTTGTCAAGGCTATTTGCTTCAATGCCCATGGGAGAAATAGGCCTGTAGTTGTCCTTTCTTGTAATGTCTTTATCCAGTTTTGATATTAGAGTGAGGTTGTGATGGCTTCATAGAATCTGTTGGATGGTGTTTGGTATTCGCTCTGTTTTTTTGTTGTTGTCTTTTAGGAAGAGATTGTGGGGAATTGGTAAATTCTTTCTAATATGTTTGGTAGAATTCACTAGTGAAACCATTTTGGTCTGGTGCTTTATTTTATGGAAGGTTATTAATTATCAATTCAAAGTATTTAACAGTTACAGGCAATTCAGATTACTTATTTCTCCTGTGGGAATTTTGATAGGAATATTATGTGGCTAGTGTAGATTTTTGTTTACTTGTTTTTTAATCCTGCTTGGTGTTCTTTGTGATTCTTGGATCTGTGGTTTGATGTCTGGTGCTAATTTTGGATTAAGGTATGAAAATTCTTGGTCAATGTTACTCTAAACATTTCTGCTCAGTTCTCTCTTTTGAAGCCCTCTGGTATTCCAATTATGTATAAGTTACATCTTTTGAACTTGCCTCACATTTCTTGGATGTTCCACTCTGCTTTTTCATTGTTGTTGTTGTTTTTTCTCTTTGATTATCAGTTTGGAAGTGCCTATCAGCATGTCTTCATGGATTTATTTTTTGGTCAAATCCAGGTTATTGATAAACCCATTAAAGGCATTCTTCATTTCTGTTACCATGTTTTTAATTTTTCATGTTTCCTTTCGATTCTTTCTTATTATTTCCACCTCTCTGTTTTTATCACCTATCTCTTCTTTCACATTGTCTACTTTTCCTATTAGAGCCCTTAGTATTTTAGTCACTGTTATTTTAAACTCTCTGATAATTCCAAAATCTGTACACCTTAGTTTGTTTCTGATGCTGCCTTTGTCTTTTCAGATCGAGTTTCTTCTTGTCCTATCATTTCTGTAATTCTTTTCCTGCAATCTGAATATGGTGTTTCAAGCATTAGGGACTGTGGTATATACCCATGGTATGAGGATCTGTGTCACCCTGGCTAGGAGGTCAGTTGTGCTT
This sequence comes from Kogia breviceps, assembly GCF_026419965.1. Lineage (NCBI taxonomy): Eukaryota > Metazoa > Chordata > Mammalia > Artiodactyla > Physeteridae > Kogia > Kogia breviceps. The sequence goes on from NC_081320.1 coordinate 3,992,884, forward strand.
AATGTTTACCAGAACCTTCACATTCTTCTAGCATCCTTGTCCCCCCTCTTGTCTTTCAACATCTCCCAAAATCTTTGTCTTAGACAGAGCCCATGTCTTGCAGCTCTTTGAGCCCTGCATGCAGCAGTAAGGTGTTGGAGAAGGGAGAAGTCTACCATGGAAGGATGAAATTTTTCAGCACGTTCTGTCTCTAGTCTTTGTCCTTCACCAGTGTTTCTTAGCTCTCGTCCCTTTAGGGGAGTCAGGAATGTGGAAAGTTACCAGAGTCAGGGAAATACCCTTCCCAGATGGGATAGGCTCTGGCACAGTCTTTCCCTGGCAGGTGGGCCTCTGTTATCTAGAAGGCTCTGGGTTCATTCATTTATTCTTCCCCTCCCCCTGCCAGAGCCAGGCTGAGATGTTGCTCAGATGCTCGCACTGAGAACCCACAGGATTTCTGGAGGTAAAGCCTATGAAAGTCAGTGCTCCTGCAAGACTACAGCCCCCTGAAAACTTTTATTTTCACGATAGTGCATGCACGGCTTCCAGCAAGTTGTCAGAATTACCATTGTGTGTTCCCACCAGTTTATAGCTCCAACGGCTTTGTTTCCACATAAGCAGATATTGGCTGCAACTCCAGATCTCCGGATGTACCTGCCTCCCCAGATATTCAGGTGGTAGTTTATCCCAGGTCTCTGATGGGTCCAAGAAAAGTCCTTGATTTTCATGTCTTTCATTTTTAAAAATTTGCTGTAAAGACTGGTGTAAAATTTCCAAGCTTTTTACCTGTCAGAGCAGGAATGGGAAACGCTGCCCAGACCACATTTACGTGTGTGACTTAGGGGCGAACCATCCCTTCATCCTACACAGATGGAACAAACCTGTGGACACCCAGCTCCACCTAAATGAAAGGACAAATTATGTGAAGTCACATAGGCCTATTTTAAAAGTATATCTACGGCGTTAGGCTTTATGGGTTTTGCTATTTTTATCTTTTCTCTTTGGATAAATGCCAGTCTTTCTCCTGCCCTGTCTTGCTTCCTTCTCTCTTGAAAGCTCATCAGAAGTTGACAAGAGAGAGGTAAGCAATTGTGAATTAGGAGTGGTCTTTGAGGTCATGCAGTCAACCTCTTTTTTTTAATGGAGAAAGAGACTGGCTGGGGTGGGGGGCAGGGGCCAAGAGGGGGCAAAATTCAGCCAAGGTGGTCTGGCTTCTCAGGAACAAAGTCAGGGGACTTGAGCCCAAGTTTTCCGAATCTCTCTTGATTCTGAAATGAGCAGCACTAAAAAGAAATTGCCGAGCTATTAAGTGATATCACATAACTACTAGTAATATGCAGAATTCTCATGTTCCTGTGGGTCCCAAAGGGTTGCCTCCTTTTAATTGAACATTATACCTTGTTAGTAATTGAGTGTTGAAAATATATGAGTAGACATTTGGACTCTTCAGGACTGTCTCCACGAAATCCTGTCAGTCATAATGCAGGTCACATTTTGATCCAAATGTTAATTGACAGTGTCCTTTAATGTGCATTTTGGGGCTCAGGTAACAGCAGTGAGGAAAACTCATTATAAGCTCGGCGAGAAGGCGGCGTGCAGCACTGTGACATAGCATCTGATGTTCGGAAGGGGTTTTCACTGAATCCATGTAGCTTTGCCTGAGGATAAAACCACCTTTTCACCAGCATGAGGGAGGAAGGCTGCAGTGGCCCGCGGAAGTGCCCTCAGGCAACGGGGTCCCTGTCACCTGCAGTATCACCCAGGCTTTGAAAAGCACTTTTCTCTTTTCTTTAAGGATCTAAACCTTTTGTTCTCACTTTGTCCACCAAGGAAAACTGACGAGAGCGTTATTCTCAAGTCTCAGCGTTTAAAAGTGCTTCCTGTTTGACAGATTTCCTTGTTCCCAGATTCGTGTGGTGAAATGTTACCTCTTGGAAGTCTGCATCAATAAAAATCATTTAAATTTCTTTCTCTGGTTTTTGTGGCAGTTGTGAGCCTGTCAACAATTTCCTAGCTGGTAAATAAATACAATTATATTTTACTTTCCACAGGACCACTCAAATTTCAATGATACAAATTGGCAATTAGCTTTCAAAAATGAGGAAAATGAATCAAATGACTAACACGTGATTTCTAAAAATCATTCTAAAAAGCAGTACTAATACAGCATCACTGTTAATTCGTGGGCAGCAGATAAACAATTTGGACAGCAGTGTGTGTAAGAAAAGTAAACAGATGCCTATACAAAGGTATTTTAATGGACTGCTGTGAAGTTTTTTTTTTAATTGTGTGTATACTCATTTAATTAAACTAATTTTCTTGAGCACTACCTATTAAGGTTTGGGTTCTTCCGGAAGCAGAATCTGAGCCATTCACGTATAAGTAGCTTTTCGGAGAGGTTATTTCAAGAAACATTGGTAGAGAATTAGTGAAGTGACACAAGGAAGAGAGAGAAGCCAATAAAGAATTCATCATCAAGTCAATTACCCGTCTGGAGATTCAGAGTTTTCCTACCTAAGGGCAAGGAAGCTCGGGTATTTACAAAGCCACTCCCTCTAATTTGAGGGCTGCTGATGCCCTGGCACTTCTAGTTTGCCCTCTGCAACTGGTCTGATGTACTTCCGCAGCCAGCAAAAAACCCTCAGCCCCAGAGGAGACCTCCCAGGACAGTGGCTATGGAAGTGTGGTACCCAAGACAGCAGCAGCAGCAGCACCCGGGAACTTGTTAAAGATGCAAGTAATCTCTCCGCTCCCCTCCTGGAGATCTACATCACGCAACACTGATTCCCCTCCCCACTTTTACTGGTTGCTCTCCAGATCTGCTGTCCCCGTTTCATTTCAACGTAATTTTTTGGTGTTTTATTGTGTGAGGACTCAGAATTTCCTGAACTTCAGCTTCCTGAACTTCCTGAGCTTCAGCTTCATGCTCTTATTTTTTTTTTTTTTTTTTTTTTTTTTTTTTGCGGTACACAGGCCTCTCACTGCTGTGGTCTCTCCCATTGCGGAGCACAGGCGCTCCGGACGCGCTGGCTCAGCGGCCATGGCTCACGGGCCCAGCCGCTCCGCGGCACGTGGGATCTTCCCGGACCGGGGCACGAACCCGCGTCCCCTGCATCGGCAGGAGGACTCTCAACCACTGCGCCACCAGGGAAGCCCCTTCATGCTCTTATTTGCCAGAGAACATCCTACAGTCTTTGCTAGGAAAGGGTTTGTGGGATGTCAAGCTATCTTTGTCTTTGCATATCTGAAATACACCTGAATATCTAAAAAAACGTTAATTCAACCATTACTCTTGTTTTACTGTGTTGGTATCAAATTCTAGGCCGAAAGTCTTCTCAAAAATCTAAAGGCAGTATTAAAATTTTTTCCAAAGCATTCATTATTGCTTGAAAAATCTAAAGCTGTTCTGATTCCAATCATTTCTGAGGGAGCTATTTGCTCTTTCTTTTGGAATATTATTTGCATGCCCTGAGTTATGAAAATTATCAATTTATCAATGCCCCGAGCATTTTAAATCTAGAGTCTCATACTCTTTCTTTCTGAAATTCATGGAGAATTGTTCCTCTTTTTTTCTTTCTTTTTCTTTTTTTTGATAATTGTCTCTTTTTCATTTTCTAAAATTCCTTTAGTCAGATGTTGCGCCACCTCAATTAATTTCTAATTTTATTACTTTTTTTTCCTCGTATTTCAAATTCTTATGTTTGTTTTTATTTTCAGCGATATCTTTTCAGTCCAATCTTTCTTTTGGATTTCTTATTTCAATTATTATACATTTGGTTTAGACGTGCTTTTCTCACAGCAAACCATGCTTAATGGACAAAAATTCCACCTAAATATGCTGATTTTTATCGATACTAATTATAGAGAATTTTATTTGAACTTTTCTTCTGCATCTGCATTATTTTTTATATTTTTAATATTTCTGACTTTTTTTTGTATTCTCTTCCTAATAATGAGGATTTTCTCAAATGTCCATTAATTATAAAATAAATAAGAGGTACTGAAAAGCTAATCAGAAGCTTTAGGTATGTGGATGAGATTTTTATAAGAAGATTACGGTTTGCTGAATCATGGTTCCCTAAACATTTCCCAGTCCTAATCCCTGGTACCTGTGAATGTGTTACCTTATATAGAAAAATAGACTTTACAGATGTGATTAAATATCTTGAGATGGAAGACTATCTTGGATTATTGAAATGGGCCTGATAAAATCACAAGGGTCCCTGTGAGAGAGAGGCTAGAGGTCAGAGAGAAGATGTTACAACACTAGCTTTGAAGATGGGAGAAAGGGCCATGGGGTAAGGAACTTAGACCCTTACGAGCTGGAAAAGGAGAGGAAGTAGATTCTACCACAGAGCCTCCTGTGAGAGTGCAGTCCTGGGACCCATTTTCAATTTCCAACCTCTAGAACTGTAAAGTAATAAATGTGTGTTAAGTCCTGAATGTGTAGTAATTTGTTACAGCAGCCATAGGAAACTAATACAGTGATCTACAAAACATACAGGGGCCTGCTCTGCATGGGAACCCCTGCACTGCAGGACACAGAGGTGGATGTCAGTTATTTCAGAACCTGCCAGCTCTGGAAATGTGGTCAAGTAATCATTCCCCATGACTTTCAGTTTTCTCACTGGTAAAATGGGCATCATAATTCTTACCATAACCATTTCCTTAGAATTTTGAAGAAACCAAATGAAATAATTGGTCTCAATGTTTTTTGAAAATTGTTGAGTGTTAGTAAATGTAAGATTTGAAAAGCTTTGTACACGTAGTTATTATGAGTCCATGGCACTTCAGTAAAATATTTGTACGTCTGATCTGTAAGAACAGGTATAATCTTGCTTATATTAACACTAAAAAGTTTAAAAAAAAAAAGAAGAGAGAGAAAAAATTATTGCTGAATAGAGAAAGGAAAATGCTAAGGTGTGTGTATCCAATATTCTTTGAAGAAGTAAGTGTTGGGAATTTTTTTGTTAACTTTCATTTTGATACAATTTCAAATTGGCAGAAAATACATTAGAATGGCACCTGGGACCCCCATACTTCCTTTTTCCAGATTTACCAATTGATTATGGTTTGTCCCATGTGCTTTGTCATATTCTCTTTCTACTTGATATCACATATATTTGTATATCACATATAATAAAGGAGGATGCAGAGTGTTTTATTCCTTAAATATTTCTTGGTGTATTTCCACATGACAACAGTGAATAAAGGCATAAAGTAAAATATAAAGATATTTTCTTATCCAGTTCTTCCCCAAAATTGCTGAAAATTAGAATCACCTAATGGGACTTAAAAAAAAAAAAAATAACCTCTCCACACCCAGGTCACAAACACAGGAATTAAATCAGAATGTCTAGGGGTGGGAGCCAGGCAGATAGTAAATAAATAAATAATCTAATTATAAACATGAAAGCAATCGATCAAGTCCAGGTAATTTAGAAAATGTAATTAAATCCATGTTACTGGCGGCTTCCATAAGAATGAAAGTGCATAAAACAGGGCAAGCATACTTGGATTTAGCTGAACCATCACACAAAAAGTAGAGAAACTTTTTTTTCTTCATTTCAAAACCCAATAATTCTTCCTTAAAAATAAGTGGGGAAATTCTTAGAAAATTTAGTTTGATTATGTTTTTTTTTTTTTATTGGAGTATAGTTGGTTTACAATGTTGCATTTGTTGCAGGTGTACAGCAAAGTGAATCAGTTATACATATACATGTATCCACTCTTTTTTAGATTCTTTTTCCATATAGAACATTGCAGAGTATTGAGTAGAGTTCCCTGTGCTCTACAAGTAGGTTCTTATTAGTTACCTATTTTTTATACAGTAGTGTATATACGTCAATCGCAGTCTCCCAAAGGATCCCTCCCCCGCTTTACCCACTTGGTAACAGTCAGTTCGCTTTCTACATCTGTTAACTCTATTTCTGTTTCGTAGATAAGTTCATTATGTTCTTTTAAGTTTGCATTCACTTTTGAAACACTTGCGAGAGTCACCTGGAGTATTACCTACCACATGCTGGAGCTTCTTGTCACCCAAGATCACCCGTGCCTGCAGAGACTACGCCGGCACCCGCAGACGTGGGGAGGGTTCACCAGACAGGGTTTCCTGTGTGGGTGGGAGAGGGAGGAAGCAGTCTGAGTGACCGTGTGCACGTGGGGAGAAAGAATCAGTCCCAGAAAGAGCAGAGGCATGTGCAAAGTCCACAAGCGCTTTGTCTAACCCTGGCACGTAAAAAATATCTGATGCAAAACCTAAGAACTCTGTGCTTGAGTCACACCTATTAAAGAGGTCACTGGTCTTCAAAATTATTATTATTATTTTCATCTAAGAAATCTTACAGAAGTGTAGCCTTAATATTGCTTTATTTTATTTTTGATGGCTGAGGCAGATACTCTGACTTTTATTTTTCCCCATCAACTTGGACCATGAAGTCTTCCATACAGGACATGGTCAGAAGTACCCCTGAGGATGAATAACTCTCTCTGGATTCGGGACCTTGCTCACATCCATCAGCATTTCAGTTTCACCTGCTGGACTCTGTGTGTCTAGGGTAACCCAGTGACATGTTCACAGAACAATTGGATTGAAGTATTATTATGTCTAGATCCAATGCCCAGTAATAATTTCCTCTCTTTGTTTCTGTGCCCTAGCAATTGGGATTGACATGTACACAATACTATATTTAAAATAAAATGCCTTTCCGTGAAAAAAAAAATGAAATTAAATTTTAAAATAGAACAAAACAAACAAAAGGAAAAGGAAAACAAAAAACCAGGAGACATTTGGCAAGACCAGGGGGGAAAAAAATAAGAAAGAAAAGAATGTCTGATTTCTTACATAAAATAATAACATACAATGCACAGTGTTTCCTCTCACTTGAGTGCAGCAAATACACGGTAATACAAGAGGAAACACGCTCTATGTTGACTACAGGAAGCACATAGCGGTCAGAAAAATATGAGTGAGAAAAATCTCTTAAGAGGCTTTGAATCATTATCCACCCATGGGGAAGGTGGTTGTTTTCCTCTTGTTAGAATGTCCCTCCCTAGTTTGTGCTTTATTATTAGGTCTAGTGGGGATAGGTAATTCTGTGTTTGTGGGGAAAAGGCATTTTTCACCGGGGGGGGCACAATTTTTTCATCCTCAGTGTCCCCATTAGAGGAGATGGCCTCAGCAGGAGGGGCTACACAAATGTGGACCTCTCATCTCTGTGACAAGTGACAGGGAGGCTTCTGCATCACGGAGGACTCAGAGCACTAAAAGAAATCCAGGGTCGATTACACTGCTTGACTGGGGATATTCCTAACTGTTCTCTGGACTCTCTGTCCGCTGAGCATTGCTGTTAAAGGTGCTTAATGGCTTCCAACCTTCTCCTCAAATAATAGAGAAGTTAAATTGTTCTTTAACCAAAGTCCCGCTCCTTATCAAATGTTGAGAGGGACACCACGTAAACAGAGATGTTGAGACATTTCATTTGAAGGTGACTGCGATGTATACACAAACCCTTAAAAGTTGAAAGACTTTTAAAAGGCAGGTGTAACACTGAAGCCACTAGACTCTAAAAACTAAAAATCTTTGTTCTGGGCAAGGTGGCCTCCAACTGCCGTTGCACAGATGATGCCTTGAAGTGTGGTTAGCAACATTGGAATATCTATTGAGAATTATTTTGACCCTATCATCTTATTTATTTTCCCCACTTTTTATTTTGAGAAGTAAAACATCTCCAGCAAAAACGAAATTAAAGATAGTAAATTAAATGCCCACATACCTCTACCTAGATTCACCAATTACTAACATCTTGCTACATTTGCTTTACCTCTTTATATGTAATTTTTAAAATTATTGTTGTTGAATCATTTGAGAGTTGCAGGCATCAGAGTACCAAAACCCTGAAATCTAAATGTATCTCCAAAGAACAAAGACGTTTCCCTAAACAATCACAATATAAGGGTTATGCTCAGGAAATTTAACATTGATACAAAACTAATAGTATCTAATAAGCAGTGTCAATCATCACAACAAAGTCTTATCTATTTTTCCTGTTTATATAGGGATAAATGACATGCGTCTCATTTATATACTCTTTAAAACTAGAACAGTGGGCCAATTTTTTTGTCTTCGTGATGTAGACACTTTTTAAGAGGTTAGACCAGGTGTTTTCCAGAATGGCTCTCAATTTTTTTATTAAAAAATAACTTACATGCCATAAAATTTGCACTTTGAATGTGTACAATTTAGTGACTTTTCGTATAATCACAAAGTTATGCAAGCATCTTCACTATTTCATTCCAGAACGTTTTAATCCTCTCAGAAATAAGCCTCATTTGTACACATTAGCAGACACTTTTTCCACCATCGGCCCCTAGCAATCACTACTCTACTTTCTGAATCCCTAGATCTACCTGTTGGGGACATTTGACATACATATTGAATTATACTCTATGTAGTATTTTGTGTATGGTTTTTCTCTTAGCAAAATGTTTTCAAGTTTCATCCATGTTGTGGCAGGTATCAATACTTCAGTCCTTCTTTATAGCAGAATAATAACCCACCGTACGCATGTATCATATATTATTTCTCCCTTCATCAATCGACAAGACGATTGGGTTGTTTCCATTTCGTGTGGACTTGTTCTCAATGATTGGGGGTTATATATTCAGGAGTGGAGCTGCTGGTGTTCCACTTTTTCAGGAACTGGCAAACTGTTTTAGGAAGTGGCTTCACCATTTGACGTTCCCACCAGCCACGCGCGCCTGTTCCAGTTTCTCCACATCCTCACCAAAACTGGTTATTGTCTGCTTTTCCCAATCAGTATGTTAAGGTGGTATAACTGTGAGATGTGTCCTTTATAAGGGTAAACTTTCTCCTTTTTCCCTTTGAAAAATAAGGAACCTGTGGAGAGATTCTTCGAGATCTTATCCTTTCAGATGTTTAGGTTTGCGAGTTTTAAGAACATACAATGTATAACAGTAAAGCATTCATAGAATTTAGAAAGAAATATTTTTATTTGGGGAGAACACACTCCAGCTAGTTTTACTGATGGAAGCCAGCATTCTAGAAGTCCAACTCTCCACCATTCCTTAATTTTGTTTTGTTAAACACCCATGCTAGACATTCTTAGGCATTCCAAAAAAATAAAAGACTTAATTCCCAAATTACAAGTATGAAAAAACTGCTTGCAAATATACATTAAGCAGGAAGAGAAAAATGTAGTGCAGTACAGTTTTGTTATTTCGTTTTAAATAGATGCTGCACATTGCAGCCTTAAGACCAAACCTTACTTTTTGTTAGGTTAGGTTGTAGAGTATTCAGGTCTAGTTCAAGGTCAGTGGTCTTTCACTTTACTCTTAGAACCTGGCAGTAGAACTGCCTTGGGGAATCATTCTTTTAAAAATAATATCCTAGTAAAGCCACTTTTGAGAATTTTTCTCATTGTATTATTTCAAGTTCTAGATACTTTCTTTATAAGAAGCTTCTTCATTTATCCTACACCCTTGTTCTAACAAATGGAAAAGTGAAAACTTGACCTATTTGCTTCAGGTGTATAAGCATAATTTCATGCACATGTTTTCTATTCTTTGTTGTGGTGTTGAGTTAGGTTGATGTTCTCTGTAGCTTCTTATTTCTTATGTTTCCATCAATTTAAAACATCTCAACAACACATTTTTCTTTCCTAAAGAATATTTCACTGTCTACAGTTTCCAAAACTGTGAAGTTATCACCTTTTGGAAGTGATGTATTTTTTCTTAGTCCAGTTAATTTCCAACTTTATTGAGGTAATTGACAAAAAAAACCTCTGTCTAAAGTGCATAATTTGAGGATTTGCAAACCTATACATAATGGAATGATTACCACAATGAAACATTGCATCTATCACCTCACATGATTACCTTTCCTCCTGTGTCTGGTGAGAACACTTAAGATCGACTCCTAGCAAATTTCAAATATCCAATACAATGTTATTAGCTATAATCACCATGCTGTACATAAGATCCCCAGAATTTATTCATGTTATCACTGAAAATCTGTATCCCTTGACCAACATCTTCCCAACTCCCACGCCCCAGCCACTGTTCTATTCTCCACGTCTATGAGTTCGACTTTCTTGATTCCACGTATGAGTGAGATCGTACAGTGTATCTTTCTATGTTTGGCTTATTTCACTTGGTGTAATGTCTCCCCGGCTTATCCACGTTGTCGCAAATGGCAGGATTTCCTTCTTTTTATGGCTGAATAAGATTCCATTTTACATATGCCACATTTTATTCATTCATTCATCAACAGACACAGATTTGGACCATTTAATAATGCTTCAATAATAATCGCGGGCCTCTCACTGTTGTGGCCTCTCCCGTTGCAGAGCACAGGCTCCGGACGCGCAGGCGCAGCGGCCACGGCTCACGGGCCCAGCCGCTCCGCGGCATGTGGGATCCTCCCGGACCGGGGCACGAACCCGTGTCCCCCGCATCGGCAGGCGGACTCCCAACCACTGCGCCACCAGGGAAGCCCAATAATCTATCCTTTTTAAAGCTAATCTTAAATAAGCCAGTTTGCTGCTTATTAAAGGGAGACCTCAAATTGTCTCATTTCTACCTCTCAGATTATAGCTTTTTTTCTTTGGTTTTTGGCTTTTCGTTTACAGCAGAACTTGAGAAGCTCTGGAAGCTACTCTTCCTGGACAGAGAAAAAATTAGTTACTTGAGGAGGCATGAGATTCTGTAAAGAAATTAGGAGATATTCTCCAGTTTGTTTTTGCATCTCACACCTAATCTTTCTGGTGTGTTGGAGTGTAGGTGAATGGTGATTGCAAAACGTTCATTAAGACTACATCATCCTTTGCAAACACCAGAACTCAGTAATAAATCATGGGTCCAAATACAGCCAGTAATTCTTTCCACCTTATTTTGGGAGCTGCAAGAATATTTTGCCCACCTTTGTCATGGGCTCATTTTACATTGGGTTACGGTGGGTTGGCAATTCACTTGAATTTATTCTCTGCTGATTTTGGAGGGTTCCAGGCTAAAAATGATCACTGTTGCACTTACCTCTACTTGCCTTACATAGAATCTAGTTAACGGTTTGCATATTGAGTTGTGCACATACAACACTCTGGCTGCTCTTCTCAGAACTTTACATTTATCCTCCATGCTTACAACAACTCTGAAAGCCAGATCATGACTATCCTTTTCTTTCCAATGTCAGGTTAAATAATTTCTCACTAGCCAGAGTTCAGTGATGCTAGAGAAGGAATTCAATCCCAGCCAGTCTAGGGGGTAAACTATTTTAAGGTAATGAATACAGTGGTACTGTTCTTGGTAAACCCCATTAAGTATATTGTGGCTTCTGGAACATAGTGGAGGTTCAATGAATATTTGTTGAATTAATTTGAATAACAATTAAGCTCAGAACATTTAATTTTGAGTACCAAAATGTTACTTTCTTTCTAACAGGCAATCTGAAGACCTATTTCCCCTTTTTGAGACTAGCTGTAATAAAATACTATATCTTCTTGTGGAATTTGTTATATTGCCTACAAAGTGTTGGATATGCATGTTTACTGACTAGACTGAAATTCTAAGTCTTAGACCATGCTATTTTTCTTTGTATTTTTAGTACCATCATAATAGGGGTACTTCTCATTTGGTTCATATTTTCCTTAAGCTAAGTACTACTTGGTCAGTTGATAAGAATATAAATCTGTATTGTGTGAGTCATACTGGTTAATTCTCCTTGGGGGCTAGAAAAAATCAGGAAGTAGTTCCCTTTGACTCTCACTGTTGCTCTATTTAAGTGATTTTAATTCCTCTTCTTATAACAAGGGAGTATAAAGGACATGAGAATGTGTGACAAGATTCTTGCTACCAATAAGCATAATGGTTTCAGGAAAAGTTAATATTCTTGATTTAAAAAAGAAAAATTACATGTCAAGTGTTGGGTTTTCTCAATGACATCTAGTTATTAAAGGAATAGACTTATAGCTATAGAAACAATTATTATTTCTTCTTAAACATTGTTAAAGTCTAAAAGAGAATTCCATTGAATTAGCTCTTTGATAACTAGCAGTTTCTCAGCAATACAGCAGAATAGGTCTTATCACAAACAATAATTGTGAAGAATGAATGAAACAATGGATGAACAGTAAATCCGAGGTCTGATGATCTCTCTGGACTGCCTAAAGATGTTTTGAATGGAGTATAAACCATGACCAGTACCGCTGACATGTCTAGTGATTTCTGTATTTAGAGGTTTCATTTTTCCGTGACTTCACTTAGGATTCACTAGGAACTTCTATAAATCTAGGAGAAATATTATTGGAAAACAGATACATTTAGCCAGCATCAAAATATAAATTGTGATTGGAAATAGAAAATTTAAATTCTCTTACTATACAAAGAAGCACACGTTCTTTCTGGAAGAAAGAGCATGTTCCGGGAATGGTCTACTCGAATGTTGCAGACAGGAGGCTGGGGATGCAGACCAGGCCTGGGAGCACAGAGGCCGGGCTGGGAGGGGTGCTGTATCCAAAGGAGCAACCTCCCAAAGACAGTGGTGCAAAGTACTTATTGCCCAGAGATGTAGATGGATCTCTAGGGCAGGGATTCTAGTCTCCGCACTGTTGACCTTTTGAGCTGGATAATTCTTTGCGCTGGGGAGCACTCCTTGGGCATAATAGGATACTTAATTGTCCTTGGTCTCTACACGCCAGTAGCATCTCCCTCCCAAGCTGTGACAACCAAACATGTCTTCAGATGTTGTCAGATGTTCCCTGGGGGATAAAATCACCCCCTACACACTTGACAAAGTCTGCTCTGAGGGGTGGCACCCTGAGATACCAGCTGAGAGATATCATTCATACAGACTTAGAGATGGAGCTGATCTCCCTGTGCTATGCTTCTGCTTCCCACTAGCTACTTATTTTACAATTGGTAGTGTATATACGTCCATGCCACTCTCTCCCTTCACCCTAGCTTACCCTTCCCTCCCCGTGTCCTCAAGTCCATTCTCTATATCTGTGTCATTATTCCTATCCTGCCCTTAGGTTCTTCAGAACCATTTTTTTTTGTTTTTTAGATTCCATATATATGTGTTAGCATATGGTATTTGTTTTTCTCTTTCTGACTTACTTCACTCTGTATGACAGACTCTAGGTCCACCTACCTCACAACAAATAACTCAATTTCATTTCTTTTTATAACTGAGTAACAGTGCAAGAGTGTTCCCTTTTCTCCACACCCTCTCCAGCATTTATTGTTTGTAGATTTTTTGATAACGGCCATTCTGACTAGTGTGAAGTGATACCTCACTGTAGTTCTGATTTGCACTTCACTAATGATTAGAGATGTTGTATATCCTCTTTGGAGAAATGTCTATTTAGGTCTTCTGCCCATTTTTGGATTGGGTTGTTTGTTTTTTTGATATTGAGCTGCATGAGCTGCTTGTAAATTTTGGAGATTAATCCTTTGTCACTTGCTTTGTTTGCAAGTATTTTCCCCCATTCAGAGGGCTGTCTTTTCATCTTGTTTATGGTTTCCTTTGCTGTGCAAAAGGTTTAAAGTTTCATTAGGTCCCATGTGTTGATTTTTGTTTCTATTTCCATTTCTCTAGGAGGTGGGTCAAAAAGGCTCTTGCTGTAATTTATGTCATGGAGTGTTCTGCCTGTGTTTTCCTCTAAGAGTTTTATAGTGTCTGGCCTTATATTTAGGCCTTTAATCCATTTTGAGTTTATTTTTGTGTATGGTGTTAGGGAGCATTCTAATTTCATTCTTTTACATGTAGCTGTCCAGTTTTCCCAGCACCACTTATTGAAGAGGCTGTCTTTTCTCCATTGTATATTCTTGCTTCCTTTATCAAAGATAAGGTGATCATATGTACGTGGGTTTATCTCTGGGCTTTCTATGCTCTTCCATTGATCTATATTTCTATTTTTGTGCCAGTACCATATTATCTTAACTACTAAAGCTTTCTAGTATAGTCTGAAGTCCAGGAGCCTGATTCCTCCAGCTCCATTTTTCTTTCTCAAGATTGCTTTGGCTATTCGGGGTATTTTGTGTTTCCATACAAATTGTGAAATTTTTCATTCTAGTTCTGTGAAAAATGCCAATGGTAGTTTGACAGGGATTACACTGAATCTGTAGATTGCTTTGGGTAGTATAGTCATTTTCACAATGTTGATTCTTCCAATCCAAGAACATGGTATATCTCTCCATCAGTTTGTACCATCTTTAATTTCTTTCATCAGTGTCTTATAGTTTTCTTCATAGAGGTCTTTTGTCTCCTTAGGTAGGTTTATCCCTAGGTATTTTATTCTTCTTGTTGCAATGGTAAATGGGAGTGTTTGCTTAATTTCTCTTTCAGATATTTCATCATTAGTGTATAGGAATGCAAGAGATTACTGTGCATTAACTTTGTATCCTGCTACTTTACCAAACTCATTGATTAGCTCTAGTAGTTTTCTGGTAGCATCTTTAGGATTCTCTATGTATAGTATCATGTCATCTGCAAACATTGACAGATTTACTTCTTCTTTTCCGATTTGGATTCCTTTTATTTCTTTTTCTTCTCTGATTAAAGTGACTAAAATTTCCAAAACTATGTTGAATAATAATGGTGAGAGTGGGCAACCTTGTCCTGTTCCTGATCTTAGAGGAAATGGTTTCAGTTTTTCACCATTGAGAACAGTGGGTTTGTCATATATGGCAGTGGGTTTGTCATATATGGCCTTTATTATGTTGAGGTAAGTTCCCTCTATGCCTACTTTTGTGGAGGGTTTTTTTTTTTTTTTATCATAAATGGGTGTTGAATTTTGTCAAAAGCTTTCTCTGCATCTATTGAGATGATCATATGGTTTTTCTCCTTCAGTTTGTTACTATGGTGTATCATGTTGATTGATTTGCGTATATTGAAGAATCCTTGCATTCCTGGGATAAATCCCACTTGATCATGGTGTGTGATCCTTTTAATGTGCTGTTAGATTCTGTTTGCTAGTATTTTGTTGAGGATTTTTGCATCTATGTTCATCAGTGATATTGGCCTGTCGTTTTCTTTCTTTGTGACATCTTTGTCTGGTTTTGGTATCAGGGTGATGGTGGCCTCTTAGAATGAGTTTGGGAGTGTTCCTCCCTCTGCTATCTTTTGGAAGAGTTTGAGAAGTATAGGTGTTAGTTCTTCTCTAAATGTTTGATAGAATTCACCTGTGAAGCCATCTGGTCCTGGGCTTTTGTCTGTTGGAAGATTTTTAATCACAGTTTCAACTTCAGTGCTTGTGATTGGTCTGTTCATATTTTCTATTTCTTCCTGGTTCAGGCTTAGCAGGTTGTGCATTTCTAAGAATTTGTCCATTTCTTGCAGGTTGTCCATTGTATTGGCATACAGTTGCTTGTAGTAATCACTCATGATCCTTTGTCTTTCTGCAGTGTCCCTTACTGGAATTTTTTTTAGTGTGTATGTGACCTCAATGTGGAAGGGAAGACAGCACACATGCTTATAGCTTCCTATGTTAATGAAAATGGCTAAACGTTCAAGTGCTGAATTTATAGGATATGCTCTCTATCCATCTAAGGAATCATTAATAGATAACACTTGATAAGAGTGTTCCACGGGCAGATTGGTTTTATATACTCTTGTTTGAACAGATAGTTGTTGATAGACTTCTCAAAGCATTTAATATGCTAATGTGTACTATGAATCTCCAAACATGCAGCCTATTCTGCCTATTTATCTGACCAGACTGTAGAAAACATGACCTACAACGACATAGGTTAATTTTTATTGTTTTTGTGTCTTACCTTGGAGTGATACTTCATAGAGCAATTCCACACACACCTTTATTGCAATACTGAAAATGAGGATATGGTGTGGAGCTCAGTCTCCAAATCAAGTCTTTCTGATTCCGGGTCCACAGCACTTTCTATGCCATGCATTGTGAAGAATACCAATCACTATTTAGCTCTTTAGTTCGTCATTTTTCCTTGTCTTTGTTCAAATACTGCTTTCACAGGTTACATAAACATTTCAAGTACCAAATAAGCTATCAAGGTGATATAGATGAAATATAGAAATTTATGTTATTCTTCTCATTATTATTAATGTCCTATTAGTAAACTTCTTGAGACACACATGTGCATACAGACACACATCCCCCGAATGTTTATGAAGAGACAAAATAACAAATATCAAATGCTCGTAGAATGGAAAGGCGTGGGAATGTACACCTGCATTTTGACTGTGCAAAGAAGGAGGTGCTCTGAGGAAAACAGATTTCTCTGCTTCATGGTCTTTTCCACATTTCTTTCCTCATCTTAAAAAAATATAAATGTTGATTCTCCCTGAATTAGTCTTAATATATTTACAATATACGTGAGCTCTGCGTATTTCAACAGAAAATGTAAATCCCACCTGAAATCACATTTGGTTATAATATGAAAGTGTATTTCCTACAAAACTAATAAACAAATAAATAAATCAGTTTGATCTGCTGGACAGATAATATGGAGAAGGAAGCGTGTTTTTTTATGAAACAGAAATTCATTTTCGGTGTGGAAGTTCTTGTGGAAGGAGTGCGTAGAGAATTTCTGTGTCCTGTGTACAGCTCCGAGCTGCTTTCATGTAGCACGTTTCCCAGGCTGAGAGCTAAAAGAGGGTAGAGGGAATCTCAGTGGATCAATTAACAGAGGGACCTGTCCTTCAACAGCAGAAGATCTATTTCAGGATTTGCATATCACTGAAAAAAATTACAAAGCTGAGATAAATACAAGCCCGATAATAACTCACTGCAGACTTGGCTCCATTCCTAGATTTCCTTGGCTGTTTGTCCTAATAAAGTGTCTCCATGGCACTTAGGGCAGGAAGGTTATTAGTAGCTGTCAATCAAAGGAGGGAGTATGCATCAGCAGGAGGAGGAAGAGAAGAGAAGTGACATTCATCCTCTCTTCTCACTGATATTGGGTATAAAAGTCACTCAGAGCAAGTGGTTAAAAAGGGACAGGTCTCTCTTCATCCCCACGGAAAAAAGAAAAGCTGCCTTGGTTACCAACAATTTAATAATAAAACGAAATACATCAATCATCTTTTTTTCTACCTTATTGATGCCTGAACGTCCATTAATTCTGAGGAAATGAAGGACATATGAAAGAGATCTTCATGGGAGACTCTTGACTTAATATTGTTTTCTTATGTTTTCATGCAATGCATACATATTGATGTTTAAAATTAAAGGAGAAAATTTTCTCCATTATCAGACATCTCTTTTTTTTTCTTTTTTCCAAGTGTTGAATTTTTTTCTTATGGCATAAGTGAATGCCTAGAGAAAAAAATATCTGGGTAAAACATGTTTTCTTAGTTCATTTAAATCAGATGACAGTGATTTTGACTACACCAAGTAGATACTCAAAACCTACCTATATAGCAATTAATTGATACTTTAAAGGTCTTTAATTTACTGTCTATTTTCTTAATTAAAGTATATCTATTGCTTGAGCACACCATCTCTCTATATGCATATTTTCATAAGTAACAGAGTCTGTACAGTGCTAATTGATATCCTGGTCTCCAGACAATACTTTACTAAATGAAATGACAATTATAACCAATTAAAATTCACTTTACATACTACTTCACCTATTTAGTATGTATTATGCATGAAGACGGAGAGCACATTGCCTCACTGCTTAGGATTTATGTGTGTCTTGGAAATTGATGGACAGCTCCAAGATCTTCCTTTTAGTGCATTTTTTCCCCCTAAACCAGGGGTCACTTGGGGGCTTATATTTTGGTGTTTCTTAGGTTAAAGAGGTAACGTGAGCTGTTATTTGTTACAGATAGAAGCTTTCTTCATATTTGCCTAACGTACACCAAGAGCACTTCTCTGAAGAACGACTCTTGTGATGAGAAGAGGTTTTTTGTGTTTTTTTTCATTTTGTTTTTGTTTCAGACACACTACTGTCTAATTACATATGTGATCCTCTAGCTTCCAGCCATAAGATAACCTACACAGACGATATTCATATTTATACTTTGTGATAACGTATTAACCTGTTGCTCTTTACGTAACTAAACTTTAAAATTTCAAACTTGCATTGTTTTGCCAAAGCCCATTTGACACTGAACTAGTATCAAAAGGCACACGTGTGTACGGAGGAGACCACTATTCACGTTTGCCTGTTTGTTGAAGAAAAGGGATCTCCATTTCCTGTCATTTCTGTTTTTGCAATTTTCAAGTCAGAAATCATCTGAAACAAATGTGCTAGAAAAGTAAGAATCATAGGAATTCTGGGACAAAAATAATAATATCCTAAAATTAAGAATGGCCTTCTAATTTTTGAACAGATATTTCCCTCGAATAAGTGGCCAATTCTTTTAGGAATTGCATGAACCTGTGTCTCTGCCCTCTTCAGGTATTTTCTGTCCTATTGTAAATGCATTCTGCTTCCTTATCCTTTCAACATTCTTTCAAAACACTTTTTAATTAAAAAATATTATGAAGTGAGGTGAAATGTAGAGTGGTGCTCTCAGTGATGTCACCTTTTTCCTTCTCACATGAAAAATCATAATGTTTTCATGATCTTGATTTTTGTTCACCTATTTGCAAGGTTCTCCCATCCGGACAACTAATTTCTGAGCAACAAGTGTGCAATAAATTTTTAAGAAACCCTAGGCTTTTAGGGGTTGGCCTTGTCAACGATTTACATACGAATTATTTTGCAGAAGTGGGAACAATGGAAAAGTTGACACAGTTGCAGATCACTTGGAGAAACGGTTTCTTGATTTCGAAAGTTGAACTGCAACCCTGAGCATTATGTTTGTATTTATTTTTCATTTTTAATAAAAGGTCAGGTTAATTATCCAAGGAAAAAAACACTTTGTAATTTGGCCTCAGTTTGTAAAACATTTGCTTTAAAAATATAGATCTGTATTAGCAAATATCTAAATTTAGTCAGCATCTTTCATCAGTCTTGAAGGATATTTTTAGTTGGATTTAAGATTAAAAAATCATTCTCATTTGCATCATTTTTACTCCAGAACGTTAGATTTCCACAATGATTAAACAGGCTGCCAACATCAGCAAGGATAGAAAAATCACTTCTAAACAGAGCTTTCCAATCAAATTTTTAGTTCAAGTAAAAATGATGCCAAGTAATTATACATATACTTAAAATTGAATAAAGTACATACGTTATAAATTAGACTTTATAACATATTTCCATATTTACATAGATTTTTTTCTTCCCCTCTTCCTTATTTACTTCCTTTCCTTGTTCCTTTCTTCTGAAATAATCCATCCTACACTCTGAACCATGGAATTTAACAAATTATCTATTAAAAACCTGTCTTGATATAAATAAAATTCTTGAAAATCATTATGCATTAGTCATTTTCACAAAACTTCCTGATGAAGTAATGTGAATCTTACTATGTATTAGACCTTGTTTTATGAACTGCTATATTTGATTTGCAGTAAAAAAATACTCTTTTCCTAAAATGGTAAACTTCTGCGTTTTTCCTTCAATTTTAAGCGTTTGCATTTTTTTTTACTTTTTGACATATGAAATATCACAAAACATTCCTCAGGTGCAACGATTATTATATAACTTTTTTTGCAATTATGAAGATTGATTTTTCACTCGATTTTTTTGGTTTTTTTTCTAGAAAAGTTGATTTGCGCGTTAAGTGAAGTGCCAGAGCAGATAAATGTAACCAACACTAAGTTGGCCAATAGAATTCAACAACCGCTAAGGTCATTAATATAATTTGTTTTGGCACTGTTACATTTCCTAGTGCTACTCTGAGTAGTTTGCTGGGTACATCAATTTGTTTTCAGCTATTGTGAAATTGGATATCCTGGCTTTCATCCAAAGCACCCTCTCCATTTGCATATCTTTGTTATCATTTCAGGTTCTCAGAACATACTGTGGACTATCACACCATCTGCACCAAAAGCCTCACATCCAAACACAAATTAAAAATGAAACTGTAAAATTTGCAAGGAAACAATACAGACCTTTTATCTCATTCTCCCTCTGTTCATTTTCAAAAGAGAAACTTGCTTGTAGCCAAGCATAGCAAAAAAGGCTTTTATTAATTGGACTGGCATCTAGCATGCATACATAAAATTGTTTATTTTTTCCCTATAAAGGGGTTGCCTGACATAAAAGGGTCTTTGAAGATGACATTCAGATTTTGACATTTGCATGATATTGTATAAATATCAGAGGTAGGAGACTTTTCTGACAAACCAGATGGGTCACAAAAAAAAAAAAGAAAAGAAAAAGAAAGAAGGAAAGAGAGAGAAAGAAAGGCACTACCATAGAAAGATATTAGTCCTTTACTTAAAGGATATTAACTTCTCCTCTAAACTGGGGATTATTAGGCAAGAAAAACAAACATATTTGTTACAAACTAGAGCTTTTATTTTTTTTAAGAGAATTCTGATCCTGGGCAAATATGAAGTTTATTTTTGAGATATATTCTATGTTTCAATTAAGAGCATATAATGTAATTGAATCTGGCCTTCTAACTGCTGTAGTAATTAAGGTTTATTGTTCACCTTATTACCGCTGGATGGTCTTAATTTTGATTGCAGGTTGGACGTTGGAATGTTTTTGAAGGATGGAAGGGCATTCTGGGTCCTCATATTCATCAACATCTGGATATTGCAGGCATCGCTTTTTTATCTTCCTTTGTGATTTCTGAATGCAAATGGAGGCTGGTCATTGTTTCTCACAATAATCAGTGTCCCTCCCAACCCCCATCAGTAGATCTGTACATTTAAAAAAAAAAAAAAAAAAAAGGGAAGAAGAAAAACCACCTAGATAGCACTTAGGGGCAAAGGCAGGAGAGGGGAGCAGACAGATGACAAGGGTTTTTGCTGATGGTGTACTTCCATATGGATTTCAAACGCCAGCAAACGGAAGCCCCTCCATCTGAGTGTATAATAGAAGAGCACAAATTTGATTAGACTCTTTGACCCTTATATCAATGAAGAATCAGACACAGTCAGCAAATTGTGCACAAAAGTCACTTTATGCATTCGGCCTTCAGCAGAGACCGTTCATTCTTCAGGCCCCTACAGCCTGCACCTTGGTTTTCTGAGGGCTTCAGCCACACAGCCATCTCCGTGTTCATCATGGACCTCCTGGAGACAGGTCTACATTTTGTTCTCTGTAAGTCTTTCCTTGAGTAAGAACTCTCTTCACCTACTGTAGAGAAGAGGCCAAAGTTGAAAGAAAAGTGCCTCGTCTCTGGAAATAATGGTTGGTGAATTTGTCCGAGTTTCACCCAGATGTGAGCTTGATTTGAAGGTCACCGCAGGCTGTAGAGGAGAACAACGTTTAGGAGATTCTTACACGTATGACCAGCTCATCACCTCTGGATCTTGAAGTCATCAGCTGCATCATCAACAAGTTCTGCCTCTTAACTAAATATCTTCCTTCTGCATGTGTGATGTAAAACTATGCTTCCCATCAACTCCCTCCTTGCTCAGAAGCCTACAGCTCCTTCTTTGCTGTTGATGAGATGATCGAAATTTCACTTCCACGGTATCTTCAAGAGCACACTTCCTTCTTTCCTTTCAGATCCCCATAGTTCTCAATGTCTCCTGCACCCTCATCTCTTTCCCAAATTCTCCTCTTTATAGTTTTGCTGTTCTATATCTAATTAGTATGCATTGGGTCATAGTGAGTGAAATCACATGGGTGGTAGAGTCAGGCGATACTAGCTCTAGTTAGGCTAAGTCCCTCCTTGGACCACTTGGTTGCTTCCCTGAAGTGGGTGGGTGTGGAGATCCTGTCAACTTCAGAACATCACCTGTATGGGTGGACTGGGCTGCAGATCTTCCACTGGTGTTTGAGATAGAGGAAGAGTTTTGCCCCCAAAGTTTTATGTCCTCGGGCCACCCTCTCACCGTTCTTCCGCTGGGGGAAATAGGCTTTGCCTGAACCATTTTTTGTCAGTGCCTATTGGCGGTTCTGGTTGGCGGCTCCTATGGCTCCATGTTCAGGATACATGGGAGCAATAAAGACACCCAGGGAACTTCATGCATGTTGTTCCTCAAGTCTGAATGGTCATACATGGGCCATCTTCTTTCCACCTTGTAGAGTCTTCCTTTGCTGGTCTGCTGTGCTATGCCCAGCGTTGTAGAGTTATAACAAGGAGGACAGAGGGGAAATGGGGCTACTCCATCTTGGGGTAACTAACTATCCATTTTTTCACCCATGGTGATTTCTCCCACTATGTTTGCATTATTGGGTTAGTTGTATTGCTGTGAATAAACATGCTCTGATGGCCAAAAATGTGCTAAGTCCCAGTCATTCTTTCAAACCATACACAGTTCTGTATTGTGTGACTGATGAAAGCCTAAAACCTTCTTTATCTCTTCTAATTCTTTCCTCCTCTCCATTTTTCCTCTTTTTCCTTCCTCATCTAGCCTTCAGTGCTACTTGACTCCAGTACTGTTTTCACTGTTGGTGATGATCAAGCTATATTTTCATCTAAAGTCTCAACTTTTTACTTAAATAATACCTATTAATGTTGCAGATGAAGCTCAGTGACATCATGGCCACATGATACCCCAAGTTACAGAAGCAGTGGAAGTGTTCTTTTTATTAATATTGTGAATATCCAACTTCCTAGACAACTAGGGGAAGGAAACCAAATTTAAGGACATTTTACTATGTTCCAGGGACTGTGTTTGTTGTTGTTGTTTCTACTTCTTCCAACTTAGAAGTCTCCTTTGGTTAATAAGAAATTTTGACCTCTGCCATTGACTGCTATGGAAAACAGAAGTTCGGCTTTGTCGCCCACCTGTACTTACTGAGAATAGCCAATATCACTAAGACCCTTTAAGCTTTACAATGTATATACTCTGGACTCTGTGATCTATGTGCTTCAGGAAATACCAGAGAAGACTCTATGTGGCTGAGCCTATAGTATTTCAAAGCAACTATTTGAAAGTGGAAAAGTACATCCCAATAGTTGATTTTATTTGGTTTGCAAAACACTAAAATGAAGGCATGAGCCTTTTTTTTATTCAGCAAATAATTTGTGGTTTTAGTATAGTATAAAGATAGATATTAGCCATTTGTCTCTATTATTTTTAATATACAGATATCCACAAATCATTTCATTTTTGCATAACCAACTTAGAAACAAAACCATACGGTATTCAAATAAGCACAGCATTAAACAGGCAATGCTACAATTTGGCAAACTTCACAGTCAAATTCAGCACCTGTGGCATCATGTCCTGTTCCTTTCATTCTGTCCATTCTTCCCTCCTGCCTTCAAGGTTTCCCCCTACCTTCCTAGAGTTCCATTTTCACCTAGATCTTCTTCCTCTCTTCCACTTAAATATGTTTTCTTGAAAGAAGCCGATGTTACCGCATACAAAAGTAAACCAAATTATAACAGAAAAAAATATATTTTTTCCTAACAACAAAGGAGAACCCCCGAAAGTAGAGAGTTGGCTTTCTTTGGGCTTAGAATATTGAGAGGCAGTGTCATATATGTTTTGAGATCATCATCTCCTGATCTAGCAGGCTGTGTTCAAAGCCTTGGATCAAAGCCTGGTCCTACTTGTTAGGAGCTGTGTGGCCACAGGCACATAAATAACCCTCTGTGCCTCAGTGCACTCACCTGTAAAATGGGATCCATGCTAGTACTCGCCTCAGAAGACAGTAAGGAATGAATGAATGAATAAACATGAGATACTGAAACAAGAGTCTAGTACATGGGAGAGCTATAAAATGTTTAGCTATGGAAATGTTTTACTTACCTACACGTGGGCAAAATAGCATTTGTTTCCTTAACATTTTTACTGGAGTATAATTGCTTTACAATGGTGTGTTAGTTTCTGCTTCATAACAAAGTGAATCAGTTATACATATACATATATCCCCACATCTCTTCCCTCTTGTGTCTCCCTCCCTCCCACCCTCCCTATCCCACCCTTTTAGCTGGTCACAAAGCACTGAGCTGATCTCCCTGTGCTATGCGACTGCTTTTGAATGGGGATACTTCTAAGAAGCTCTGAAATAGCTTGAGTTCCAGTGTGTGAAGGAGATCAGATAAATTCTGATGCACAGATCTAGGTATAGAAACAGAGAGAGATATATAGATACAGACAAAGAAATTATATAGGTAAAGATACAGTTGTAGATATGTAAAGAACTTATTCATGATTACAAAATAATAAGTCTGGTTATTTTTTTTAAATAACTGGAAGTCATTGCTTTTTCTTTCTCTCTTTTTTCTTCCTTTTTTTTTTTTTTTTTACTAGAAAAATGGGAATCATTTGACATTAACTTGAGCAAAAGCACTAATAAACACACTGACAAATGGATCTTTAATTCCTGTAGTGAATGACATCAACATCTGGGATTGTGTCTCAAATGTAAGAGGCATTTTGGCTGGTTTCCTCTCAGGCCCATTCCCCCACCCCCTTCCTCTCCTCTGCTCTGTGTCACTGCAGGGGGACCATCCTGAGGCCAGATTTCCCAGGCTCCTGTGTCTACTAACTTCCAGAAAAGGTTCCCCTGATGGGAGATGCTAGCAGAAGATTGGTGGAGGAGAAAGGGGGGATCAGGGTAATTCTCTGCCTTCTCTCTGCTTCAGAAGCCCTAAGGTAGCAATGAGTCTATGGCTCTGTCTCCTACCAAACATGCCCCCTGGGGTCCCAGCTTGCTCTGGGTGACCCTAGCACCTTGGCTGAGTTTACCACCTCTTTCCATTTCACGAAGACCCACGGGCCCATGGCTTGCAGCAATTCCCAGCTTTTGCTATTTCCTGTAGAGACTGCAAATCATGTTGTATGTGTTTCTTGGCAACTCTGCCAGCTGTGTAATCAATTGTCTCAATTCTATTCCCTTTTCCTAAAGGGGTTTCCATTATCCTGGCTAGTGTTTGACTCGGTTACTACTCCCAATACCATAAAGCATCATACACCAAAAGAAGACAAAACAAAAATGATGGATTTCATCTAAATAAAGCCAGGATACCCAAGTGAAAAGAGAACCTGTATATTAGCGGTGTTTTTTTAAACTACAGTATTCAGAATCACTGAGTTCTCATCCAGGGACCCACTTCTTCATTCAGCGAGCATATTCTGAGCTTCCACCAGGAGCCCAGCCCCGTTGCAGGCTCTAGGGAGATAGCAGTGTTAACAGCAGGGCCCCTGTGCTCATGCCTCACACATGCAGGGAGGGCACGTCACATACTAAATAATTAATATTCTCTATATAACATGGCGATGAGAGCCAAAAAGAAAACTCAAGCAAGGGGAAGGGACAGAGAGTAAAAAAGCTGTGCTATAGATTGGCTGGGGGAGCTTCCCTGGTGGGCGGTTTGAGATAGAGACCAGACTTCCCTGAAGAGGAGAGTTCTGTGGATATTCCAGTTCTGTTGCCAGGAGCATCAGCCAGGCCAAGGAGCACGAAGCATTAATTCACTGCTTAGAAGCAAAGAAACAAGTAAACAAAAAGATTCCTATTGTCAAAGAAATAAAACTCTATGCTGCATGAAAAAGCAGGGATTGTGGATTTTTACATCAGATAAGTTAAGTGCAGACCAAACCCATTAAGCAAGGCTTAAAAGGACATTTCATAACACTACAGGTCATAACAATAAAGACACAACCAATCTTACTATCTATGTGCCTGATAACACCACAAAATGAGCTATTCTCATAAAGCAGAAACTACAGGGGATGCATGGATAGTTAAAAAAAAAACACCTTAACCAAAGGGGAGACTGAAGTAACTGAACTAAAAATTAAGAAGCATTTAAAACAGCTTTATCCAATAGAAATATAATAGAAACTGCATATAAGAGCCACATATGTAATTTAAATATTCTGAAAGTCAAAATAAAAAAGTGAAAAAAGGTGAAATTTTAATAGATTTTGTCTAACACAATATATCTAAAATATTTTAGTATCATCATGTAATCAATTTAAATAATCATTAGTGAGTATTTTTATCTATTTGTTCTACGTCTTTAAAATCTGGTTTGTATTTTATACTTTAATCACATCTCATTGTGGACAAATCACATTTCAAGTGTTAAATAACCATACAGACTAAACTTTATAATCAATAAAATAAATTATATATATGCATGTATATGAGAAAAACACTGAACCCTGATAATAGGGAACATACTTTTTTTTAAGTGTGCACAGATCGTTCATAAAATTAAAATAATAGACCATAAAAATATGAAAATAAAGTTTTGAAAAGAATTATATAAAGAACATACACTGATTACAATGCCATAAAACTAGAAATCAGTAATAATAGACCGCCCCCAACACACACAGGTCTATCTATCTGGAAACTAAAAAGAAAATAAAAATAAAACCACAATAAACTCAGTATTAAAGAACTCCTGGAGCAAAGAGGAAGTGCAAATAAAAACTGAGGATCAACAATGATAATGAAAACATTTCACATCAGAGCCCCTGGACCACATGTAACAAGAGTACTCAGAGGACAGTCTGCAGTTTTGAATCTTCAGAACAATGAAAATGATAATACATAGAATAAGCTTCTAACTCAAAATTCCAGGAAAAGAACAAAATAAACCAAAGGAAAGCAGGACATTAACAAAGAAGTAATTACAGAGAAATTATTGAAAACACAGGAAAACTGAATGAATGAAACCAAATGCTGGTTATTTGAAAGATCAATGAACCAACCAAATAACTAGCTACTTTATTCTACACAGGAGATAAAACACAAATATACACATTTTTTAACAAAAATATCAAGGAGGAAATAAAATATAAAACAAATGAAATTTCAAGAAAAAATAGAAGCTATTTCATATAAATCTATTCAAATGAATTTGAAAACATACATGAAAGAGATAACTTTCTGGGAAAATAATTTAGCAAAACAACCCTAGTCAAAATAGGAAATCTAATCTGAAAGATATACATAGAAGGGAGAAAAATGGAGATCAAGAAATTTACAATAAGCCCAGATAATTTTCTATGGAACAAAACCTGTAAAGACCAGCAAGATCTAATATTGCTTAATGTATTTCACAAGGTAGAGAAAGAAAATGTTCATTTTTTTTAATGAATTGACCATAACAAAGACTAAGGATGGTGTACAATCTAATCAAGATTGCATAACAAAGAACACTGCAAAATAATCTCACTGGGTTTTTTATAGATGCCATCTTCTTCCCTCACTAGAACATATCTGAACTTGAAATTAACAGAGCCTTTGCATCCAACTTCTAATCCACTGATACTTCTGGGCTACAGAAACAAGTTAAAGGTCACCATGAAGTAGCAATTAACCAAATCTAGAATGTGACATATTCTGCAGTACAGTTGACGCCATTTCTTCAACACGTCAATGAGAGGGAAACAAATTAATAAGAAGAAAGGGAAAATATTCTCATTAAAAGTTACTTAAAAGTAACCTGAGACATAACTCTTCAAGTGGTCCCGCTAGAAAATATTTTAGAATGATTATTTTGTTAGATGTGCTACCAGCATAAGACTTATAAAATAAAAGAATGTTTGTTTTGAGATTCATACTGAAGTCTGTGTTGGAGGTGGTTGTAATAATGTGATATCTGGGATTTCCTTTCGAATACTGCAGGAAAGAAGAGGGTGGGAGAGGGAAAAAGTAGAAAAGTGAAGCAGCCGAGCCGAACAACAAACACAGCACATATTTTTACGGTTGTTAAGTTTGGTTCTTTGCGCTTTCTATATTTGTTTCATGTACAGATTTTCATCATATTAATGAAAGAAAAATAAAGGGGAAAATTGTAGGAGAGGCCACTTTGGCCACTATGTTACTCATGCTGCAAAACAAACAAACCTTGAAATCGTAGTGGTGTACAAAACTAAGTTAGTTCTCATGCTAGCCGTTCTGGAGTAAACTAGGAGAGTTCTGCGCCAGGAGTTTTTTCTAGTGCCTGGGCTGAAGTGGCAGAAACTAACTGGGGCACATTCTTGCCATAATAGAAAACAGAAGCCCCAGGAGAAGCGAGCAAAGTCACACAATGCCTTCCTGTCCCCCGCCTGGGGACAGGCGCTACCACTTCTCTCACATCCATCGGCCAAAGCAAATGCACCCCGGAGGGCAACCTTCACTCCTCCCAGGGAAGCCTGGGCAGAGGTGGGGACTGAGGGATAAGGCAGGGAGGGAAAACTTACTGAGAAACCATCGATCTCAGGGAATAAGATTCAGAGTGTGATTCTAGGCATGCCCTTCTGTCCAACTGTAGGAAGAAAGTAGACAGCTAACTATAGGAGTCTGGATTTCAAGGGAGAGTTTGGGAAGGAGAGGGAATTTTTAATGTTAATTTACTATTGCTCTCACTGATTTGCCTGGATATTTTGGGTATTAAATATTAAGAAAGCATATTGACAAGACTAATCATGGATATTTTCCAAATCTTGATTAGAAATGTGTAAAGAGGACGTTTATATAAAATAGCAGAATTCAGATAAAATACAAATAGATTTGCAAATAATTTTTCAAGGCTAAATGATCCTGTCAGATGGTTTTAATCCTACCTTATCTTTCTGATTTTCCAAAATAGCGAACTAGCAACCAGCAAAATGCTGGAGAATCGCAGATCCCACAGGACCTAAGGTGTCGTGGGGTTTTAACTCCTGGTCACTTCACTGACTTGACAGCATCTGTCAGACGGTGGTCATCCAGGCTTGGTTGCCTTCTCTCAGTGAAGGAAACCGGTGATTTTACAGGGTGTCTCACTTGATCTTTGCAGGATTCCCAGGATTACCAAGCTCTTATTGACATCTCGATTCTGTACTGACCAGCACTGTGGCCTCACTAAGCCTCATTTTTTTCTTCCCTGGGAATAGGAATACCTCAGTCATGCCCCAGCCCTCAGTGCCCAGCGAGAACAATTACTCTTCCTCGGGTAAGCTGAATCTCTTCAATATTCTATTGATATTACACTCACCAATCGCTGATCGTGGCTTCAGAATTATAGCACAGTGTTTTTACAGTAGCCTGAGATATCATTTATCATTCTCATCTGTACATTGGAATCACCTGGGAAAAAATATGAAGCCTGGGTCCCATCCCCAGAGAATTTGATATAAGTATCAGAGGTGTGCTGAGTATTGAACTGTTACAAGCTCCTCAAGTGATTCTAAGGTACAGTCAGGTTGAGAAGCACTGGTTTCGGGGTATGAACTATTTAAAGCAGATGAGCGATTGCTCTCTTACCCATCAGTCCTTTCTTAGGCTAAAATTTCCTATTGACTTTAAGTCAAAACAGCTGTTTTCCCAGAGCAGCGAGTCCTCAAGCCACATTTGGAGCAAAGGGTTTATTGGAAAAATGTAACTGATGCTATAAAGGGAATTTCATGGAAATCCAAGGAGAAGCCATAGAGCAGCAGTGGTCTTCTTAAAGGCTAGGCCTGGAGCTTGCTTCTTGAGTCAGAGCCGTTGGGTCAATGAGCTGCACGCCAGTTCATGGGTCCTCAAAGGTCAGCGTGCAGCAGAATCATCCTGGGGGGTGCCAGTTTCAGAGTCTGTGCCTCGGCGGCCCCGGGGCTGAGCCCAAGAATTTGAATTTCTAATGAGACCTGATGGTGTTGCCGCAGTGTGCGTGGCGGCCACACTTTGAAGACATCGTGCTGGTTGTCTGCCCCTTTTGGACGCCTGTGAATTTCCTTCATTTGCCAGTCACTGCTTCTGCCTTCCTGCTCCTTCCGTGGTTCTCACACCTGTGCTCTACAGCCCTCCAGATGATTCTGTGGCAAGATGCAGCAAGAGAAGCCCCGTGTGGGGGTTTGGTCTGGACACGACTAGACCTCACTCTTCCTTCTGGGTTCGCCGTCACCCATCACTGCCGGTGGTTTAAATTCCAAAGAAGAAGCGGCTTGGCCCAGTCCATCTTTCACATCGTACCATAGGCCACTGGTCACTGGTCAGTTTGGTTTGCCATATACTCACTCAGCCGTAGTATAGCTGAACCATCTCCTTAAAGACTTTGATTCATGAAGTCTGGTGTGCAGCCGGCCTTAAGAATTATTCCTATATCAAGGGGGAGGTGGGGGAGGAGAGGGATGGACTGGGAATTTGGGGTTGGTGGATGCAAACTATTCCATTTGGAATGGATAAACAACGAGGTGCTACTGTAGAGCGCAGGGAACTATATCCAAACTCCTGGGATAAACCATAATGGAAAAGAACATTAAAAAAAGAATGTATATATGTGTAAAACTGAGTCACTTTGCTGTACAGCAGAGATTGGCACAAAACTGTAAGTCAACTATACTTCAATTAAAAAATGGAAAAAAAAAAAAGAATTATTGCTATAAAACAGGTTCTTAAAGTGGAGTCCTTGGACCAATAGCAAGACCATCAGCTAGGAACCTGACAGAAATACAAATTCTCAAGCTGTACCCTGGACTTCTAAATTAGAAACTCAGGGTGGGCCATGGCAATCTGTGTTCTAACAGACTCTCCAGGGGACACTGCTGGGCCCCAAAGTTGACAATTACTGTTACAGAAGAATCGGACTTCAGGCTCCATGACCTCATGTATTACTTTATCTCACATCCAACCACATATACCACGCTGGTGGCAAGATTTATAAAATACTTTTAAAAATATAAAATCTTGCCACTAATTTGCACTTCTCCAAACCTCCACTTTTACAAGCTCTAGGATATCCGCTCCTCAAAGAGATATTTAAAAAGAATAAAGTAGATCTGTCTTTGAGCCCATAGACCCCTCCATCACCATGGTTCTCCCCTGTCTATGGCTGAAACCTTGTGTAAACAACCTGGCTTCAGTTTATAATTGTGGATACACCAGGGTCACATTGGCAAGAAAATACCCCACAACTTCTACGGCAGTGAACATCTGGTATGTAATTTTACATAAACAAATTCTACTTTGATGAAACTTAAACCTTTGAAATTTAAACAAAATGGTGTCAGGGCTGAATCCCAAAAGAAAAAGAAAGGAATTTGGGTTTCTGTTTTTCCTTTTTTGAAACCCAGGTGCACATTAAAGTTAGTGCCAGGACACACGCTTGTGTGATTTGGCTCAAGAGCAGGTTTTCCTGTTTCATGGCACCTCACTGGCTACATCAAACTAACCACAGGCCTCAAGCAGAGCACAGTAAGCGCTATCCTTCCACTGGGAAAAAGGAAGGAACTGGCCCAGGTAGGCACCGTGCTCAGCGGCCCCAGAACCTTCAGCTTGATATCAATGGAAACATTGAAGGGCTTTGGATTGAATTTCTTACTCAGCCACTCAATTCAGGAATCTGGTTCAGGCCCACCCTTAGTTCAGATGCTGTAGAATCAGATGCCAACATGTCACCCTCCATCTTCTTTATAAAATAACTGAAAGAAAGAAAGATGGATATGGCCCTCCTATCCTTCTCCTATAGTATATGATCCGTAACAATGAAGTCAGGCTATTCAATTCATGAAAATGCACTTTTTCTGAAACGTGTTATCCTCAGCTCTAAAATCTTCATTAAGGAGTGAAGCCTACATTTGCAGATTTAGAACTCAAACTCTTATGTTTAGTGAACTAGAAGGAAGGCATCCAACAACAGTAGTGGTGTGGCTTTTAATATCATACCTCTAAGTAGTATTTAAGTAGTCACATTGTACCTTTAAACAATATGTCGGCTCAGCCTCTGTGAATCCAGTAAAATCCCCCAAAGGCTCTTTTGGGGCGTCTCTCCGCTGAGCCTGGGGTCTCCAGGGCTTGTGCTGTGCTCCTGTCTGGATCCACATGCTTTTCTTCCTGCGTGATTTCACCCTGAGTGTGTTCCAACTCGAGAACTGGCCCAGCTTCGAAGTGACCTGCTCAATCCTGCATCTCTTTTTCATCTGGATTTACCTTAGGTGCCTCGAGCTTAATGTGTCCAAAGTAGAAGTCAACGGCTTCTTCTCCGTCCTCACCACAACCCTGACACTCCCTGCACATTCTCAGTGCTGCATCTTTTGTTTGTTTGTTTTTGCAGTACGCGGGCCTCTCACTGCTGTGGCCTCTCCCGCTGCGGAGCACAGGCTCCGGACGCGCAGGCTCGGCGGCCACGGCTCACGGGCCCAGCCGCTCCGCGGCACGTGGGATCCTCCCGGACCGGGGCACGAACCCGCGTCCCCTGCATCGGCAGGCGGACTCGCAACCACTGCGCCACCGGGGAAGCCCGCAATGCTGTATCTTAAACTCCCATGATTACTTCCACTGCTGTTCCCTATAGCCTCCATTTATGGTCACCTGTTCTCATCAATTCTATTACAGAATTACCTTTGCAATCTGCCTTTCATATCCATGCTCTATCATCTCACCTAAATTGTTATAATATCCTCAAATTTTTTCCACCATCTACTCTTTACTCCACCCCATTTCCCACTGTAGTTTCTTAAAATGCAATACGTCCTGATTGTTTCTCTTTTTAAGTCTTCTATTGGAGTTGCTGTTGCGTACAGAACGGAACCGAGTAGCATTGGATAGGAGGCCTTTCGGAAGATTACAGTATGTGTTTACCTTCATCTCTAGGTAATTAATTCGTGCCCCAGCCTGTACATCTTACCATCATCAGGATATGCTATGCCCCGCCAGGATGCTAAACCCACTGGCCCCTCTGACTGCAAGGCCCTCCCTTCTTTCTCTGTTGGCTACTCCTTTTTTTTCCTTTCACACTAGCCTCAGCTGCTAGGTCGTCTAAGCCTTTCTTGACTCATCCAGAGTCAAACGTATTTTTATTTATTCCAGCACCTTACACACCCTACCTTGAGACTCTGTGTCACTGGTAATTCTAATGCTCACTCATCCTGAGTTTCCCTCTCCTCTGCGGGCACATGGGGTGACCACACAGCCCTACCCCTTGCAGTATTTAGAATTGTGTTACCAGATGTCACTAAAGGGAAGGGAGCAGAAGGGAAGAGGGTCCCTTCCAGCACATAAACACACTTAACTGCCCTCTTTCTCTGCTGCAGCGGCCTCGCACGAGAGAGCGGAGGGCTTCCTGTGTGGCTCTCAGGAGAGAACTTCCTTGCCGACCCGTGATGAGCAGGAAGCGTGGCTGAGACAAAACCTTTGTACTCTTTTAGTCGTACCTTGCCAGATAACAAAAAAACAAGAGCAACTTTTATGGCCGATCATCTCTCCTGATTCTGTGGGTTCGCTGGGACGCTGTTCCGACGCTCTCGGCTGGGCTCCCTCCGGCTGGGCTGGGTGCACTGTTTCTCTATCACGTGGTCTCGCTCCACGTGGGTCCCCTGCTCCGTGGTCCTCCGGGGACTTTGCCTAACAAAAGAACGTGGGCTTCCTTACAGCCGGTGACTGTTGTTTCAGGAGAGCGAAAGCAGAGGCTGCCAAGCCTCTTAAGAACTGGGTCGGCGAGCTAGCCCTTGCTGTTGGTCAAAACAAGTCACAAGACCCACCCAGATTCAAGGGGAGGAAAACGCTTCCACACCTCGATGGGAAGTTCATCCTGGAAAGACAGGGGAGGGGAGGAGTCATCTTTGGAGAATAATTAGCACGTTGGGTTAAGCCACGGAGGTGAGGGGGTTATTTGTTCCTGCAGAAGATGCTAGCGTTTCCTGGCTAATACATTCTGCTTGTATACCTGTCTTATAAAATAATACGTAGCTTCTCCACAGCAAAGAGAACCATGAAGTCATATTTCACTTAACTTAATCCACAGTTCCCCCCAATAATGGTTGAATCACCGTCAGCAATCCACTAAAAGCGCATTGAGTAAATAAGTGAGTTTTACATATGGCAACAAGGAAAATATAGTTTGAGAACAATAAATGACAGTATAGAGGTCAGAATACAATGTCCGAGAAACTGGTATAACGATATCACTGTACGTGTTGCCTATTGACCAGTGCATTCCTCATATCTAAAATAGGTGCATATATACTATCTTTTTATCCTCTCTGATTTTCTATGAAATATGAAAAATTGGATATTATTACAATAGTTCTGCAAATCAAATACTTGAATCACAGAAAGGTGGAGAGGATATTCAAGATCACACACCGGAGAGTCACAGATATTAGTCCCGTGACTTAGAATTTGTCTTCTATTCACACGTGACTCCATTATTACATCGGAATTTGGGAAATTGTTTAAAAGTGAAAAGAAAAGAAACAAGAGGACTATGTACGGAGAGTGAAGGTCAAGGCAAAGATTTACAGGAAGATAAACATATTCAGAGAAAGACAGCGTTATGTTGTCAAGAAAAATGTGGGTAGGTAACAGATACAATAGATCATCTAATTAGTTGAAATGGATAAGTGTGTTCAAGAAGAGTGGACACAACTGGAAAACACTCAGAAAAGCCGTCCTGATATGCATCCGTCTATGTACGAAAAGCAAGTGACATCGATTATGAATCTTCTCTGGTAAACTAAGCATCTACAAAAAAAACTGTGCATATATTTTCAAAGAAATAATTCATTCAAAATTTAAAAATAGCCTTTTGGTTAGAAAGCTTTCTTTCAGGCTCCACTTAATGCTATATTCTCCTCCCTGGAAGATATTTTCTCGAGGTATCTTTTCCCTAACCCTCCCCCTTATTTATATTTTATGGGTAACATCCTCTGGAGTACTGGTCTTCCTGCCCCAAAGCCACTCCACCAGTAAATGGGTGTCTGTGCGAAGAGGCTGAAACATCACATGGACGATATTTTGCCCGCCAGCCTCCGCCTCCCCTTGTGCTCTTGTCCTGACTCTGAGGATGTGTGGAAGGTCTGGGGTAGAGGAAGGGGGAAGGGCCCACAGGGGAGGGGAACACACCTCCCTGCACCCCCTTTGCTGTGCTGGGTTCAGCTCATCCTTTCACCATCTACAAAGGTCTTACTACTACGAGGCCATGGAGCCATGAAGTGCGTAACTTCATGGTGCTGAGGTGGGATCCATGATACCAAAGAGAAGAAAACAAAGATTCCAGTCTTTGAGGTTTCAAATCATACTGTACAAAGATGGGTAAAAGAGGCTTTTGACAGTGAGGGATCAGGGGAGATGTGGGTGACATAATAGGACAATGTGATCAATCATAGTTGCACAATAGATTTTTGCAAAAATGATGAATCAATGAGGTAGTTTCTACCGCTCTTGCCCCACCTAAGAAGGCTTACCGAGGTCAGAATGTCATGTTGATAAAGGAGATTGTATTGTGTGTGTGTGTGTGTATTTTTTTGCATATTATGATGCTTTCACATCTAGATAAGGAGAGACTACCCCTCCCAGGGGTGGCCAGTCCCTAGAGACAGCAAGAGCTCAGCCTGGAGAACGTCTTTGATGGGCGGGCTAACCAGTCCAGAGCCAGACCTCCTCTGTCTGGTCCACTAGCCCCGGAAGCAATATTCCTTTGTCTGAATCATCCCAGGGCCAAGTACCAGGCACCTAGCGATCCTAGAGCCGACTGACATTATTCAACCCAGCCAACCCTAAACTGTTTACCCAGTTCTGCATTACCTTCTCCTTCTTGCAGAAACTCCAATAAAGGTCATGGCCCAAGCTCTCCCCTCACTCCTGTTTTCTGCCTCCTGACCATGCTGTTGTTTTTCCATGGTGTCCCTTGTGATGTGCCCTGACTCTGGGGAGGAAAAGAAACTTGGTTTCCCTGAATGTCTCCTCTGTCTCCTCTTAAGGCCACAGCTGACTGACCAACACATAAAAGAATACAAAAGAAAAAGGTACAAGCTTCCTGTTATAAAAGAAATACGTCCTGGGGATGTAATGTGCAGCGTTGTGACTATAGTTAACACTGCTGTGTTATATACATTTGAAAACTGCTAGGAGAGTAGATCTTAAAGGTTCTCAATACAAGAAAAAAAAAATGTGGCTACGGGCGGTGATGGGTGTTAACTAGCCTTACTGTTGTGATGGTTTCGTAACGCATACACATATCAAATCACTACATTGTATACCTGAAACTAAAATAATGTTATATGTCAATTATATCTCAATAAAAAATACATTAAAAATGAAAAAAGATGATTAATCTGACAACAAGAATAGGAGCAGAAGATGGGAAACCAGGTGGAAGGCAGAAATCAGTCTGGCATTCATTCATTCATGAGTTCAGCATTCAAGGGACATTTCCGTGTAGATGCTGCTCTTCTCCAGATTCTAATTCATAGTTTCCAATTTACTCTGGCTTTGGCTACCAAGTTACTTATTATTAAAATAGGTTCTAAAGTTGGAGTCAATAGGTTCCGAGAATCCAAGGGATTCTGTGGATCAAGAAGCTGCCTCTTTTGGCACAGACTTCGTGACATCAAATGGCCTTGTGAATCACTTGCCTTCTTTAGGTCTTAAATTCCTCATCACTGAAAAGACAGAGCCAAATGAGGCAATCTCTAAGGTCTCTTCCTGCAGCCGCATAGCACAGGGAGATCAGCTCAGTGCTTTGCGACCACATAGAGGGGTGGGATAAGGAGGTTGGGAGAGAGACACAAGAGGGAAGAGATGTGGGGATATATGTATATGTATAACTGATTCACTTTGTTGTAAAGCAGAAACTAACACACCATTGTAAAGCAATTATACTCCAATAAAGATGTTAAAAAAATGATAAATTGGGCCAGAAAGATAAGGAATTTAGTTGCTTGGATTCTATCCTGTATGTATATGAAAGCCTTAAAGTTTGGTTCTTAATTACTTCAGTGAAAATGAAAGGTAAAGGGGGAGATTCTGTACGTGTACATAAGTGTGTGTGTGTACAAAACCTATAGATACATGTATATTTGTGTGTGTATTTGTGGAATACACACATGGTCTTTTATAGTTTTAAAAAGAGAAGAAAACATATCCCCGTTAGGGTAGATTTTGTGTTATTAATCTTTTTTAATCCACTCTGCGTTAGAAATAAGTTTTGCTCTAATCAACACTGTCTGGTCAGAGGAATGTTTTAGCCTCACTCAACTTGCCTCCATGTCTCTAAGATGGTGTTGGGAGAAGGTAAACCAATGAGATAAACCCTGACTTCCGTACAAGTGTAAAAATCAGACAGATGTGATAGTTTCAGATAGGAAAGGTGAGCAGAGAGCAACATAAACGAGTTTCCTCAGATGATAACTTTTTGAACCGTGATTCATCTACAGAAATGGGACCCAGGATCCCCAAGTGATACTCAAACAGGGGTCAAGTTACATCACATTCTTGGCCAGTCACATCATCCCAGAGAAGAACTCCCAGATCCTTAAATCCTCTGCCTTCTGAGAGAACAGAGGGGAGAGGCAACAGCATCAGCTCTGACTTTTCCCTTTTGTTGTACTCAAGATCTAAATCAATAGACCTCTTTTTCCTATGAGCCCAGGAACCCACATCATCATGTGGTCAAGTCTCCGCAGGTGATTTCAATATGCAGCCGTCATTGAGAATCACCGGGTTAAGAAATGAGCAAAAGCAGAGACCTCAATGAAGTTTGGAGAAAGAAAGAACGCCAAGATTGGCAAAGAATAAGGAGAGTGGTTCCGTGAAAACCAAAGGAAAAGCCAGTTTCAATAGGAATGAAGTCATGATTTAAAAAGTCAGGAAAGAAGTGGAAGCAGTTCATTACACGTGGCAATCAACGGGTGAGCTTAACAAAAACAGTTTAGGTGAAGTGATGAGAATAGACATTGCTAAGTTGGAGAAATCTGTAAGTGACAACTGAAAATAAGTATTGCTCTTTACAGAATTTTGTGATTTCAAGAGACAACGGATAAAGTAGGAATCAGGCATAAGGGTAATTTTTCTATTTTTTTCTTGTTGTTTCTTCAGTGTTTCTATTATTTGGCTTTATGGAAGTTCATGTGTACAGTATAATAACATTTTTGCATTTATATATACCCATATAACCACAACATATAAAAATAGAGTGTTTTCCATCGCACTAGGTGGGACCAGACCCTTTTCAAATCAATATGTCTAAGAGATATTATTACATTGATTTCTATCATCATTATGGGGTACTTGTATCTATTCTCAGTCTTCCCACAGGTGGAACCATAAAGTATGTGAGTTTTTCTGTGTGTTATTTCTTTCAATATTATACATTTGAGATGGATCCATTTTTAGTATACATCAGTACTTACTATTTTTGTTCTTATGGGTGACATTCCATTGTCTGACTATTCCACCCTTTGTTTTGTCCATCCACTAAGACTGCTAATCTATAAATATATAGATATATTTATATAATGCTAGGAAGAAAGTCAGGGGACTTTGCAACTCACCTTGTTTGCTTTCCTTTCCTTGGGGATCATAGCCCTCCATTCAATGCTGTTAGAGCCTGCAAGATAGTCACTCATATATTTTGTCGAGTGTTAATAGTTGTGTAGTGTGAGAGGGGGCTGGGACCCAACTCCTCTGCTGTGAGCAAAACTGTATCTGTGTTTTATTTTGTTTAATTATGGAAAATACTAGTGGATTTCCATATATTGAAGGAAAGGACAGTGGGAAGGGGGTTGAGATGTTTTAGAAACACAAAAGTGGGAATTCCCTGGAGGTCCAGTGGTTAGGACTGGAGGCTTTCACTGCTGAGGGCCCGGGTTCAATCCCTGGTCAGGTAAGATCCTACAAGACACATGGCACGGCCAGAAAAACAAAACAACCCAAAAAACAGAAGAGTGAAATGATAATGAACTGCATTAAAGAAGAAATTGTAGAGGGTTATAAGTTCTAGGGTTAAGGTAAGTAACTGGCTTTGGCTTTCAATAAACCTCTTAAAAGGTAAGCAATAAATATGGCCATATTTAAATTGGGGGATGATATTGATCCTCCCAAAGAGCCACTTTTCTGGTTTGTTTGTTTTGTTTTGTTTTTAAATCATGTTTGTGGTCAGATCATGTGCAGAGAGTCAGAGGGATAGGCTGGCATCAGATTATCAATCAATGGCTGTGTGTAAGGACCACCTTGGTGACTGAAAAGGAGATCAGGGACTGTCAGAATCAACACAGAACCTCAAAGAGAGGTCCACTAAGGTTGGAAATAAGACATTTGTGTCCGTGATATGATCAGCTTCTTTATTTTTAGGTTCACATTCATAGTTAGTGTATTAGTTTTGTAGGGCTGCCATGATAAAGGACTGGGTGGTCGAAAAAACAGAAATTTATTCTTGCATTTCTGGAGGCTGGATGTCCAAAGTCAAGGTGTCATCATCGTTGATGCCTTCTGAGGATTGTGGGTAAAGGTTCTTTTCCAGCCCTCTTTTTTGAGGTTGCAGTTGGACATCTTCTCTCTCTGTCTCTACACATTGTCTTCCCTCTTTGTGTATCTCTGTCCGTATCCTACTTTCCCTCTTCTATAAGGACATTAGTCCCGTTGAGGTAGGGTCCATCATAATGATCTCACCTTAACTTGATTACCCCTGTAAAGAACCTGTCTCTAAATAAGGTCAGATTTTGAGGGCTTGAGGGTTAGGACTTCAACATACAAATTTGGGGGGAACACAATTCAATCCATAACATTTAGCAAAATGATTACAGATCATTTTTTATACATTACCACGGTGTAAGTAATCCAGTTGCGATGAAGAAAAACATGACTGTGAAATTTCTGTAGAGCCTGGATAAATTTAGTGCATATAATACACACGGCCAGTGGAGTACCAAGCAGCAGTGGGGGAGACCAGAGGGTGCAGTGACGTTAATGCCTCAGCCAAGATGCAAATAATAGAAGATGTATTTTCTATAGAGATTTAAAAGTCAATAACAAAACAGACCAAAAGTCATTTGTTGATGTAAGTTCGAACAATTGCTGCAGTTACCTTTAAGTTTTAATAACATATATCGGCTTCAAATTTGCATATTTTTATTTCTTATCTTAAATGAATATGGTCTTGCAGATGGCCATCAACTTGGAAAACTCCTAGTTAACACAGCCCTAATTCTAGCAAGCGGAAGGAGTTCACACATTCATTACATTCATTCTGAGAATAAGTGATGGCTGGAGTTATTCAAGCTTATTTTAGGCACAGATCTTGTCTTTAACATCTTTGGGCCTACATTTCCCTGTAGCTTGTAAAAATGTCACAGTTGCCGTTATCAATAGTGATACATTGCCCTCCAATTTTGTGGTGATAACAATTTTACCCAGGGAAGGCTCCATACTCCTTTTGAAGGTAGAAACTCTTCTATAATCAGAAGGTCATGTTTAGTAAGAAGATTTTTTTCCCCCTTTGTTCAGAAGAAGAGCTTCATTTTTGCCTATGATGTACCATTTAAATAAAGAAGGTTTCTGAAGGAAGCTACCCAAAAGAGAGAGAGAACATACCAAGTAACAGTAAAAGTAGTAAAACAGAGTGGTTAGAAATGTTTTTATCATGATGAAATAGCAGAACGATTCCCATCAGCTGTACAGCTCTTAGGAGGGGGCT
The DNA here is from genome assembly GCF_026419965.1 of Kogia breviceps. Classification (NCBI taxonomy): domain Eukaryota; kingdom Metazoa; phylum Chordata; class Mammalia; order Artiodactyla; family Physeteridae; genus Kogia; species Kogia breviceps. The sequence goes on from NC_081320.1 coordinate 4,033,205, forward strand.
TACGAAGAGAAGACCCTATTTTAGCAGAGTAGAAATGTCCCCAAAATTATAAAAAGTATGATTCAGATACACAACTCCTTTTCATTTATATCATGAGAAAGCTTATCATTGTGTGCTCGTTTGATGAAATCTAGGACAGAAACTTGTCAGGGAAAAGAAGTCAAGGAGAAGGGAAAAAAGGTTCAAAAGTAGCTGAAATATTCTCCAGAGGAAGTTCCTGAGTTAAAAGAAGTAGTCTGTCTACCAGATATCTAGGATTCTGGCAGAACAGCTGAAATTTCAAACAGGACAGAGTTGGACACTGTTATATGTTTTGATTGAAACTTTGGAAATTTAGGGAAAGAAAGTCCTAGTAGGATTTATAGCAAGGCGTCACTCAGCAGTCTGGGTGGCAGGGGTGGGAGGAATAGCGCTGCCCCAGCTGTTGCAGGGATTTGGGGTTGAGGTTTGATGGAGCCAGCTCTCCTCTCGATACTTTAAGAGAATCTGAGGAGGCTGCTGGGAGGAAGAGACTGGATACAGGAAGAACTTCTGGGAAGTTGGGAAAGCCCATGGGGATTGGGATGAAAGAGGAAGGACAGTTTGGACAGATTTTCTTACCTAAGCTGTTGCCGAGTAGCCCAACTTTCAAGTTCCACAGCATTTGGCCTAATTTTAAATCGCCAGACATAGCTGAAAAGATAAAACAAAATAGAGAATGGAGGCCAACGATTAGAAAAAGATCCTTTGGGCTTCCCTGGTGGCGCAGTGGTTGACAGTACGCCTGCTGATGCAGGGGACGCGGGTTCGTGCCCCGGTCCGGGAGGATCCCACGTGCCGCGGAGCGGCTGGGCCCGTGAGCCGTGGCCACTGAGCCTGCGCGTCCGGAGCCTGTGCTCCGCAACGGGAGAGGCCACAACAGTGAGAGGCCCGCATACCGCAAAAAAAAAAAAAAAAAAAAAAATCCTTTAAGTCAGTAAATGGTGTAAGAAACAAAAAAAGGAAAGAAAGAAACCTTATCGTGTTGTGTGGAGGAACACCTATTGCATAGGGAGACAACCCAAGTTTAAATTCCAGCTACACCACTCTACTAGCTGTATGATCTTGGGCAGTTTATTTAATCTTTTGACTTAGTTTCCACATCCATAAAATAGGGATGACAGAATCATGTGCCTCCCACGATTGTAAAAGTTCATTGGAAGTGTTTAGGACAATGCCTGGCACTTAGTTTCTTCTTTTTTTTTTTTTTTTTTTTTGAGCAATTACTACTCATAAAAAAAAAAAAAAAAAAAAAAGTGAGAACTTGATCAAAGAGAGAAACCTGCTAAAATTTCCAGAGTAATCTAAACACCAAATTTTATTTTTGCTTAATTTTTTTTACTGTGGTTAAGAACACTTAACCTAAGATCTACCTTCAACAATTTTTTAAATGTATGGTTCAGTGTTGTTAACTAGAGGCTGGATGTTTAGAGCACCTCTCTGGAACTTATTTATCTTGCATACTGGAACCTTGATATCCATTGAACTACATCACGGGACTTCCCTGGCGGTCCAGTGGTTAGGATTCCGTGCTTCCACTGCAGGGGCCCATGGGTTCCATCCTGGTCAGGGGACTAAGATTCCACATGCCATATGGCGGAGCCGAAAAAAATAATAATAATAAGCATGCACTACATCTCTCCATTTCTCCCTGCTCTCAGTCCCTGGCAACCACCATTCTCCTCTCCATGTTACAGCATCATTTACAATAGCCAAGATATGGAAACAAACTTAACGTCCATTGACAATGAGTGGATAAAGAAACATTCTGCTGTACAGCAGAAACCAACACAACATTGTAAGGCAACTATACTCTAATTAAAATTTAAAAATGAAAAAGTAAATGTGGCATGTACATAGTAAGAAATATTACCCAGTCTTAGAAAAGAAGGAAATCCTGTTCTATTCAGTGATGTGGATGAATCTCGAGGACATTATGCTGAGTGAAATAAGCCAGTCATGGAAGGACATACAGATGTATGATTCCACTTATGTGAAGTATCTAAACCCAATTTAAATCCAACTTCTGCTGGCCTTTCGAACATATGTAAAGTATTTCAGTATTTTCTTGTTTTGAGTGATCTAGAAATTGAAAATGCTTTTAAAAGTAGAAGAAAAGCCAATTCCTAACCATTTTCAACCTGGAAAATCGAGATGAGAAAGAGTCTTATGAGAAAGCTCCTTGTTTTGACATTTTTGCTCTTTTCTTTTTCGGAAGAGAAGTTAAGGAAAACACTTGGATATTGGAATGCCAACATGAACTGAGTCATCGGGTAGTAACGTTAATTTTCTAGTAAGTGCAGTGAGCTCCAAGCCTATCACCCCCATAGAAGGAGAGGCGTATTCAAACTGAAACACACAGAATCCAAACATCTGAGTTATACATTTTCCCAGTATAACATAGCTTTTCTCTGTATGGGCCCAGATGTTACATGAGTCTATCCAAGAGAAACAAAACAAAACAGAAATATTGTGTTCAGTGAGTAGAGTATTAAACTCTTGGGCAACTGACACAGCTTGTCTCCCCTGAGAGGGTAGGAACGTGCTGGGTTTTCCTAATCGAATCGTGAGCTGGGGGTCCATGTTCCCATATCCCCTTCCCTTCCAGAAGGTGAGCTGATTTGTCAGCATGCCGACACCGGCATATTATTGGGAACTCATTCATTCAGAAAATATTTATCGCCCACCTATGATGTGCCATGCATGGAGATAGGCCCTGGGGATGGAACCTGCACTGCTGCACTCACAGAGTTTAAATCCTCTCGTGGGAAGACAGACAATACACAGCGAAACAAGTAAGATCATTCCAGATAAGCATAAGTTTCATGAAGAAGGAAAACACAGTAATGAGACACAGAATAGGCTGTCAAGACATTTTTGTGGAATGAAAGAAGGAAAACAGTTCCTCTACAAATGTCCTCTTGGCAACCCCTCCAGGCAACACAGAAGCCCTCTTCCTAAGGTTACTGGTGGTGAATTTTCTTCCTCACCAGCTATGCAATAAAAGTCCATAAAGAAAGAGTCTCCTGGTCCCCATCTTGTCTCCCTACACCCGCCCCCCCCCAAAAAAAAAAAACACACAGACACACAAGTTTCATCATGGAATCCAGTTTGGCTGTTCTTGGAAAAATTCTCAGTCAAGTTCCTCGATCTGATTATACATAAAATCTTTTGAGTGCTTTTCTATAATCCAGGTCTTGGCCCCCCAAACTGTACGTGTTTATTTACATACAACACACATGATAGCATTATGCTCTAGGTAATATTTTTATCCCCCTTTTACAAATTAGAATGTTAAGGCACAGAGGAATTTAGTAACTCGCTGAAGGTCATACATCCGCTAAGTGGCAGAGTCGAGATTTAAACCAAAGCAATTTGGCTTCAGCTCTGAGCTCTTTCTTGGATACCATGGAAAATGAAGGAGCCATACTAATAAGGATAAGGTATTTTCCTCCCCGCGCCTCTGCTCAACATGTGGGCAGGCTTCCTCACCAAGGCTCTGAGCGCCCAAGTTTTGTTTATTTGCAAGAAGAATCGGGAGAGCCATCATGGGGAGACATGTGCATCCTAGCTGCAAGGGAGACGTTCTTCTATTCTCCTTCCCTGTGTTCCTCAAATGCTCTGTTAGAGAAGCAGACTGACTCATGATTTCCGGGTGCCTAGCATCTCTGGACTCCAGAAAAGATCAGGGTTGTGCCATTGGGGAGATGACATTTTGCTACATGAAATTATGTTTTTATTTGTCCTCTCCCTTACTAAATTATAAAGTGCTAGAGGGTGTGGTTTATGACTTGCTTAGTATTTTATCCCCAGCATTTAGCAAAGTTCCAGAAATGTGAGGTTACTTGTTAGGCACCTAGGAAATGAGTGAATGAGTGCGTGACGAGGTTACAGCTCCAAACGTACAGGTACTGAGGTCTTGATCGGTTTTGGCCCTTCCACGGTGGAATAGTCATTTTTGCAGAGAGCAGTGCACCACCAAGCAGTAAACTGTGACTGCCCTCAACAGGGCCATCAATATCAGCAAAAGAAAAATTAAGAGAATGAAAATAAGTGTTGCTTTGAACCCTTCTCCACCAAGGAAACTCGATTTAGATCCTCTTATAAAATAATTCCTTCTATAAACATGCATTTGATCTCATCCGCTCGTTCACGAATTATTCCTGTGTTTGGTGCTCTGTTTTGACTCCAAGCTCCCTTCTGGACCCCCATCTGTCAATAACGACATGTTACAATTATAACTTCCCCTCAGTCAAGTCTGCTAGTTTTCTCATACTCAGTTGCTATAGCACTTCAGCCTCCTTCTAAAGATCCTTGTTTTTAATATGGCACATTTTTCTCTACTATTCATTTACTTACGCCCTTTCACAGATTTTTGTCGACATGAGACTGACTTTGACACTTGACAGTTTTCTGCAGCTTTTGCTAAGTAAATTGAACATGGGGAGAGTACAACAGGAAATCAGCTGGTATCAGTACAGGCTGTGCTTCCATGTTGCATCATCTGAAACCCCACTGCAGTCACCTCTACCCCACAGAGGGAGGGTTCGTCTCTGTTTGGGATGAGTTCGTCATATTTGTTGACTGCTGTCATTGGTAGAATTTTCAATTGTAGACACTTGAAAACTTGGCTGAGAAAATAAAAACGGAATAGAGTGGGAGAAAATATTTGAAAATCATAAATCTGATAAGAAGAGAATTGTATCCAGAATATGTGAAGAATTCTTACAACTCTACAATAAAAAGACACATAACGCCATTTAATAACGGGAAAGGTTTGGAATAAACATTTTTCCAAAGAAGACACACAAATGGCCAATAGCCCATGAAAAGATGGTCACCATTATTCATCATTAGGGAAATGCAAATCGAAATCACAATATTCAACTTCACGCTGACTTAACATGGCTACTGTCAAAAAATAAAGACAATAGCAACCATTGTCAGGAAAGTGGCGAATTAGAACCCTCATACTTTGCTGATGGGGATGTAAAATAGTGCAGCAACTTGGAAAACAGTTTGTAGTTCCTACAAATTTAAATATAGAGTTAACGTGTGACCCAGCAATTCTATTCCCAGATAAATACCCAAGAGAAGTGGCAATTATGTCCTCATAAATACTGATATTAATGCCCATAGCAGCACTATTCCTAACAGCCAAAACGTAGAAACCCCAAATGTTCATCAGCTGGTAGGTGGATAAACAAAATGTAGTACAGCCATACAAAGGAGTAATATTCTTCCACAGAAAAGAATGCAGCATTGATACATGCTATCACATGGACGAAACTTAAAAATATTAAGCTTAAGAAAGAACCCAGACACAAAGGGCCATGCATTGTATAAACCTATAAAAATGAATGTCCAGAATAGGCAAATCCACAGAGACAGAAAGTAGTTTAATAGTTCATAGAGAAGAAGCGGGAGTGACTGGATATGGGTATGGGATATTCTTTTAAGGATGATGAAAATGCTCTAAAATTAGATTATGGTGATAGGTGCACAATCCTGCGAATATACTAAAAACCATGGACTTGTACAATATAAATAAATGTATTTTATGATACATGAATTAGATCTCAAAAAATTTGTTTAAAAAATTGGTTAAAAAAAAGGGAATACTATAGCCCTCCAAATGTCCTGAGAAATAGCTGTCTTTGATTCAAGATGGCTGTAAACTCTTTGGAAAAAGTTGAAAGGGCAAAATTCTTTCACAAACTGAATTACCAGTGAGTTTGAGTGAGACTGATTTTCATCTTTGAAGAACACATCACCATACAATTCGATATAAGTGCTAGAAAGGTGTTCATCCGAAGAACATGTATGTTTTGTATTTTCTTTTGTATTAATGCATCTCATTAAGTAATATATGTTTTTAAATTTACATATCTCAGAGACAAACTCTGAAAACTTTTGAATCAATGGTTTTGATTTAAAACAGCATAAAAGGGACAAATTAATTTAAGAAATGAGTTTTTCTCATTTTCTGGACCCTTTGCTTCCTGGAGGATAATACAGGTGTTATTCACTATGGGTAGAAAGTTTGTTGATTTTGTGTAGGTTTGTGGATTGTGAAGTAATTCATTCTACATCTGTGGTGTTGGACTTGGGGATCACCGCTGAGGAGCAACAATGATGCCCTTCTTACGTTTTGTCAGAACTTATACCTGTAGATTTTCCTAGCAGAATGTTTCCTCTAAAATAATAAGGTCTCAAGAGATAACAAAGAGCAGGTACCTCATTTATGGTGTCATGTGGACTACCAAATGAGCACATGGATTTCGGGTGCATATTTTTTCTGTGTGTGTGTGTGTGTGTGTGTGTTCGTATCCCCAGAAGACTCCAGACCTCATTTCAAATTGTTAAATTGCATAGGAATGTGATTCTATGTATCAAGATGATAACTCTCTTCATAATGAAGAAATGAAACTAGCATGAAATTAGGGTATTTAATTTTGGAATCATATTTTAGTGAGAGAAACCTGGTTTCTATTGACTCAGTAGATTCTTGTCCTATCAAATTTATTGAGGTTGAGTTTTGTTGAAGCAAACATCTATAAATGTGTATGTTTCATGTATAATTGGGAAGCATAGATAAAAATAATTTGACATTGAAATTTATACTTAAGAAATTGTGCACTTCGTTGCAATCAATTTTTTATTATGCTGTTGTGATCAATAGCTACAAATAAGATATAAATACTCTATTATTGATGGGGTGCATGTCAGTATAAAATGTGCAGTTTTCTATAGCATTTCAGGGGTAGAAAATTGTATTATACAGTTTCCAATGATTTTCATATTGCTCTGTAGAGAATACCTATTAAAATCAATGTACAGTAAGTCAGCATGAGGATATTTTATAACATTAAGAAAGGGCACAGTGTATATTAAAAGACATAACTGCTTTTAAAATATTACCTTCAATTCTTTTGTAAAGAGTTGGTTTGGATTGTTGAAATAATAAGGATACATGAATTTCTTACCATTGGAAAACTAGTCCAGCTTGGTCATTATCACGTCTGCTTACCTCAGAAAGCTGCTTGCCTTATGAAAATTACTAAATAAAATGTGTCTATGCTTCCCCCAACACACTTCACACCAGTGAGTATGCTTCAGAATAGCCACGGACCATACATTTATGAAAGGGCAACAGGGGAGTAAACAATGGATGCAGAAAATCTTCAGACTCCAAAGAAATATGTTACACATACTATTGGTCATGGTATTTCAGGCCCTAAAACTGTGATCACAAGCCCTATAGTCCCATTCACTTGGAAAATAAATATGATCTGAGCAATGAATGTAATAAGAAATATTTTGATGGTTGATAGCTAAAGAGTGGTGGATTTGACTGAGGATATTTGTTTCCTTTTAAAATTCTTGATTTTTTTTATTAACTTTACATGTGGTTTTTTTGAAGAAGAAGAAGAAAACAATAGATCATAAAGTTCTCAGATTTATTTTAAATAGCCAGACTACTTCTAAATTACTTCACTCAATCACTTCTTCTTCAATGATAATCCATTTGGCAAGAATACAAATACATTTTAATCTATGACAAATTGTGTCTATCTGCCTTATTTGAAACTGTACCAGTTTTACATTTTTTGTCATGGAAATAAGACTTGATTAAACAAATAGCTCCACAATGAGACTGATTGCAAAAAGGTTCATATTATATTTATAGTCAAATAATATTTATATTTATTCATTATCTGGACAAACGTGGCACTCTGTGGGGCACCTACACCTACTTATAAAGCATAAATGGAGATGAAATTCACCTAGAAATATTGATATTCCTATTTTGAAAGATGTATTTCTAATTTAATGGATAATTTCTTTCCAAATAAAGTGATTATGAGTAAGCAATATTTTGAAGGAAAGAAAGGATAAAAAATATGACTTACTGGGTGGCTTGAAATTGTGTGTGTGTAGAAATATTCATCACTGATAAAATTCTATTATTGTACAAATATTTATTAAGCCACACACCCCGGGAACTCCGGGAGAGTCAAAGACCATATAACTTAAGAAGTTTTTAATTTCATAGGGGAGCTGAATTAGTCTGTTCGGGCTACCATAACGAAATACCATACTGAATGGCTTAGACAGAGAAATTTATTCTCTTACAGTTCTTCAAGCTTGAAGTCTAAACTCAAGGTATCAGCAATGCCAATTTCTCTCTGTGTCCTTCTCACTGTGTCCTCAAACAGTCTTTCTTCTGTGTGCAAGCTATTGGTATCTCTTCCTCTTCTTATAAAGACACCAGTCCTATTGGATTAGAACTCCACCCTGATGACCTCATTTAACCTTAACTACCTCTTTAGGGACCTCATCTCCAAATACAGTCACATTGCGGGTTAGGGTTTCAACATAAGAATTTTGGTGAGACACAACTCAGTCCATACCATGAGCTAAGAAATGTGCACAAGTGTCTTCAGTCTGTTTAGTGGGTGTCCTAAAAGTGCTTTGGGATTTAGGAGAGGGGAACCATTTAAAAAATCTTTTAGGGTCTGACCATCGGTTATGTCATCCTTAAGATGAAGTGGGGATGGCCTAGGAGACATTTATGAACTTTTCAGTTTAAAACTACCAAGAATCATTGAAACTGTGATCAAAGTAGATTTCATCCATCTGACACCCTGCAGCGTCCGAGAGCAGGCAGGTTTTTCTTGGAGGGAGGTAGAACAGTGAGGATGCCACTTGCTATGGGCACAGGCTGGGCAGAGCAGAAATGGTCATGGCAGGTGTGTGCAAAGAATGGCGAGCAGTGCCATTCCAAATAAACTCAAAATGGATTAAAGACTTAAATGTAAAACCAGATACTATAAAACTCCTAGAGGAAAACATAGGCAGAACACCCTTTGACATAAACCGCAGCAATATCTTTTTGGATCTGTCTCCTAGAGTAATGGACATAAAAACAAAAATAAACAACTGGGACCTACTTAAACTTAAAAGCTTTTGTTGGACTTCCCTGGTGGCACAGTGGTTAAGAATCCTCCTGCCAATCCAGGGAACACGGGTTCAAGCCCTATTCCCAGATGATCCCACATGTTGTGGAGAAACTAAGCCCATGCACCACAACTACTGAGCCTGCAAGCCACAACTAGAGCCTGCGAGCCACAACTACTGAAGCCTGCGCACCTAGAGCTCGTGTTCTGCAACAAGAGAAGCTACCACAATGAGAAGCCCATGCACTGCAGTGAAGAGTAGCCCCTGCTCGCTGCAACTAGAGAAATCTTATGTGCAGCAACAAAGACCCAATGCAGCCAAAAACAAACTTAAAAGAATAAATGAATAAAAATTAAAATTTTATATTTAAAAAAAGCTTTTGCACTGCAAAGGAAACCATAAGCACAATGAAAAGACAATCTACAAAATGGGTGAAAATATTTGCAAATGATGTGACTGACAAGGAATTAATTTCCAAGATATAAAAACAGCTCATAGAGCTCAATATCAAAACAAACAAACAAATAACCATATCAAAAAATGGGCAGAAGATCTAAATAGACATTTCTTCAAAGAAGACATACAGATGGCCAACAGGCACATGAAAAAATTCTCAACATCCCTAATTATTAGAGAAATAAATATCAAAACTACAATGAGGTATCACCTCACTGCAGTCAGAATGTCTATTATTACAAAGTCTACAAACAATAAATGCTGGCAAGGATGTGGAGAAAAGAGAACCCTCCTACACTGTTGGTGGGAATGTAAATTGGTACAGCCACTATGGAAAAGAGTATGGAGTTTCCTTAAAAATTAAAAATACAATTACCATATGATTCTGCAATCCCACTCCTGGGCATATAACTGAAGAAAACCATAATTCAAAAAGATACATGCACCCTCATATTCACTGCAGCACTATTTACAATAGTGCTATTTACTATTTACAATACTATATATATATATATATATATATATATATATATATATATATATATACAATGGAATACTACTCAGCTATAAAAAAGAATGAAATAATGCCATTTGCAGCAACATAGATGGACCTAGAGGTTATCATATGAAGTGAAGTAAGCCAGAGAAAGACAAATATATGATATCACTTGTATGTGGAATCTAAAGCAATAAAGGAAAAAAAAGATACAAGTGAACTTATTTACAAAACAGAAATAGACTAACAGACATAGAAAACAAACTTATGGTTACCAATGGGGAAAGGAAAGGGCAAGGGATAAACTGGGAGTTTGGTATTAACGTATACACACTACTATATATAAAATAGATAACCAACAAGGACCAACTATATAGCCAGGGAAATATACTCAGTATTTTGTAATAACATATAAGGGAAAACTATCTGATAAAATATATATATTCTTTTTCAGATTCTTTTGAATCTGAAAGATGGATGATAGATAGATAGATAGATAGATAGAACTGAATCACTGTGTTGTACACCTTAAACTAACCCAACATTGTAAATCAACTCTGCTTCAATTAAAAATGTTTACATATACTAATACCATGCAATATATTTGAAATAAAGCTTAGTAAAAAAGATAAGTATTGGCAAAGATTCTTAGGAAACGGAACCCTTGTAAACCTTTGTACGCTGTTGGTAGGAAGGTTAGTTTGGACAACCATTATGGAAAATCGTATGGAAGGTCCTCAAAAATTAAAAATAGAACTGCCACTTGATCCAGAAATCCCACTTCTGGTTATATATTTAAAGAAACATAATCAATATCTCAAAAAGATATCTGCAGTCCCATGTTTATTGCTGCATTATCGCAATAGCCATGATATGGAAACTATCTAAATGTCCCTTGATGTATGAACGGATAAAGAAGATGGAATATGATGCGGCCATAAGGAAGAAGGGAATCCTGTCATTGGCAACAACATGGGTGAGACCAGAGAACTTTATGCTAAGTGAAGATAGTCAGGGAGAGACATATACTATATTATCTCACTTATATGTGGAATCTAAAAAGAAAAAAGTCAGACTCATAGGAACAGAGAATGAGTGATGATTACCAGGAGTTTGGGCAAGATAGGGTGATACTAGTCAAAGAGTACAAGCCTTCAGGTGTCAGAGAATAAGCTTTGGGGATCTAATAAAAAAACATAGTGACTATAGTTAATAACAATGTGTCGTGCGCTTGAAATTTGCTAAGGGAGTCGAACTTAAGCATTCTCACCACACACACAAAAAATGTTAACTGTGAGAGTTGATAGATGTGTTAATTAACCTGATTGTGGTAATCATTTCACAAACTATACATATGTGAAATCATCACACTGTACACCTTAAATATACACATTTTATTTGTCAATTATACCTCCCTAAAGCTGAAAAAATCTAATGAAGAAATGACCAACTGAAAAACAATTCGATACAATACTTTTGAAAAGCACAAAAAGTATTTAAGGCCAAAGAACTACAAAGGACTAAACACATGTATTTTATTACTTGTCCTTTTTCTTTTACAACATTATTTCTTACAATTAAAAGGAGGAAATAAGTAAAAGGCAATAATCACTGCTATGGTCTTATCATGAAGTTGAAGGACATCTACAAAATGACACTGACTGTTCTCCAGTTTTCTAATCTGCTCTGTGCTGGCTCATCAATCATAGGGCCACAGACTTTTTAAGATGAAAGAGACTAGAGAAATTGTCTCATACATTTTTTTATCTCCTCCAGCAATCTGTGACAACAAAATCAGCTTCCTCATATTTGCACTAAGACAGATGCTCGTGGACTGAACACGTCCTACAGTATTAGCATTATTATAAGCAAATTATAAACAGATAGCCGACCATCGCATTACTAGGTGAGATTTTTCTGGCATCATGAGATATTTTAAGTTTACCCGGACCACAGGTGTAATACACCTCATTCAATTTCAACAATTTTTATTAGATAAATTCATTATTCAATCTTTACTGAATGCCTACTATATACTAGACATTAAGGATGGACAAAATGAATAATCTACAGCCCTAATAGTCAAGCTGAATATAATTTGATGGTGAATATAGAGGCATAAAGAGATAGTGATGAGAAAACGTGATGCTTGTGATACAGCGTACAGTGGCACAGGGAAATCACAGCATTTCTGACAACCATTGAATGTTGACCATGTGACAGGCCCCACCCTAAGCTCTTCACATGTATCAATAATTCAATCCTGTAGGAAACCCCAAGAGGTAGGTACTGGTTTTGACCCTCATTTTGTAGGTGAAGGCGGAGAGGGACAAAGCCGTCAAGTGGCCTGCCCTAGATCACACAGTAACTACATGGCCGAACCTAGATTCAAATACAAGTCTGAAGTCTTGCTCCAGAGCTTTTCTGGAAGAGCAAAGGAGGCTACCTAAGCCAGGTGAAGTGAGCCTTTAGACAGGAGGGGCAGGCACCGGATGTGCGGGGGACGAGCATGCCAGGTAGAAACTGCATTGGCAGTGGAGCCCAGCTGCTGGTGTGGTCAGAGGATGCAATTCAGCGTTGCTGAAGGGTAAAGTGCAAAGTTCAAGGCAGAGGGGGATGGAGGTGAGGGCGGAGGGCGGGGCTCCAACTGCCTGCTAAATCACTTGCCCTTTTACCTGAAGGGCAGAGTCTCCCAAATCCTTCTCACTGCTCATTTCTTGATACAATGGCTCTCTAATCAAATAATCCTAGGAAACGCCGTTAAACGCATTTTAAACAGGGTCTTTTGCAGCAGGATTGGGCAGAGCCATTAAAAGGCTCACGTGAGGTTTCGGTCTTCCCCATAGTTTCCAGACCACTGAGACGTTTCGTTAAACAGCATCTCATGGGACCACGGCTGCCCCTCAAAACCCACTGTGGGAAACGCATTGCAGGCAAAGGGGACTTGCCTAGTGAACTGCCCAGATAATTATTCTTATCAGATGTGCCCTTGTGCTGAAATGCTGGAGCCTGTGGAAGATTTGGATTTAACAAAGCCAAAACGGGAGGTATAGAGATCGAAGCGCTGCGTCCGTGCTGGGAAAACTCTTTAACACATTCGTACTTCTTTTTCAAAGCCCTCATTTCCCTTCTGCAGTTCCTCCATTCTTCCTCAAATTCAGGACAATGATTTTTGTGCTTGACTATGATTCTTAGCTAAATCATGAACAATATCTAGCACTGTATCTAGAATGGGGGGAGTCAAAGAGTATTGATATGAGAGTATCATGTCGGAGTGGAGAGCTCCTGAATATTTCTTTTAATAGGGGCTCTGGGAATCCAAAATATCTTTAAGATCCAAAACGATAAACTGCAGTGGTGGAAAGGTTGACAGGAATTGATACCTTGGGAAAAGAGAAAGCAAATAACACCTGGTGCACAAACACCTGCTAAGCCTGGTGATAGGACTGTCCTTGCTTTGGATAAACTTCATTTGGACGAGCTTCCTTAAGGCTCCGTTTCTTGACCACTGTACAATGTGAAATATCAGAATGGCAGCAAATGTCGTAGGGCCAGTGATTTGGTTTTTGAGAGCGGTATTCTACAGGGCACAGGAGAAAGTAAAAAACAGAACCTAAATATCAGGATTAGAGTTAGGAAAAATATGTGTTTCTAGACCTTGTGTGCGTTAACAGTAATTACGAAATATGGTAGCCATTCAAATCTTTACTCAGTTCTTTAGAGTAAGGACAGTGGTACCCAGGGGAAATACATGCAGCTCTGAACGAAATGAAGGTTTATCAGCAGACATATGTTAGGACAATAAATTACAAAAATTTCTAGTATGAGTAAGAATCCTAGGGCCAACATTTACGGTAATATAACTGTGTACACAAAAACAGAGGACAGGTAAAGCATCTGCAGACCTCACATCTCAAACACAGGGAAATTAGTTTCCTTCGTTTTATTCTAAAACTTTTTCTTTTCCTTTCTAAGGAAAGCTTAACATTTCCTGAAGGAGAAGTAATGCGTCCATGTCTTTTTTACTGAAGCAGGTACCTTATTCCAGCAGCGGGAGCTTCAACACAGAAAGACTTTCTTCCTCTGTCACTTTTGGCTTTAGGCATTTCAAAAGTAATAGAGTGGGTCAAGCGAGGGGCATATTTGCAGCCTGTGTTGGATGAAAGTGAACATACATATGCTTCTACCAAATGACTCTGAGAAAACATTTATAAGGAGATGAAACTGAAAAAAAAATATCTTGAGACAATAAAGTAATTGGATTGAATCTGAGAAAATGCATGCTGCCTCTTACTTGTAGTCTATAGCAGCCTTTATTTTGTTTTTATTTTATGTTATGTGATTTTATTCTTGTGCTAACTACATGCACTGCTCATTTTGCTGTGTGGCTCTCCACAATGCCACAGGTGCGATGGCCCTCCAGCCTCCCGATGGCTTATATTAATTTGTGTATGAGAGCATAAACGCTTCTGGTAGATATTATCAAGGAACAATTATTTTGACAACTTTTTTTAAATTTCTAGTTGTAGTGGGAAATTGATCTGAACAGAACAGGATAAAGAGAAACGCCTGGCAAATTGAATGCTCATGGGTGACCCCGCATAAAAGCTCTAACTGGCTTTAAAACATCATGGCGTCTGAGCTTCCCTGGTGGCGCAGTGGTTGAGAATCGGCCTGCTAATGCAGGGGACAGGGGTTCGAGCCCTGGTCTGGGAAGATGCCACATGCCGCAGAGCAACTAGGCCCGTGAGCCACAACTACCGAGCCTGCACGTCTGGAGCCTGTGCTCCGCAACAAGAGAGGCCGCAACAGTGAGAGGCCCGCGCACCGCAATGAAGAGGGGCCCCCACTCGCCGCAACTAGAGAAAGCCCCCGCACAGAAACGAAGACCCCACACAGCACAAATAAATAAATTTAAAAATTAACAAAAACAAACATCATGGCGTCTGAATAACTTGAAGGAATAAGGGTTATAAACATTGTACCTTCATCCATTGTAAAAATATACTTTATGTCTTTAAAGACATTTCTCTCTGTATTAACCGAGGAGAAAGTTGAGAAACTTGAAACTGTCAACAGAGACCCTTAAATCATTTTAATGAAGAATATTTCATTTTTTGGTTCATTTTCTTTCTCAAAACCTGGAGAAAAACATGTGAATCCTGAAAAACAGTCTAAAGCTACACATAATTGTTTGCATTAGAAGCAGGGCCAGCCTCCAGGGCCCCATGCTCAGAAGGGGGGGCCCACACTTGGTTTCCTGCTCTGCGGACACCATCTTGAAATTCTTAATAATTTAACTTTGAACTTGTGCTCTCTTAATGAAATGGACAATAAACATGGATGGAGCTTCAAGTCTTCCCTCATGTGTGGTCCCATCTCCCCAGGATGTGTTCTAGGCTGCCCACACCTTTGCCCACAGCCAGTGACCTCTGCTGCCATCTACCCTTGCAGGGTCTGGGCACATGGAGGGTGGGACCCTGAGTGGCTGCAGTGGTCTGGTCTCACCTTGGAACTATCCTTGTGTCCAAAGGATTGTGTCCACGACCAGTCTAGTGAGAGGCAGAGAGAGAGAGACAGACAGATAAAGAAAACAATTGGCCATGGAAGTTTCTTTTTCTTCTTTCTTTCATAGAAGTTTCTTTTTTCTTTTTTTTTCTTTTGAACAAGGGGCAATGCATTTTCATTTTGCACAGGGCCCTACAAATTATGTAGCTTTGGCCCAATTTAGGATACTGTGTATAGGAGCAAATCAGGACCGGGATTAGGTGTGGATGTGACAATGCCCCAAGTCCCAGCCGCCGCCTCTGTGTACTAAATGAGCGACGGTGAGCTATGGATAACCTTGGCGTGGCCTGCCCAGCGTGCTGTTCTCAGGGAATGTGGGTGGTGAGGAAGGACACAGACCACAGTGACCCTCAACCAGTGCTCGTGATTTTCGCGTGGCCCCAGGGACCGAGCCACCTCAGTGCTGGGTAACAAAGCAAGCCAGTGAATGTTTCCCTGAAGCCACTCTGGAACTCAGGCTCCGTGGTGGCCTCCGGGTGACCCTGGGTGTGATGTGTGGCCGTGGTCTCCCTGTACCTGCCTAGTGATCTTTCTCCAGTCCAAAAGGCCAGTCTCTTCCTCAATTCTCAATCTTTAAAATGAGATGGGTTTTTTTGGTTTTGTTTTTCTTTGTTAACTGTGATACTGATTTGGGATTCAAGATGGGGGCCTAACTCAAGCATCTTCCTTTGGGTGTAGAACTCTCGCCAGAAATGGATTTAGTAACTTCCATCCACACGGCCTTCCTTTTCCCCATTTCTTGGGTTGCTCTGGGATGGTTTTAGCCTGGTTGGCTCCTCTTTGTCTTTTTGCTCCGGGTACTCTCTCTGTCCTGTGGCTTCCAGCTCTTTCTGGTCACCTTAGAAGGTGACTAAACCTTTCAAAACTCTTCTACTCTGTCATTGCTCACCTGTTTCCTTTTGCTCTTTTCTTCCTTTGTGGCCATTTCCCTTTATTTCAATGATATTCCCAGATTAGAGGATACAGTGAAAGTAACATGTGTTGCTGCTACGTCACATGTTACTCATGTGATTTAATCTGGTAATTTAGTAGCACGTTACAAATTAAAGTAGCATTTTATGCGTAAAAGGCGTAGTTATCTATGGATGTCTCTTTGCCGAAGGAGAGCAATCATTAAGCATTCCTACACTTGTAGGGTTCTGTTTTCTAAGTGTTCTGGAAGAAAGAAGTCTGCCAAGCCGTTTCGCGTAGTCTGTGGTTTGGTAATATTCAGTGTTTATGCTCCCACTGAGTTATTCAGTGGCATTTCTTTGAAGCTCACGCAATCATAACCATAATGGGATGACTGTACTGGCTTGTATCTCAATACCTATTCCTCTCTGGGGCCACACGGCCCAGGTAGGCAGAGCACAAATCTTTGCCACATCATTCTTACACACAGCACGAGCTATACAGGCCCCCTTCCTACAGGTTCTCTGCCTACAGGCTGCTCTCTGATGAACCTCCGTTCAGGGATCTGAAGGCGGACAGGGGCATCGAACCTTCCGTTCTTATCAAATCTGGCGACGTAAGGTCCCTGAACTGCTGTACTGGGAGAGAGAGACAAAAATAATTCAGAAGCCCCTCCTCCCGCCTCTGGCTCCTCACCACAGGCACCCAAAGGCAGGATAGTCTTGGTTCTGACTTCATGTTTTTATCCATAGACCCAAATCCCTCTGCAATTCCCGGGGAAGCATGCTGAGTGGTTACTGCTGTGTCTAGATGCCCATGTTCTGGGCCAGCACCACAGGCCCAGCAAGAAAGAGAATCCTGAGGAAATGCAAAGCCGTATCGTTATAATTCACCCTAGACTCCGTTTTGGACAATAGAGATAAACCTTTACAGAAGTGTTTTTTTGCGGTACGCGGGCCTCTCCCGTTGCGGAGCACAGGCTCCGGACGCGCAGGCGCAGCGGCCACGGCTCACGGGCCCAGCCGCTCCGCGGCACGTGGGATCTTCCCGGACCGGGGCACGAACCCGCGTCCCCTGCCTCGGCAGGCGGACTCCCAACCACTGCGCCACCAGGGAAGCCCTACAGAAGTGTTTTTAAATTTGCCTGATTTACCTGCATAGTACCTGCTTCATGAAAATGATGCATAATTTAATAAAAAGCGTATTTCCAACCGGCAAAAAACCACTTCTCTGAAAATTCACCTTGTCTTACTCTTTATCACTTCCTATATCCAAATTAGAACATCTTGCACAATACCTGTGACCTGTTCACACTTTTTAGATCTTAAAAGCCTCCTAACTATACCTTGGCTTGAAATCTGAAATGTATCTACAGCACAGAAACCCCACTCTCTTCATAGATCACTGGTAGGATTTGCTTGTCACTTTAGGGGGAAATCTATTCTTTGTAGAATATTCCCACACATGTCTGCGTCTATTTCTTAGAGCAGTGCCACAAAAGATGTGACCCCTTTGCTCCCAGCCACCTTTCATGGTGCTGAATCTCCTCGGACGCCTCGGCTAGTCAGCACGATTTGATTTGCTATGGTCAGAATAAGATTATATCTAAGACGATGTCATTTCCAGGTTCAATAGGCACAGATTTAAAACTAGTCCTCTCTTTGACCCTCTGGGTTCCCTTGAACTCTTGCACCTTCTTTGACAGTGTTTGTGAATGAGTGAATTCATGAGAATTCAAGGTTATTTTAATGATAATAGCACAGCGTGACAAAGGGAGAGGAAGGGCCAGTGTCCCAGCTCTGATGCTCCTGCACTGTAGCGACTTCCTTCCTGACAGGCTGACTGCAGAGTGAATTCTTGTCGATGGTCAAAAGCTGAGAGCAGTTGTGTGTCTGCAACGGTGCTGCTGCTACTGATCTGTGAACATGACATGCCTGAGAATATTGCGTCACCATGGCAACAACAAACAGGGGGCTAAATTCCATTAGCTGCAGTGACTCAGTGAGTCAAACAGATAATGTGCTGGACCCAGCCAGGTGCCCACCGAGGCTTATGGGAAAGTTGTGATGAATTAACTTCAGCCTGTTATGTCTACTTTGGGATGAATTCTCCCTTTGGTTACTTAAGTCCTTATATTTTATGATATATGTTACAAAAACAACAACAACAAAAAAACCCGTGAAAGAGTTCACTCCTAGGAATATGCACATTTAGGGCTATATTCTGTTTCTTTAAAATACTTACCATCCTCACGGCTACATCTTTTAAAATTACTTCCATTACTTGAGATTCATTTCTTTACTTTTTTGTTCCCTAAAGATTAGGGACAGGGAGTTAAAAATTGACACTGCACTTATTTTCCAATGATTTTCTTTGAAACATCTAGAATGAGTTTAAACTTGACAACTTTTTTCATTGAGGTCAATGAGGTTTTGTTTTGTTTTGTTTCTGGTTTTTTGTAAGGACAGAGCTCCTGGGTCAAAAGGAGAAAAAAGTTGAGTCCTTTGATATATTCAGTGCAATTGAGGGACAATCGGTTCTAGATAAAAGAATGTAGACATTTTCAGAATAACTTTGAATATGGGAAATTAATAGCTCTGTATTATCTCATATTAATGGCCTATCTCCTAATACCCTAAATTCAAAAGAGTTATGATCCTTCGTCAAGGTAAAATCTGATTAATTGAATAAATATTTTGCCTTCTTTTTTATAACTAAGTAGTTTTCTTTATAACTAAGGAGAAGAAAGAAAAGGGGAAGAAAAATGCTGATGTCACTCATAAGAATATGCCATCCTGTTTCTTTTATACCTGGCCCAGGAGTTCTCATGGGTGTCTTCCTCCCCTTGTCTCCACCTCTGTCTGTAGCTGGCTCCCATCCCGCTAACCTCCTCTGTAACATAATCATACAAAATTTGGCCATTTGTCTAAGAGACGAGGATCGGATCATATATTATTAACCAGATGAGAAATCAAGATATTCAGTTCCTACTACCAAAGAATGATGCAGCTGATGTACCTCAGGGAGTATCTACTTCTATAATTTAGACAAAAAGTATAAATTCAGCCTACTAGTTAATCTTCTTTAATTATGCACATGATCTGCCTCCGAACTGTGAATAAAATAAGAATCTGAACCATGAGAATTTTTAGTAATTATAGACATATATATTACTGTTTTTCCCCAGAAACCTTTTAATAAACAAAATTAAATCACTCACTTACACACACACACACACACACCCAGAGCTTTCTTCTTAGAGCCAAAGATATATTTCTTTCTTTTTTAAAAATTTTATTGGAGTATAGTTGATTTACATAAAGATGTACTTCTTTACTCACCTTGTTCTTTTTCCTAACAAAACAATAGAGATAATCTGAGCTCTTGTGATATCTCCTATGTTTTATACTCCACCCAGTATATGTGTATGTGTGTGTGTATGTGTGTGTGTGTGTGTGTGTGTGTGTGTGTGTACACACTTGTCCTGAAGCAGGCATAAGTCATGGAAAGATGAACCCATCACCTTGGAGACAGTGGGCAGTCCTCCTGGACCATGTGGACTGTGGCATCAGGCTTAGCAAGCAGAGGGCCCAGTTTATACAGTGTTTGCTCTGTGAGAGGACTAAGGAACTCAGGCCTTGGAAGACTTCTGGGTAGGACAATGATAGGATGAAGGTGATGCTTGAAGATAATGTAGGAATGGGGCAGAAAAAAAAAGGTCAATCTGGTCATTTTAATAATATAGTCATGAAGTGCTATAGTTTAATGCAACTTGAAATGAACTGACCGGGCTAAGAGAAATTGCAAATTAAATAGTTCTTGCGGTTGGTTTTTATGGTTGGAACTTAGATGCACATTTTCCTGTTAAAAGCAATACTAATGATTTTCCTTTTTTTTAAGATTTTTGTTTTTGATGTGGACCATTTTTAAAGTCTTTATTGAATTTTGTTACAATAATGCTTCTGTTCTATGTTTTTTGGTCGCGAGGCCTGTGGGATCTGAGCTCCCCGACCAGGGATCAAACCCGCACCCCCTGCATTGGAGGCTGAAGTCTTAACCACTGGACTGCCAGGGAAGTCCCTGATTTTCTATATGTATTTAACATATTTGAATGCAATCATTCCGCCAGGGAATCCAACATGCTTGAAAAATACCAGGACATCACTTTGGAAAGGTCTACCCTTATCAGACGAAGAGTGAACATTCTTCAGAACCCTTGGTTATTTTAAAGCATGAAACACAAACTCTACATTTATTTGGAGTCTTTTTTTTTTCTTTAGAGAGAGAGAGACAAAAAAATATCATTGAGTCCTTTACTGTTTGAATTTTTTCATAGAGCTCCCCCCTACTTACAATCTTGCAACATTATAGAAAAACTATCACAGAATTTATGAACTATTTCTTAAATAAATAGTAGAATCACAGTATCTTAAACCGATTAAGGGGAACCAATCTCTGCCAATGAAAGGTTTTAGAGTGAACTTGAATTAAAATAAAGCAGTATTATTTTCAAGCCCCTTATACTACTTCAAAATAGGGCAACATTAATTTTTCCCATAGAGATTGTTATAGACTGTTCAGTAAATAAACGGTTAAAAGTTGTCTGCAATTAGCATTCCCATTTATTAATGTGAATGAATACATAGTGTTTCAGGATGTTTGAAAACAGTGTGTCCTCTAATATTTTAAGTATTCCCTTCCCTCGTACTCTCATGATAAAGTGTTAGAAGGTGAACCTCCGCTAAAGCCTCTTTTTTTATGTATTTTAAATTCTAAATAAGATTTGGGAATGGTTCCGACTTTTCCATACTGAAAATAAGCAATACTCATTAATATCCAAAAGCCTTTATTTATAAGCTAAGATCACTGTGTATTTCCCCATCTTCTTGAGCCCTAAGGCCCTGCTACGACAAGGCATGGTTTTCAGGGAAGTCCCTTGGTGACTAAGGCCAATCCTTTTCAATATAGTATCTTTAATAAGCAGTGAGCCCCAGCCTTTTAATTCCTTTTGTTGGAGGGTTAAAGGTGCGCAAGGTGAACTTCTTGCCATCTCCAATTTGTTCCTTGTCTCTCTGTGCATGTGGGCCTCGCATCAGCATTGCAATAACTCTCAAGGGTCAAAATGTAAGCACCCTCTGCCCTACGTTACTGCATAGCGGTTGTGTTTTTAGCTCTTCCACAACTCTCTGCTGTGCTCCTGTTACTTTGTATTATTGCCAGCCCCTTTGATACATCCCCACCTGCCCCTTCATCTCTCTCAATGTCAACGTATACACCAGGTGACGGCATTATCAGCAAGGTCAACATCAGCACCCCTACACCGTTGTGTCAGCAGCTGACCCCGTGCTGGCTCACGCATTATTTTAAATTCAAATCCATTTATTTCGTGCTGGGATTTTACTGATATTTAGAGGGAAATGTATCTGCTGGCGGGAAAAGGGAGAAGCAGACATTTTTTCTTTTTGTGTGTGAAGGATGGAACTCTTGTTCTTATGAAGGGTTGATCTGTAATCCTTATGCTTTCTGTCTGGGTTCTTCTAACCTATCCGGTGACATCTTTTCCTAGGAATTACCTTTCTATATTTCACATAAAGCTTAGGATCTCTAGATAAGGCTGTGCTTTAAGACGACAAAAGCTGTTTATAAGACAAAAGTTGTGACTCTTAAACTGCCTATGTGCATCAAGCCTCTAAAGAGATGGCCGCCCCCCTCCCGTTTGTTTCTGCTAATGCTTTAGACTAAAATGGGGATATTCTTAGTGCTATGAGATTATCTGTCAAAGAGGTGACCTTCTTGTGCACGAGTAACTTTAAAGATTCTTTGTGTGTTCCTCTAGTACAATAAGAAGAAGTCCTCAGATGATTATCTTGGGACAGATGGCTTTTACCTGGCGGTAAGGACTCCTGCCCTTCAAGAAGGCCCTGTGGGACATTCCTCCTCGCTCAGATCCTGCTCAAGTGTTCTTCCCCACTTCCCCCCAACTTGCAGCTTTTCACCTCATTTCCAGGCAGCCCTGGAGTCAGATTTCCTTTTTTTTCTTTTATTATTCTTTTTATTGGAGTAGAGTTGCTTTACAGTGTTGTGTTAGTTTCTGCTGTACAACGAAGTGAATCAGCTGTACGTATACGTTTATCCCCTCTCTTTTGGATTTCCTTCCCAAGGTCAGCACAGAGCGCTGAGTAGAGTTCCCTGTGCTCTACAGCAGGTTCTCAGTAGTTCTCTATTTTATACATCGTATCAATAGTGTCTATATGTCAATCCCAATCTCCCAATCCACCCCACTCCCTCTTTCTCCCCGTGGTGTCCATTTGTTTGTTCTCTACGTCTGTGTCTCTATTTCTGCTTTGCAAGCAAGTTCATCTGTACCATTTTTCTAGATTCCACGTACCTGCATTAATATACGATATTTGTTTTTCTCTTTCTGACTTACTTCACTCTGGATTTTCTATAGTATTAGCAAAGGAGAAGGATGTGGTCCGTGTCCTTGCTTCTTCTTGCTCATGAGTTGAAGCTGCACCCACACTCTTGATTCTATCTGCTCATTCATTCATTTGTTAATATTTATTGATGACCTCATGTGAGCCTGTTGCTAAGTGAAGCTATGAAGATATCTCCACATTCCCAGAACTACATATATGATTTACTCAAGAAATAGTCACTGCCCCCCAATTGAAAAACAAGAATGAACAAAGAGGAATACTGTAGCCTTTTCCTATATGAATGAGCCTTTTAAAAGGGTGGGCAATCTAGAAGTTCCAGTCCCAAAAGTCAAAGAGAGCAAAGGGGACATCTGAATGATCAAAATTATAATCAGTTTTAGACAAAGCCATCCGTAGAGATTAGACCATCCCTGACAACAACTGGTAGAAGTTTTCTGAAAATAATTCTTATGACAACTTGTCATCTACTCACCTGTATTGGACAAATTATTTTATTTATCTGGAACATACTTCACAAGCCTTTAAATCAGTCATTTTTTAAAAATTAAAGATCACTTACTATGTCCCAGACCCAGAGAAGAGAAGTATAAATATCCGAGGGTTTTCAGCCAAGAAGCGTACCATTTAACGGAAGGGACAGAGGACAGGACACAAAGCACTGCAGTTCCCTGAGGCAAGTGTCATGGGAGCATCGAGGATGAAGTGACCGCGGTGCAAGGACAGGGGCCAGGCAGAGAGGCAACACAGGCAAACGCTAGCGACCAGCAGGATCCTGCAAGCTCAGGTAGCCCAGTCTGGCCAGAGAAGCTCTTATGAACCAGAGACAGCTAAAGTTAGGCTGGATGCCCGCTAAGTAAGTGTTATTTTATCCTGAAAGACCTTGAGCAGGAAAGAAACAAGATCAAATTTGCATTTTAGAAAGGGCACTGTGACAGAAGTGTGAAAGATAAACTGGAACAAGCAGAGACTAGAGATGGAGAGAGGAGAGGGAGATAATGAGGACATGAACTTGCAGGGCAGCGCTTCCGTGGAGCTTCTGAAACTGGCATTTTACCCTCTTTAATGTCTGCCTCTCTACCCACACACACACAATTTGTGTAATCTTTACTTCTAACCGGTCCTCTTCATAAACAAAATCTCACAGCAGTTCATTATTTGAGAGCACAGTGTGGTTCACAAAAATATTTTAGACACATTTTCTAATACAACACCCAACAATATATGTTGCATGTCCAAAACTGCTTGGAGAGTACAATGGCATGATTACACCAAAACAAATAATAGTGCCCTATTTGATTAAACACTTTTATAATATTTAAATTAAGAAACACACAGACCAGGACAAATGAGTAGAAGAATAATTAAAAATGAGAAAGATGCCCCACCACTAGTGTTTGGAAATTAATTTGGTCATGAGGGGAGAATACAGGCTGGGGAATTTTTACCCAGTGGGTTACTGATCGGCTAGAAGGGCCAGAAGATGGGGAGAGTGCTGACAGGCATAAATATCACAGGTTTTAGAGCTGCCTTGGCATAAAGATGGCTGGTATCCCCTCTGCACATCAGGCCTGAAATCACACAAGCCATTACATCATCGTGGCAATGCCTTTGTCACACCCCACGTCTGATCCAAATCCATGAGAACCCAGACGGCCGGGAGTGCTATTATGGGGAAGGAATCAAGCTTAGCTTTTCAAAAATGCTTCCTTCGGGGATCGTAATCATGACCCTATACATCAGCCATCACTGAATCACGTCATGTCACCAGGTGTCTGGTATAGACCATGCAAGGACGGAGAACTCTGATGATGCTTGTTGGACCACATTGTGGGCACGGTATCAACAAATTAGTCCTCGGGTGTACACAGAGGGAGAGTGTTGCAATCTTTGGGTGTGATCTTAACAATACGGAATTGAATACTGGGCACACGATTATGAGAATATTGTGTCTGACTGTGTGGTTTCTTGAAGAGTGATATATTAGAACTTGAAGTAAGTTAGAGGGATGGATATCAAAGTTGTTCAAAGAATCAGTCCCATCGTGGATACTGAGTCGTTCTTATTAGATAAAGGAAAGCTATGCACTAATGCCATTTTTCAATGAAATATATGTTCTTAATGAAAGTTGCACATGGGTCTTCCCCGGCAGTCCAGTGGCTAAGACTCCAGGCTTCCGATACATGGAGCACAGGTTCAATCCCTGGTCCGGGATCTAAGATTCCCACATGCCAATGGGCACAGACAAAAAAAATAAAAAAAGAATGTTGCACATTATGTATGGAATGCAGAATACGCTCGCCTTAATTAAGTGCCTTTAAAAAAAAAATAAAGGACTAAGCGTAGAGTTATCTGGATAGTATTTTAGGAATACACTGGAAGATCTCTAGAAAATTTTTTCCTGGGATGTTCTTGGACCATGCTACTTTATTTTTACCAATCCTACCTCTCACATTTTAAAATGTACCTGTCTTTAATAATAAATGTTGTTCAATTAAGCTGCTTCTTTTCCTTTCTAATTTTTATCCTTGAATATGATATGGTTTCCAACGTACTTTAAAAAGATAAAATTAAAAGAAACTAGGTGTTATATATTTTTATATCTAATACAATCATTCTTTTCCTGACTGAAGAGATTTTCTTTCCTTTTATTTTTTTATACTTGTGTTTGTGTAAGGGTGAGAGCGTTTTATTGAATCTTAAAGTTAATGTTAAAAATCACTTTAAAAATCATTATGGTGTTAACTTTGCCTTGAGACATAACTGAGGAAAAGGTCTCACATACAACAGAAGCAAATAGAGCATTATATTTTATAGCTGCATATTATTTCACTAGCCTCCTATTCAAAAATGATAGCGATAGTCATCTCTAAGCTGTGTGCTTACTACATAGCAACGCAGAAAATTTGAGTTTGGGCAAATATGTCCATGTATCATTATTAAATTATGCTAAACAAATTACTGGTAAATGTGGACAAATGCCTTATAAAAATATTGACAGTATTTAATGATTATATACAACCATTATATAAATGAATATGTAAAACAAATTAATTTTCTACAAACATATTTATTGTATCTCTATCATATTAATTATGTTGCTCTTTAAATAAAGATAAATTTAATGAAGTCTACAGAATTTGTTAATTTATCTCAAATGAGAAAAATAAAAAATACCTATCTCATACAAAATATTTTTTGTACAAAATTATTATGAACTTCTTAAAATAGAAATATTTAAAATCCAAATGCAATTTAGGATATACTTTGCTTTAAATATTTAATGAAATAATTAAGTCTTATGAAGCCAACATCCTTTATTTTTAAATTATAGATCCTTAGAAACTCATACTTTTCGTTTTTATTGAATAATTCATTAACTATAGTTATTTCATAAAAATTTTGACTAACATATGAATATCAACTCTTCAAATTTAAGAATTATACTTTGTCTTGTAGTCTTTTTAATGCAGTGTTATTCATATTTTATATGTATTCTCCTCTGTTTATCTGTGAAGATAATGTTAAGATGTTTATTAGCAACATTATTTATAATTATTATATTGAAATCCTCTGACTTAACCTAATCAGAAATTGTTTCTTTCTCCAGTAGACACCCCTGCATGTTGGATTTATAGCAAATGAGGCTGAAATTTATTTGAGGAAAGGGAAAGCTTTCTTTTCAGTGTGTATGTTTGTGTGTGTGTAATTTTATCTTACACACAAACATCATGAGACTGAAAAATTTACATTTTCATTTGTTTCATGTGTTTCTGTCCTTTGTTTTCTCATCTAACTTTCTAAGGTACTTTTTCTGAATCATCAGGAGATGAACCATCTACTTCAGTCTTTTGATGTGAACACTTTGGGCCTAATTATGTTTCATAACGCGCTTTTCACTTGAATAAACTTTATCATTTTTTTGTAAAAACATCAATGAAAAGAAACTTTCATTCCCCCATCTTTAATACTAAATAAAAACGGAGGAAGAAGAAGTAGACTATTTATCAAATGCATATTGTGTGTTTTAATTCATCAAATACATATTGAACATGAATGTGTTTTGTTGATGACAAGAAACACAATGATAAAAGCAAATAACACGGCCAAGCAACTGAAGACCTCCTGGGGAGACTGACAATCAAACGGGAAGTCATCAGGAAGTTCACTGAGAACCCCAGGGCTTCCCTGGCGGCGCAGCGGTTGAGAATCCACCTGCCGATGCGGGGGACGCGGGTTCGTGCCCCGGTCCGGGAGGATCCCACGTGCCGCGGAGCGGCTGGGCCCGTGAGCCGTGGCCGCTGCGCCTGCGCGTCCGGAGCCTGTGCTCCGCGACGGGAGAGGCCACAGCAGGGAGAGGCCCGCGTACTGCAAAAAAAAAAAAAAAAAAAAAAAAAAGAACCCCAATGGGCAAATCACTAGGTGTTGCCAGCTCTCACAGAAGAGGTACCTAATCCAGAGCAGGGGGACTTTGAATGGCTTCCTGGAGGTGGTGGCTTCTGAGGACAGAGGGCATGAGCTAGATAAGTAACCAAGTGCAGAGAAGTAGGGGTGGGGGGGGAGTTACCAGAAAGCACAAAGGCTTGGAACTGAAGGAGTGTGTCTTCTTAGGGAATGGCAGGAAGTTGGTGAGGCTCCTTCTATAATCTATTCAGATTTTCTAGAAAAACAAAAAAGCAACGGCAAAAATAGGCTGCCTCACCATGCACAGATTTTGAGAAACCAAAGCTAGAAAGTCTGGAACTGTCGCCACTTTTTCATCCCGCCAGCCCTTTGCGGATCAAGGGCGCCCATGACCTCAGGGAAGCACACATGAGCCTGAGTGGATGAGAAATTCAGGGGACTATCAGGGAGAACGAAATTAACGAAAACTAATATTTCAGATTAGTGCCCCAGTGCGCACACTGTCTACCGGAGGACTGTGATGACCAAGGGAGAAGTCAGGCATAAACAGAGCAGCTCAGGAATCACATGGATCCTCACCAGTAAGTTGCTTCTGCCGCCTCTTCCAGGGGGATTTTCCGTGTTCTGGTTTTCACCTTTTACATCAGCCTAGAGAAATTCCATTCTGCAGGTGACGCTCTTGCCCGCTTCCACACCCTGCACTTTTCCCAGCTGGGAGGACACCTCTCAGAGGGAGACTGAGCCCTGGGCCCAAGGCCCTGGCCAGTCCCAGGCAGGGTGGGAGGAAAGGACCACCCAGCTTGGCTGATGGGAGAGAAGCCAACATATAAGTGCTCACCGGCGTGTGAGGACTAGGTCTCCTGCGGTGGACTGAGGCAGGAGTCAAGCTTTAAAGGAGAACTAATTAAAAACACAAAAGAAAGGGAAGAACCATCATTAACCACGATGCTGGTCAAAGAGTACAAAAACCAGAAGCGCCCCTAAGGACGGCACGTCCCCATTTTGGAGTTTGCACGGTGAAGGGTGAGATGAGTGAGCTGTGCCAGGATGTATTCCCTCCTCCGTTTGTTAGAACTGGCTGAAAACTGCTGGGTAGGATTGCATTTGTGTAATTTGCTCTTTTCCAAGCCCTGCATGGCGCCGTGAACAGAGAGACACAGATGCATATGCCTGATGATTGTACAGATGATTACTTAGTCCTTACATATCAGGTAGGAATAATGATGTAAAATTCCATGGAGGCTTTCAACTGGGAATTTGCGCTTTCATTAGAAGTGGAAATAGTTAGCTCAATGATTAAAAAAACAAACAAAAACAAAACAAACTTTCTAAACATTAGAAATGAGGTCACTCCGATTCTAGATTATAGCATACTACTTGTTACAGAAACATATTTTTTCATCATTTCTGTCTGTTCTCTCTTGATGGGGGACTGAAAAAGCTGCCAGGCCTGGAGATGGCAATTCTCTAAAGATCTAGATGAAGGTCAAGAGAGACAAATATTCCAGCTGCTGGCCTCATTCTCTCACAGGCTGAGCACGGACCGTGTTTCTACGCTAAAAATTGGGAACATAGCCAGGAAAAGCCAGAATGAATTAATCCTCTGCAAAATGCTCTGTTAGGGAACTGCTTTCACCTGCGGTGAGCAAGCCAAGTGAAGTGAAATGAGGAGGGCACGGGGTGTGGGAGAGCTTTCTCAGCAGAAGGATAAACATATGGAATGTTCCAGAAACTTGAAGTATTTGTCTACGGCTAGAGCAATGAGTACAGGAGGAGAAGCCTGGCAATGATTTGCAAAGCAGGCATGGGTCCTTCATGGAGTTTGTGATGTGCCATTCTCACACTGATAGCACATCACTCTTCATGCTTCAGACAACCTGAACCACGGAAGGGGGTGTCATTTACCACTTAGAAGGCCAGCCAGCTGTTCCATCACTTGTTATTTCCCGACAACAATGTCAGATCTACCTCTACGTAGGCATCTGATGTGTGGGAGTTGAAATTCATTTCCCATGTCCACGTACAGAGTTACACAACATTCAACAGATGGGTGTACCATTTTATACAACAGATGATATGGATTGAGAACTACTGAAGGACTTAGTCACTACCTACCATGGTGACTGCCACACACATTAGTTATAAGCAAGAAAATCGTTTCACTGAAAAATACGAGAGAGATTGTATCAAATGGGGGTCACTGATATTGATACGTATCCCATCCCTCTGATAAAGACCCACTGTGGGTTTAGGTAAGTTGCTAACTGGGTAAAGTTAATTCTAGTAAAATCAGAATCATGAAGAACTCAGACCTATTTGGAATATAGGCTTGATTAACTCTGTGATGTAAAACTCTCTTAACAGCTGAGATGCTGGCAGAGGGCACAGAAAACATAGAATAGAAGGTAAAAGATTAGGTTATAAATAGCAACTCTGTTTAGTTAAAGTATGAACATTAAACTCACAGCTAACATCCTACTGGCAGCAGTTTGGTTTTGACCTATAGAGAAGTGTGATCACAGAGCTTTTTAAGGATGGTGGGACTGGCTCTCAAAAATATTTCCCCCACTCATGATGAAAGGTGGATCTTCTGACCTCCCAGGGTAAGTGGATGAATCCACCCTAACATTCCAGCTTCCATAAGCCTTTGGATTCCATACTCTACAGTATAAAGGCAGCTCTGGCATTTCAACTTCATTTAGTGCAGGCTATCTGCTGGTGCACTTCTAAGCCAACCAACCAGCCAAACAATTAGAGCACTTTCTAACCCCTCGAACTGCAAAATTAAAATCCAGAATCTCTGCTTAGTGAGTCCATATTAATAAAATCATCCTGACCCAGCTTTATGTTTCCTCCACCATGGTCTGACATCCCTAGTATCCATTCCCACATATATTCCCTGGATTTTTTTTTTTTTTTGAGATATCTTTTGCCTAGTTGAAAAAACTCAATGTTACAAATCCTCCAGTCTTAAAACTTTGGTTCAGCCTAGCCACTCAGCCTTGGTCTCTCCAGAATCATATATTCCCACCGAGATGAAGGAATCCATTTCAATGGTAACATCTCCCAACTTTATTCTCAGCCTGCAAGGGACAACCATTACAGTACCTTCCTGCGGTTCTTGTGTTCTTTTTGTTGATGCATTTCTCAGTCTTTCCTGGGTGGCACAGTTAAGTGAGCTTCAGAAGAGTTGTATAGATTCAGCTGCTAGAGTAGTGAGAAGTGATAGCCAATCTCTCACAGGAGCACAGAGGAATGAGTTCACGGTAGAAATAGAGTACAAGCTAGACTTTAAAAAGAGGTAGCATTTAGATGTTTGTTGAAGTAGAGAGGAAAGTCATGAAGAGAAACAAATCTATCAAAGACAGCCCATGTGATGCTTACACATCAGTCAGTAAACTACCCAATCCAGTTAAAGGGCAAGGGTTAGAATAGATTCCAAGAAGGATTACAGTAAGATGCCTATCCTATAAACTCATTTGGAAACCTAATGTCTACTGTATCATTTAAGGGACATCTGAAACATAAGAAAGTGAACAAATTATTAAAGGAACCAGAATATGTGCAGTTATGAATATTCAATAGAATTATTGTGGTGATCATTTCACAATATATACATATATTAAATCATTATGTTGTACACTTGTAAATAATATAATGTTATATATATTAGAAAAAACAGAACAAAAAATGAGAATATATAGAAGCACTATAGATGTTATTAGAAAGTATTCATTGCATGAACTCTATGTTAACAATCGATTTTTACTATGGTTATTTTAGGTTCTTAATCTATAATATGGATATGAGTTTCACATCAGCTTTATTGTTTCTGGGCATCTTTTTATTCTCTGCTTTTTATTGTTACTTTTTTATTCAAGTTACTGTCTTTGTACTCCTAAGGGTGAAACAGAGTTTTTAAAGGATTGAATGGGGTACAATTGTTCTAACTTCCTCTTTTTTTCTTTCCTCTTTTTTTTTTTTTTTGGAATTGTCTTTCACTTGACTATCAATATTCCCTCTTCAGTACTGACTGATGGCAGCTTTCAAGAGAAAAAAATCAATCACCTACATGAATGACAGAGATCAGGTATCATTTAGACAAATGCATGCCTTCTGCCACCAGCAACCCTATTTATAGGAAAAGACAACTTTATGAACCATTTGGCACATGTTCAGTGGTAAAATTATTCTTTCTTCTCTTTTACATTTTAAAGTTACACATTTTCTAAGTGACTTTCAAGTGTCATACATTAATGACTAGGTGAAATTAAGTCCTCCACCCCCCAAAGCAACACTTACCAGGTTTTTACATAGCTTCACTTCCATTAAAGGTTATATACTTTGGAAGAAATGTAGTGTTGCGTCGGAGATTTCATTGTCCCTCTATCAAGGGTGGTTTTTCTGATTATTCTTTCTGAAAGTATACTTTATGGTTCAATAAATGACTCGAACATTTTAAGCATAACCTTATCGTTATAAAAACATATCTAATTTTACTTTTGCTTAAAGTATATAGTTTAAGAGGAGTATTCAGATGCCAGAAGTAAATGCCAAGAGATCGTCAGGTTTTCTCTATCACTAGATAAAAAGAAGTAAAACTTTCATTCTACCAAGAAACAATAGTTCTTTTCAATTCCTAAAGTCAAAATACTAGGCAGTCTTAAATCTCCTTGACCATGGATTCTATCTCAATATTCTAAATGCATAAGCAATTACTGTAGTAAGTAAGCAAGTGAATGAATCCTATTTTTATGGCCAGAGGTTCAAAGATCCAAATTTTTTCAGGACACATATTTAATATTTTACAAAGCAGTTTATCAAATATAATAGTAAGGCATCACAAGAAATGAAATATTTAGAAATACATACTGGAGGAAATAAAGCATTGATATTCATGCAAGTACTGAGAAGTACATCAGCATGAAATAAAATGAAACTAAATACTGAACAGCTCCATATGCCCTGTTATAATTTAGTATTCTTATTTTCAATACAAAGTCCTGGTTTTCATCTGGTCGCTGCTCATTTATGAACTATATTTTAAAAAACTATCAACTCACTATTTAATTCCCACTTCTACTTATCCAACTATGTTCAAACTCCTCAGCCAAGATTTTAATTGATTTTTGTGGTAGCCAGTTGTTAATAGGATAATTTGTCAATACAATAATAAAACAATGGTCTTAATGGCTCTCGTTGCTCAGTTCATCAGATAACAGAGTTGAGTTTTCTTTCATTAATTGAATTCAGGTGTAGGATTTGTTGGATGAAAGATATAAATCCCTGTGGAATGGTGGAAATCTGGGTCAGAGATCACGGAAAAATTAGTTAAGCATGATGGGTCAACAGAGACCCAGACAGGTGTCCCAGCTTTGTTTCTCTGTGTCACTTCCTGTGCTCTCTCTTAAACACTGGTCTGTTGAGCTCTGGCACACAGGTCAACACATGTATGTCTGAGTCTGTAGTAAATTAGAAACCAGGCTAGGATTCCTTATACTCACAAACACATGACCCCAAACACCCAGACGGTATTAACCTCTCAAGATAAAAATATTTCACTGTATGTTTAATGTTTTCAAAGACAGTAGTGAGATATTTTCTTCTCCTTCAAGATGAGTGATAATTTTAAAAGAGATGCAAATAATTTTCCTTTCTTGACACATAAAGAAAAATAAAACATAAGATGTTCATTTATACCCAAAAGGAACCTAGAATTGTTGAGAAAAGGAATTGATTCTAGTCGAAATACATCTCTATTTTTAAAACTATCCTTAATATTTCAGTCTTGATATTCTGTAGTGGGTTTTTTTACATTTAAAACCAATTTATTACTTCATTTTTTCTGAACAACAGTGGTAAAATTTATGACATGGGCCAGTAGGAGTAGTATTGTTGCACAGATAAAGAAATGGACAAATTGGTTTCAGACTACAGTTATGCCGTCAGTGATTTGAGGTTGGATTCCACCTAGAATTTCTCTATTCCATCTAGTGCTTTTGCCACTGGACCACACTGCTACTAATTTAAGTGTAAGGCTTCCCACCCCATATACAACCACAGTATCATTTACTCCCTGTCCCCCCCCAATTTCTTTAATTTTTTATTGAAGTATAATTGATGTACAATATTATATGTTAGAGGTGTACAATATAGTGATTCACAAATTTTAAAGGTTATACTCCATTTATAGTTATTATCAAATATTGGCTATATTCCCTGTCTTGTACAATATATCCTTGTAGCTTATTTTTTATACATTTTATACATAATAGTTTGTACCTCCTAACCTCCTGTGACCCCTCCCCATTTCTCTCTCCCCACTGGTAACCACTAGATACTTATATGTAGTTTGGAAATGGGATACAGATACCCCAATATAATGTTAAGGGCCCTCCTATAAAGTCTTAAACATGATCTGCCCTACCTGCAAAATGTTGCATAGACTGCTTCTGGGAGCTACAGCGAAGATATTTTAAAGTTATGAGTCAAAATATCTTTCCTTGGAGGTGATGGAACCTAACATACTGTAGCAGGAGGAGCCGGGAGCACAGCTGGAATGTGTTACATTAAAGAACAATGGTGGGGGGCTGCCCTGGTGGCGCTAGTGGTTGAGAGTCCGCCTGCCGATGCAGGGGACTCGGGTTCGTGCCCCGGTCCGCTGAGCCTGCGCGTCCGGAGCCTGTGCTCTGCAACAGGAGAGGCCACAACAGTGAGAGGCCCGCGTACCGCAAAAAAAAAAAAAAAAAAAAAAAAAAAAAGAACAATGGTGAGATCCATCCTGGTTGGACCAAAGCATGAACTTACACAGGGGCATCCTTGGCTCCAACCCTTATAGATTCAATACGGCCTATCCCAGGTCTCTTGGATAAAGTTACATAAACTTCATGCTTAAAGTTCCTCTCATTTCTTTAGTTTGCAAACACGAATAGGGCCAGAGCCACACCATGACTGCCTTTTTACTTATGAATGTCCCCCTCCTGGCTGAGACAACTGTTTAACAGTACAGGCTGGAGATCACACCCAGCCCTACACTAACTCAGCAACTCACAAGCCGAGCAAAAAGAATCCCAAACCAATCTCTCCTCACTGCCCACAAATCTGCTTTGGCTCAGCTGGGAGTCTGGTGGACAGAGTCTTGTAATTATTCCATGGGAAACAGAAGACAGGGCTGCATTTAAATGCTATGCACTGATCCCATAAGCTTCATTATTTATTTTAATAAAACATGGTTGTTTTTGTTTAAAAAAATATTCTGCAGTTAACCTATAGCTATGCCACTTACAGTTCTTTTTTATTCTGTCATTTTATTATACTTTTAAAAGTTGCCACTGGGCTTCCCTGTGGTGCAGTGGTTGAGGGTCTGCCTGCCGATGCAGGGGACACGGGTTCGTGCCCCGGTCCGGGAAGATCCCACTTGCTGCCGAGCGGCTGGGCCCGTGAGCCGTGGCCGCTGCGCCTGCGCGTCCGGAGCCTGTGCTCCGCAGCGGGAGGGGCCACAACAGTGAGGGGCCCGCGTACCGCAAAAAAAAAAAAAAAAAGTTGCCACTTATGATTCTTGTCCATAACCTGTTACTATTCTCAGTGATAAACATAGTAGAGTTATTCTGAAGTATCTACAAAATAGAATCCAGATTGAATGTAAAACATGGTCTTAGACACTCAGAAGAACTCTACTGTAAAGGCTCTTTCTGATCATATAAGCTCAGTAAATGGGTACACACAGAAACCATAGCTTAATTGTGGCCTTATTTATGCCATGACTCCCTAACACACACACGTGCGCACACACACACACACACACACACACACCATATATTGTTTCTTCTCACTAAAAGACTTTTTCATAAGTTTAAGAGCTCTTAACTCCCAAAGTAAGCCTAACTCAGGAAAAAAAAGAAGCTAAGACAAATGGATTTAAGGTGAAAAAAATCAAAATGATATTCTATACAAAAGAAGCTAGTCAGCCCTGGAAAGAAAAGCTGAAAGAGCTATGTAAATTTTATTGAAATATTTAAACTAAACGTATTTCATACATGTTGCAATAATTATTTGTGCTACAGGTTAAGAAATGTTTGTATGTCATGTAAGTCCTACTTTGATAGTATCCTATTGGGTAAGTGTGCATTTTTTCTGTTTGTTATCTTTCATAGATTCTAAGATGCATCATTTTTTCTCATTTTAGCATCTCTGAAATTGGGATGTATCTTAACATCACTGTTTTATCAGTTATGACAGTGATGTTTTTGTGTCTTACTGATTCATATAACAATGGTGCATAATATATAATGATGGCATCTTAGATTTGAAGAAATACAGATGCAAGCTATCCCTCATTTCTACAATAACGATCTTTCACTGGTATAACACTTTTCAGTATGTCCACTCATAATCATGTCTGATAGTGTGACTGAAAAAAAATGGCAATTTCCCACCCTAGATGGAGGAGGGGAGGTAAATAGAATTGACCGGGAGCTGGTGCCACAACCAGAGCAATTTAGTTTTGTTTCTGCATGTGTGTTTGTGGCATCACCAGGTCCCAAAATTATTAATAAAACAAAGTCCTTCACCCCAAAATGGTACCTACTTTGACCTAAAGGGTTTTCATTTTTTCAAAGGGTGCGCTTCCTTAACAGGGCTGAGTAAGGGCACTAGGAAATCGACATCTCTCATCTCTTTAATGGTTGGACGACTCAGGTTCTCCAAGTTCAAGGTGTTAGAATCCCTTGGCCACCCCGGAGGCTCTACTGGGACAGATGCAAGAGGCTTCGCTACCTAGGCTGAGGTCTGGGGGACTCGACGGTGAGGATCCACGACGGAACCAAGATTGGGGGCCTCCTTCTGCTGAGGATGTGAAGTTTTCATGAGGAGGATGGATGAGTCAGCCTGAGCAGTTTGAAGAGAAAAACACAGACAGTCTAGGCAGGAATCTGAGGAAAGAGAAATCACGTGGCAGCAAAGGGAGCAAAGAGAGCATCCGAAGGAAAACGGTCCTCCTTCTCGGAAAGCAAAAAAAGTGAAGTCCAATGCCTATGACTGCCCTAAAATCCACTTCCTGTTCTATCACAGTCTTGCTGGAGGCTGCGAACAGGGCAGCCAGACAAAAGGAGAGAGGAGGATCCTTCTTCCTGATCGCTTCGGACTGGAGCAAGCCAAGACCCTCTCGGTTAGGACCACAAAGAAAATGATCTGCGAAGATCCTCAGCTATTGTCAGAGAAACAGTCAGGTTAACCCTCTGAGTGCCCCCAGCGCGGCAGGGCAGCCCCGGCAAGGGGAAGGGGCGGAAGCAGGTACCATCCTGTACTCGGTATGAGAGACAATTACAGTTTTCATTTCACAGATGTGCAGATCAAGT
The DNA here is from genome assembly GCF_026419965.1 of Kogia breviceps. Lineage (NCBI taxonomy): Eukaryota > Metazoa > Chordata > Mammalia > Artiodactyla > Physeteridae > Kogia > Kogia breviceps. The sequence continues at coordinate 4,069,792 of NC_081320.1, forward strand.
AACTGAAAGGTTAAGCAACTTGCCCAAAGTCTAACATTTACTTAGCTTGAAAGTGCTAGAAAAGAACCTAAAGGTCTTTTTTTTTTCTTGGAGGTACGAGGGCCTCTCACCGTTGTGGCCTCTCCCATTGCGGAGCACAGGCTCCGGACGCGCAGGCGCAGCGGCCACGGCTCACGGGCCCAGCCGCTGCGCGGCACGTGGGATCCTCCCGGACCGGGGCACGAACCCGCGCCTCCTGCATCGGCAGGCGGACTCCCAACCACTGCGCCACCAGGGAAGCCCGAGACTTAAGGTCTTTTACTCCAAAGTTATCACTTTTCATGATGCAATGCCCTGTACGCATTGCCAACTCAGTCTCATTACTAGAAACCTTTGTGCATATGTGGGACACTTGGCTGTGTCACTATCCCTTCAGATAATTTACAATAAAAGCTCGAACGACATAGAAAAGGTCTGCAACTGTCTCTCTGATTAATTCTTTCCTTCCAGTAATATGGTCAATTGAAAACCAACTCTTAAATGTCAAGGTCATATGTTAGGGCCCAGAATTTTAAACATTTTCAAATGGCTTTGATGCCACTTAACTGTATTTGCTTCTACTAAGTGAATTTTGATATACATACATTATATATTTTCCAAATAGTGGATATTAAACTTAATTGCCCCAATTTTAAACATTTATTTAAAATCATATCAAGAACAGTTTTATTTTTACATCCTCAAAGATTCAACGTACAAATTAAAAATGGGCCAATGCCATTCAATATTCAAATTTTTATCAGGAGTTGCAGTTGTTTTTATGGTTTTTTATTATATTTATACTTATTATATTTATAAAATATATTTATATATTTTACAAAGAAGATCTGATGCATATATCCAATGGAATATTACTCAACCACAAAAAAGAATGAAGTAATGCCATTTGCAGCAACTTGGATGGACCTAGAGATTATCATACTAAGTGAAATACATCAGACAGAGAAAGACAGATACCATATGATATCACTTATATGTGGAATCTAAAATATGACAAAAAAGAACTTATCTACAAAACAGAAACAGACTCACAGGCATAGAGAACAGACTTGTGGTTGCCAAGGGGAGGGGCTTGGGGGAGGGATGGACTGGGAGGTTGGGGTTAGCAGGAAAAAATAAAAGTGCTGTTATTTATCTTGAAGCACGCGTGCTATTAAGAAAGGCACAAGACCAGTGATGGTTGGAGACTGTTGTGTGAAGTGGTGGATGAATGAGAACCTCTGGGCACGTCTGTCTGATCGGCTGTCTGGATAACCGAAACCAACACTCTTATTCTGTCTACATTACCTAGATGATTTGAATTAGATCTGGATAATTTAGAAGAAGAATTGGGAAAAAGAGACTGGCCTAAAATACTGATATTGGCCAACAGTATTATAAACATTCACCAGGTAACTACAAAATATTACCTCCTTAAATCACTCAAGAAACACCTAGCTTGACTTTGCAGGGAGACTTCTCTCTGAGGGATCTGCCCAGCTTATACTCACCCCGTTTCTCTTCCTTCCTTATCAGACTGCTTTTCCAGCACTACTCGGGGTGCAAGAGTACTTTGGAGGGTATTTTGTTTCTTTGTTTTCGTTGTAATAGAAGCTAGTTCAAGACAGAGACCTGGTGATGGTCTCTGATGGTTTGAATCTCAATTCCTGGCACTTACAAAGACAATTTCTCCCTTTTTCATGGCAATAACATTGTGCAAATAAAGCTTTTTCTTTTTTTCATTACATTTCTTTCATCAAAATTTGTTCAGCAAAATATTTCCAACTTTCTCATTTCCAATGCCAAGCAACATCCTTGGCTGAGGTCCCCACAGACTACACAGAAAACGTTGGAACCAAAAGACTCATCTTTTAGTACAAAAGAAAGATCTGACCTTACCTAAGGCATACAGTAAAATTTAAACTATTTTTTTTATCTACTATTACTTTACTATTAATTCTTTTTGAAACCTAATTTTAGAATAAAGCAAATATCCATGCACAGACATCTTAAAAAGAAAGAAAGAAAGAAATCTTTAAACGGAACAATTTCCAGTTTAAAATAAAGAAATGAAATTACTCACGAGATTTTAACATACCAGCTGGCCCCAATACAATTACACAAATGGAATACATTTTAAAATTATATATCACAATTTGAAGCGATTTTACACTTTTATACTTTTAGAGTTGGCAAATGAATAAATGCCATCGTTTTTCTACTGTTTAAAATTAAATAAATGCCTCATTTTGCAGGTAAGCTCTACTACCTGATGCCAAACTGTGATGCCAAACTGAGATGCCAAAGTGCATCTCAGGCAGTGCCAGGACGCCATTTACCTTTATTGAATTATGAAATGACTAAGGAAAGTGTCTTTCCAACTCTCCCCGGGTATTCCCTTAGGGCTCTCACTGCCCGTGTCACTGCTGTGGCCGGGAACTAAATCCCAAAGCTTTACAGTGTGGCCAAAAAAAAAAAAAGAATACAAATAGTTGTCTCTTATTTCTCAACAACCAGTTGTTTTTTTTTTTTTTTTTTTTTTTTTTTTTTTTTTTTTTTTTTTTTTTGGTGGTATGCAGGCCTCTCACCGTTGTGGCCTCTCCCATTGCGGAGCGCAGGATCCGGACGCGCAGGCTCAGCGGCCACGGCTCACGGGCCCAGCCGCTCTGCGGCACGTGGGATCCTCCCGGACCGGGGCACGAACCCGCGTCCCCTGCATCGGCAGGCGGACTCTCAGCCACTGCGCCACCAGGGAAGCCCAACAACCAGTTATTTACTCACATTTCAGGTTAAAAGAAAGCCTTGCTTAGGAGGATATGAGCTGGTACATACAGCAGTGAACAGAGTGCCACCACTCTTGGTAGCTCAGCAAAGCTAAGTCATAAATATAGCAACAATCAAGAAAAGAGGCATTTCACAAATTTCTAGAACATTCCCAGATGTAGTTAAAAAATTTCTGTAGCAAGAAATGAAAAATAGGATTCAATTACATCAAAATCATTATTCAACCATATTGGTCGAATCTCTGTTTTACACGTGTTTTATTCTGTGTTCTAGTCAGAGATCATTTAAACCGCAACTAAGTTTGAACGAGTCCTCTGCTTGCCTTGTTTAAAGTCTTTTTTCCTTGGACTATATTATGGGAAGCAATCTAAGAATATCCTTTGTTCTTCATATAATGGAGTCAGAGTTAAAGCCGTCAAACCAGGTTTGTTGGTCTGAGATCATTTGGGAAGGACATTCAGACACACTTAAACACTTATCTTGGGTAGTTAACATTATAAATTATTATTAAAGGACTTCCCTGATGGCACAGTGGTTAAGAATGCACCTGCCAATGCAGGCGACATGGGTTCGAGCCCTGGTCCGGGAAGATTCCACGTGCCGCAGAGTAAGCCTGTGCGCCACAACTGCTGAACCTGCACTCTAGAGCCCGCGAGCCACAACTACTGAAGCCCGTGTGCCTAGAGTCCGTGCTGCACAGCAAGAGAAGCCACTGCAGTGAGAAGCCCACGCACTGCAATGAAGAGTAGCCCCCGCTCGCCTCAACTAGAGAAAGCCCGCGCGCAGCAACAAAGACCCAACGCAGCCAAAACCAAATAAATTAATTAAGCGATTGATTTGTTTTAAGTATTATTACACACACTGCAAGTATTCCATTTCATTAACGAATGTGCAGATACAGACATAAACATTAAAGGTAATATAACATGTAAGTAGGGGGGAATCTGGTTTCTGGAACTCCAGCCTTGCCACTTATCTTTATGTTAGCTCAGAAAGCTTCTTAACCTATTCTGGGCTTGCACTTCTTACCTGTAAAATGGGGGCATGGATAGTATCAAACTCAGAGAGTGTAGGGTAAGTGATTAATTATTAGGATTAAGTGAAGCATCTGAATTCCATAGGACAATGGTGGGAGCTGAGTGCCATCACTCTTTCTACTAAAAAAAACTATGAAGTAAAGTTTCACAATCATCTAATAATGTTCAAGGGGTTATATCTGGGGAGAAATAGCTCTTGGCAAACTTTCCAGGTCAGTGCATCTAACATAAATTTTAATTAAAATGTATTTTTAACGTAAATGTAATGATTATATTTGCATTGCCTCCTCTTCTGTGGTTATAGAAAAGCACTAGAGATCTGTAATTTGTAACAACCAAAAAGATGAATGTATTTTAGTAATAACAATTTAATGAAAATCATGGCCCTCAAAGTTTTCAACTGAAACTTTTTTGTTGTTAGTAGCTCTCTGATAATGCATTCCTATAAATTATAGCTTGTCTTTACATTATGTGTTTCCTAAACCAAATGTGGGTGTTCTGGGTTGATCTTCAAAACCTTCATGGGGTGGGGGGGGGGGAATGCTTTCCAGAGTTTTTAGCTGCTTTTGTGGTAAACACGTAAGGAAAAATGCTTTGGGGCTGTTTGTGTAAATACATTCAAGTGTGAATGGCTGGACTTTTATTAAAGCTGTAGCTGATAATACTGAAAAACAAATCTTGTGGATAACATGTGGAGATCCATATATATATGTAGAATTGTGTCTCTTCTCTTAAGGCTACACAGGGCATACGTTGTTTTCAAGCAAGCCTCGGACGCCTACTGCTCCAGCTGTCGTGTGTAATTAAACATTTGGCCTCCACAATTGCTCTACAGTGTACATATGCCAGCATTTCAAGCCCGGAATATGCATTTCAAAGAAGAATAATTCCCTGGAAATCCTAAATTGACAGGAGCAAAGACAGCCTGAAGGAAAGTAGTCAGCGAAAACTGTAAGGTCAGGATCTGATGATTAAAAAAGAAACTTCAAGAAGAACTTCAACCCTTAACTAAACCAATGGGAAAAGGAACGCCAGTTGGCAGGCAGATTTCTGCGCAGGGATTCTGACTGGGGATCTCTTGGGGTAACTTACTATTATCAGTGTGCTTCACCTTGCTAGACGCTGCCTTCCCATCACTATCATTTAAACAGATTTTTTTTAAGCGCATTTGGCAACACTTATTTCTTCATGAATCTTTAAAATATTAAATGTGACGATTCATGTTGAGTCTGTGGTTGATTTCTCAAAAAGCATGCTTCTCCTCTTTTTCTTCTTCCTTAGCTCCTTCACTACAGACGATTCTACTTACATGTAGATGGTAGTATCTGAGGAAAAAAACCAAAAAGTATATATGTGTGTGCATGTATATCCTGCTGAGTTGACACTTTCAGTGCTAAAATTATTTGTAGCAATTTGTTCCACTTCCGTTTCCAATTATATGAGAAGCAAACTAGGCAGTGAACTTGTCGCTAAAATGCGATGTTTGTTTTCAATGTGAAGTATTTGAATCAATTAATATATTGGCAAAAAGGTCATTTCGTTTCAGGCTGATCTCTTGTGTATGTAGTCAACCTTATGTTTACTACTTTCAGAAAGTGTGTAAAATAAGATTTTTTTTCAGGTAGCTGAAATGGGAAACTTCAAAAATAACGATGAAGAAGTAAAAGAACTCTCAATTTTCTTGTTCAGCCTCACCTGTGTGAGTGAACACTCGTAGCGCCCGAGCCACTGGGAAATATTCAAGGAACAACCCAATCCTCCTCTACTTTGGGATTTGCTGGAAAGTCTATGAAAAACGTTCCGAAAAACCCAATTGTATGATTTGCCATGCTATTGACGAAGTGCATCTAAAAAACTTTTGTCCAGAATTAAACGCTTTACTGCACCATTTGTTGCCATAAATCCACTGGCACAGAAAAAAGAATGTCTTATTATTTTTTAAATACTTAAACAATCCAAATTTTTATTATTAAACAAACCTAGAACTAATAAAGTTTCCAAAGCCCAACCCCCTGCCCCATCCCAGGCCAAGAGAACTTATCATCATTCAAGCTATTACTCAATGTTTGAGGAAAATGACAGATGAAACTTACCAATGTTTTTCAAAATTAAAAGAGAAGTTTTAGACAGAGTGAGCTAATCTGTACATGAAATAGTGATAAATCGCCAAAGTTTCCATTTTTGTAAAGGGAGAGCAAACTAAAAATAATCTGATTTTCCTTATCTTTAAGGATTTATCTAAACTTTAATCTTATCTATATTATTACAATAAGCAAGATAAATTCAATATTAATGTTGCCTCTCCAGCAAAGGCAACAGAATACACTTCAGCACACTAAAATCTGAAATTTGAATCCCCCTAACACATAGGTGTATACACAAATGAGTTAAAAAAATTTTTTTTCAGATAAACTGGTAACATTCTTAAGTCACTGATCAAATTATATGTATCTGATAAAACAAATCTAAAGATTTAGTACCTAGGTTATCTCAAGTTGCAAGATTTAGTCTGTCCCTGTGAGCTTTTTGAATAAACAGCCTACTTCATTAAAGATGAAATAAAGCACTCTCTTGACAGTTTTGAATATTCACCCTGAAGATCCATGACAAGCTGCTCTTTGTAATTAGCTGAAGTATCTATTAAAACCCCACCCACTCTGTACTGCAACTGATGTGAAGATAAAAGATTATTCAGGGACACAGAGTACAGATATTTTATGGATGTTCTCTTCATCTTGTAGATTTCACAGTGTGTACGGTTACGTTTTAAATTGGTCCTTAAAACAGCCAGCAGAGCACGGGAAGATTACAGAAGTATGCTTCTTATTACAAAGAAGAAGAAGCCACTTTGAAGAATAGAAGAGTCTAATGTTGACTCTGGAAGGACTTGATGGAGATTTGAACAACACTTTCAGACATGAGGTTGAAAACGGGAGAACAACAATTATGAAAATATTTTCGTATGAACTTCTGCCAGCGAGAGATCATCACTCATAAGGATGTGGACTAAGAAAGGCCATGTGATTCAGAAGAAATCTAGATATTTTTTTTTTTGGTAGGGATATGCGTACGTGTCTGCTTATGAGTCTAACAGACTGAAGTCCAGTTAATATTACATACCAGCAGGGTAAAGATATTTTTATCTCAACTCCACAGAATCTTACTGAAATCAGGTGATATAGCAGAGGGGTCCAGAGCTGAAGTCACAGTGCATTCATTTAAATATAAGCTCTGTGAATACTGGCTGTGTAATATTTCTAAGGTAAATGGAGAAAAAAGAGTAACACCACCGGGATCTCATGAGGCTTAAAGAAGGGAGTCATATCGGACTCGGTGCTGGACCCGGTTTAGGGACGTACACCCGCCCTGCCTCACCCTGGAGAAGCCTGGGTATCAATGCCCCATTGGGCACATGCTGACCCATCCAAGACAGGAGATGGAAAAGCACAAACAGATTAAATTATTCTCCATTTCTCCCCCTGACAGACATTTCTGAGACACAGTGGTTCCATTAGCTTGTTCAGAGAACATCCCACCCAGACAGAGGAGCCAGCGGTGTTTTCTTATAAACTGCAGCCTCTTTGTGTTTCTTTTCCTTGCTTCTTGGTCTCACATCCTTTTCTCCTTTATTCACATTGCTCTGAGTTTGTTCTCCTAATAAAGCCAAAGCATGAAGCTTTTACTTCGCTTTTATTTTCTAAGCAACTTAGACCAAGGCAGATTCATAACATGATAATTAGCACACAGAGTATCTTTAATTAATGTTAGCTATTTTAACACTATTTCTAAGGTGGTATCATCTTAATAACAAAAATGAACATCAATAATTTCAAATACAACATGAGAAGAATATGTGTTGAATGGGGTCAAAACAAGGAAAGATGGACATACACACCTCTGACTTTGTCCAGGAAATAGATTACTCCCAAAATAAGTGTCTTAGTCCTGAAAGACCCAGGCAGATTACTCTTGTTTAGAGGAAATCAATTTAGGTGAGAAAGCCATGAGAAAAGTGGAGTCTATCTCTATACTGAACAAATTCTACCCTCCCAGAAGGCCAGCAAAAGAGGAACGAATGATCACAAGCTATGAAACAAGAGATCACAACATAGTAACATATTGAAATGTTAAAGACAGAAGGATTGTGGGGACTTTGGTGTCCAAGAGAACTCTGTCTGTGTATGTGTGTGTCTGCTTAAGAGTACATGTCTATGTCTATATCAATCTATGTCTATCTATATAGAGAGAGAGAGGATATGGAAGGAAATTAAAACAAAAGCCATGATAAGAAGTTACACTAGAAGAAACACTGCTCCAGAAAACAGGGGAAGATTTTGGATAACTAATACTGTACAGTTTGGAAGTATTTAATGAGGACAGGTTTTTTGTTGTTTTTTTTTTCTGACAAGCAAGCTCAAAGAAAAGACTGAAAATATTGAGTGATGCTTGTATTAGGAAAAGAGATTAAAAAATAAAACAGTAGCATAATATATTAAAATGTGTGGAATGTAACAAAAGCAGGGCATGAAGGGAAATGTATGGGATTAAATACTTAAGCTTAAAAAAGGAGAAACATCGCAAACCAACATGTTTAGGATTCATCTTAAGAAACTAAGACAATGAGAAAAATTAACTCCAAAGCAAGAAGTAAGAAAACAATAAAGAACAGAAATTAATAACATTAATGAATAAAGCAAGAGAGAAAAATCAATGAATTGTAAAGCTGATTTTTGGAAAAGAACATTAAGTCTTTAATCAGAATAATGAAGAGAAAGGGATGGAGAGAGAGACAGACAGAAAGACAGAGAGAAAAAGAGGAGAGAGAGAGGAGATACAATTACTAGTATCAGGAGTCTCTGAGTCTCTGTAAAAAATCCCTTTAGAAGCTTCCCATGGCTCTTAAAGTCTGGACTCATTTCTTTCTGATGTTTTCTGTCACTACACCCAACGAATGCCTTTATTTCCTTCATTACACTTATCCCAATGTGTAAACACATGCAGAGTTTTTCTGTTTTCCCATACTCTCCCCGAAGGAGATTTGTAAGATAGGGTATCAGGGGCTGGGTCTGTTCATTCACTAAGAATTTCACTGCCCAGCATAGGATTCCCTATTGTGAGTATGGATCAACTTCATTTCTTAAAATCTGGGAGATAGCTGCTCTGACCAAAAGGGATATTTGATTGGCATAAGAGGAGAATCAGATCACGCTCAGGGGCTGGAGGGAGGAGAGGGCTGCATACGGGCACTCTCTGAATAGAGAAACAAAGAAATGGAGTCATTGTAAGCGTATAAAAGGCAAACTATGATAGAAGATGAGAAATACTAAATGATTCATTTTGAATATTTTCCTAATGCAAGAAGGAATTTTTTTTTCCTTTTGATTAGAAAGAAAAGAGGAGGAAGAATATGTTTTTCTAATACAATTCATAGAAATATATCCTTACACTCAAGAAATGAATAGTTTTTACTTTCAACGAAAGAAAATCGTCCAGATGAATTCTGAGAAGATCCAAAGTTAAACAACGATGCTGTAGGAGATCATATGCCACCAAAGATAAATTTGGGTGCTGAGTGAGAAGATGACCACAGAGATCATGCAGACTGTTTGGTTTCCAAGGGAGCGGTCAAAATAAAACAATACTTTAAAAGTTTCTCAGAGAACGTACCTGTGAAGCTCAGTTTGAGCGCATCTGGTTCAGGTGAATTCTTTTTCTGAAGCACGAGGATTCATTCCATCAGGACTTTGAAACTGTTTTCCTGGCAGGTTGAGTTGCTTTCAGGATTCTGCAAAGAACAAAGTATATTCTATCAAATAATGGAGATTTGAACAGCCTGCAGAAGATATTCATCACCTTTATATGGTTTACATAGTAGAGTTTTACAAAATGAATCTTGGGGCTGAAACTGTTTGAAAAAAATCTCAATCCTAGATGATTTCTCTGGGCCATTTGAACAAGGGCAATGCCCCTTCCCCCGCCTCACCCCCTGCTCCCTTCCCACCAAGATGGAATGAGTGGGTCTTAAGCCAGTTGTGTGATTAAGTAAGATCAGAAACCATGTGCTTGAGTTACACGGATTACTTACCTCGGGAATTTTAATATGCTAGTTTAAATGGTGGAAATTCAGGAAGGGGACATAATATATGGTTGCTGTTTTTATTCATTCAGATGAGAGTTGTATGTGTGTTTCTTTGTTTTGTTTTGTTTGTGTTTTGTAGGACACCAATCAACATTAGTGAGGCAGAGTTCCTTGTAATGATACAACTTGGAAAGCATTGCTCTATTATTGCTCTAAACAATAATAATTATGGTATCTCCTATCTATTGAATGCATTGCATTTTTTTAGGACACTGAGCTAGCACATAGTTTTCACAATATCACAGGGAAAAGAAGGTATCCTTACCCAGTTTTATAGAAGATGTAATGTGCCTAGGGTTATACCCAGTAAATCACCAGCATTTGAATGCAGGCTGTTTGACTTTCTGTTGTTCTAAATTCAGTGTATCATTTATTTCCATTTCTGCAAAACCAGCCTTTGATTTGCCAGTTTTCTGACCTCCTGGCCTGCCTTTTGGTTTTCAGTATTTCATTTACTAGATAGGTATTAATATTTCCCATCAGAACAAGTCCATGACTTTGCCCTTGTAGGGCAAATGAACTAGACACACTTAGGACATTTCCAGTTCTGAATTTTTTTAAATATATATTTTATCTTTGGCTGCATTGGGTCTTTGTTGCTGTGCATGGACTTCTTATTATGGTGGCTTCTCTTGTTGCGGAGCCTGGGCTCTAGAGCACGGGCTCCGTAGCTGTGGCACACGGGCTTAGTTGCTCCAAGGGATGCGGGATCTTCCTGGACCGGGGCTCGAACCCGTGTCCCCTGTACTGACAGGTGGATTCTTAACCACTGCGCCACCAGAGAAGCACTAATTCTGAAATTTTAACTTCTCCAATTTTCAAAGTACACATGTATTTTGGTTCCCTAAGTTATTTTTCCTTTACTTTTCATTTCAAAATTATTTGTCCAAGCCAGTTTTTTTGTCTTTTTTTTTTAAAACTTTGTCTTTTGAGTCTCTAACATTTTGCTTTGTTTTCAACAGAAATTGGCTATTTCTATATTGTATTCTGTATCGCAAACTTTCTGAGGTAGAGTAGATGGAGAAAAAAGTAATGGAGGACAGTAGGACAGGTCAATTAGTAAAACAATGACCAGTCTTGGGGTGGGAGGAGGCTGCTTTGAAGGAGAAAAGGCCAAAGTCATAATATTTGTAAAATATATATATTTAGGGCTTCCCTGGTGGCGCAGTGTTTGAGAATCCGCCTACCGATGCAGGAGACACGGGTTCGTGCCCCGGTCCGGGAGGATCCCACATGCCGCGGAGCAACTAAGCCCGTGAGCCATGGCCGCTAGGCCTGCGCGTCCGGAGCCTGTGCTCCGCAACGGGAGAGGCCACAACAGTGAGAGGCCCGCATAACGCAAAAAAAAAAAAAAAAAAAAAAAAAAAAATATATATATATATACATATATATATATATATATATATATGGCATGGTTATTTTTAAATCTTTATTTTTAGATAATTATAGATTAACAGGAAGTTGCAAAGATAAGTCAGGGAGACTCCCTGTAACATTCACATGGTTCCCCTCAATGGTTACAACTTAAATAATTATAGTACAATATCCAAACTAGGGAATTTATATTGGTGCAATGTGTGTTATAGTTCTGTTATTTCAGAATGCGTGGATTCATGTAACCACCACTGCAACAGAGATACAGGACTGTCTATCATACTTGGTGTGATTTTTAAAATTTTTAAATTTATTTTTATGAAGGTAATATTGGTTTATAACATTGTGTAAGTTTCATGTGTACAACAATATATTTTGACTTCTGTATACACTACAGGGTGCTCACTGCCAAAAGTTTAGCTTCCATCTATCACTGTACAGTTGACCCGTTTTATCCATTTTGCCCTCTCCCTACTCATTCCTCTCTGGTAACCACTGCTCTGTTCTCTGTATCTATGTGTTTGCTTTTATTTGCTTTGGTCTGTTCAGTTATCTATTTTTTTTTACTTTCCCACACATAAACGCAATCATATGGTATCTGCCTTTCGCTGACTTATTTCACTTAATGTAATACCCTCAAGGTCCATCCATGCTGTTGCAAATGGTACGACTTCATCTTTTGTATGGTGGAGTAGTATTCCATATATACATACATATACAGCACGTCTTCTTTATCCATTCATTTGTCAGTGGGCACTTAGACTGTTTCCATACCTTGGCTATTATAAATAATGCTGCAATGAACATAGAAGTGCATGTATCTTTTCAAGTTAGTGTTTTTGTATTCTTTGCATAAATACCCAGAAATGGAATCGTTGGATCACATGGTAGTTCTACCCTTAATTTTTAAAGGAATCTCTATACTGTTTTTCACAGTGGCTCCATTGTACAACTAACTGTGCTATGAATCCCAGCTGGCATTTTTGAAGCTAGGATTCAAGCATTCAAGCATTCAAGCATTCAAGCATTTCAAGCAAATGCAGCACACTGAGCAGTGGCTTTTAAAGATCAGTAAGATGAAAGAGAAAGCCAGTGAAGAAACTATGGAGCAAAACTCTAGTCTGGCATCAGAGAATTAGAATCAACAGAGACCTCAGACAGACAAAACATGTCAACACTAAAGTTCCTTAAACTCCATACAGAGGAAAAGAAAGAAAGAAACTCTAAACTCAGAAAGGGCGTGTGGTTGGACCCTTCCCCCTTAACACCCAGGCTTGTGCCGTTTGACGTTTTGGGTGCACAGGTGCATGTCTCTAGCTTATCTCTAGGTAAGGCTGCACTACCACTCTTGCCATGGTGGGCAGCGGTTTGACGAGCAACAACCCGGACCCCCGCTAACTTTTGCTGCAGATCCGAGCTTGTCCTTGCACCTATTACCTGAGTCCTTGCTCTAAGTCCGGTGGAATACCTTGCTATTTTTAGTTCTCCAGTACACTTAAACTTACTGTAACACCTTTTTTTGCTGTAGCACAGTCCAATTATCAGTCCAGTCGTCTATTTTGTCTCACAGAGATTATAATAATACGTATTTTAACTTTGAAATGTTGCTGTGATTTCAAAACCATTGCTTGGCTGCCTTCATTTGAGCTTCTAGCGCTATTAGCTCTGGTATGTCGAAGACTGACAGCATTCCTTATAAAATAATCATCGGGCTTCCCTGGTGGCGCAGGGGTTGAGAGTCCGCCTGCCGATGCAGGGGACGCGGGTTCGTGCCCCGGTCTGGGAGGATCCCACGTGCCGCGCAGCGGCTGGGCCCGTGAGCCGTGGCCGCTGAGCCTGCGCGTCCGGAGCCTGTGCTCCGCAACGGGAGAGGCCACAACACTGAGAGGCCCGCGTACTGCAAAAAAAATAATAATAATTATTATTAGCTAACGCTCTTTCACCCTCTAGGTACATACTCTTGGTCCCAGATTTTCTAATAC